>NC_045483.1:36287021-36601825 GCF_009650955.1 Corvus moneduloides | reverse complement strand
AGTGAGTGCAGACCTTCTTAAGAATCAGAATGCCAGACTTGCGTCATAGACTGGACATCTGTAAACTCTCTAGAAGTGCAGATATTTTACGGTTAAGGAACGCATGAACAGGATACAAAAGCAGTGTTAAAGTCCCTGGTTTACCAAGGTCTTCTGTGTCTAAAAGTCTCTGTGGTCCTTCAAATTATATCACTTGTCTAATATAGAGAATATTCTCTACCTGCAAACCTCACCTTGTTGTGACTGTAAGCCATTGGGACCATAGTAAAATATGAGGGAGTAAGTAGTAAGAGGCATATGTGGTCTGCTTCAGAACATATATTGATACAGAGGATTTCAAACTAGAGAGATTCTGTAGCAACTCATGGTGATTTAGTGAGAGTCTGAATGAACCCTGTTTACTGGCTTTAATTTGGCTTTTCATCTTTATCTTATTTGTAGGAGCTTTATAAACACCAGTAGCAACAACAGGGACTCAGTCACAAGATCCTGTATAAATTCCTGCTCTTCCTGTCTGGTGGGGATATTATCACTTATTCTCCCCTCTACCCCAGGGTCTGGCCAATATATCTGAGACCTCACTTTGATTTCATTCTACCTTTGAATGCAGTGTTTATACTACACAGTGGTTTATTGAAGGCTTTGTTTTGGAAAACATGAAATAACTGTGAATTCCCAATGTCAGTCTTTCCTCAGTTGTACATTTTGTAGAAGTTATTCTTTAGCACTATATTTTCATCTTTTGACTCCACTGACATCAGCATTATGTATTTCCTTGCTGCTCCATGGAAGTGCTAATAGTCATTTTGGCAATTGCCCATGGTTTATTCTATTGTAGGAAAGTTATTATGAGTGCTACTGACAAGAGAATCTTGCTTTACCACTGTTTCTGGAAAAAAAACCCAGTTGTGAACAAGCTCACTTGAGTTCTTTTTACAGAAGGGGGAAAATATGTTACATTATTCCTAACCTAATTAGAGTGATGATGGACATCACCTCTTAATACTGACTTGTTAATAGCCATTTAACATTGTTCTAGAACTTGAAAGTGTGTGGTTCTCTTCTCAAGTCAGTCACAGGAAGAAGATTTCAGCATTACCGAATTTCTTTCTTCAATCGCAGTGAAAGTGCTTTTTCTTCTGGATTTCAAAAAGAAGTCATCAGGTATTGCAAAGCATGGATAGGCTGAGAAATGGAGGTATATTGTAAGTCAGTCAGTTATCAGATCTTGATAATAACCTCATGTCCACTAAACATAGTACTTTAATTTAGCTTACTGCTTTATAGATTAAAGAATTTTAAGTGTGTAGGTGTGGTGTTTGGACAATACATTCCTGCTCTGGAGAAGAGGGGTTGTAGCAATCCAAGCAATTAGGAAAACTAACTCAAGGGCTCTCTGAGTCCTCTGTGGAAAAATTGTTGCAAAGCTTTGGCTGTCTTGGTGATGAAACATTTCCTGCACTACAGGTTTGTGCAGGTCTCTGCTGCGTATTGAGGTGATGGGTTCAGAGGCTCGTCGGGTCAGTGCAGCCAGGGTTTGACAGAGCTTGTGACAAAAGCATGGCTATCATTTAGTGATCAAGCTATTATTGCTTTAATGGTATTTAGTGGGTGTGTAGAGGGCATTATTTCTCTTAAGGTGATGAGGGAATGATCTCAAAATAAGAAATATAGAAGGACTGAAAGGCTGTAGGGCTCATGAAACGTTCCAGGAGATGATGATCCTCAGGTTCACTGTGCTTTGCCTAATCCTCATCTTCCTTTACCTGCTGGAGGTGAGCGACAGGGCTACAGCTGCAGAATGGAGCAGGGTGGCCCTAAAATAAACAGCACTCAGACACACCCATAGTAACCAGTATTGGGAGCAGGAACATCTCACATAATTCCCTTTCATTTCTTTTATCTGAACCTCCAGGTGTGCCCTGGGCCTTGGAACTGCTTCATGTAGCTCTCCTACAGAAATCTCCTGTGTCAGTGAATGAAATTCTGTACTTGGGATTGAATCTATTTTGACTGTAGTTAAAACCAAAACTATATTGCTCATAAGTAATGTTTTCTCTTTAAGAAGAAAAATGAAAGGAGTAATTGGTATCATATGATTTGTTTTTCATGCTTTCCTTTATTTTTTAAAGTTGGCAGCATTGTTCTTCTCACATTGGTACTGGTTTAGCATATGCTGTACACATCAGTGTTTCATATGCCTCAGTGGGTTTTTAATAAAAGACAGACACAGAAGACAGTCTGATGCTGCAAATGTTCCACGACTGGTGGAAAAAACCAGGTAAGAATACCTTATGGCCAAACCATATGTGGAATCAAAGTTAAACTATGGGAATCAGTTCCCTGGCCTGTGTCTGTGGAGGTGAGAAATTGCATGTCTTTATCCTTGGAGCATTTTTTTAGACAGAAGAGTGAAATGCAGTCATGGGGAGGGAACAGGTATGCTTTGGATAAATAAAGCCAGATACAGTCTCATTGTAATGGCTTAAATAACATTTGAGCTGTGCTTTTTTCTGGGAGACATGCTGCTTTGGAGAAGCACAGTATGGGGTGGTGACATTGTCATTAAAATAATTTTTTGTAATATTAATTAATAAATTGCTTTCATTGTTACTTCTGTCACTGTTGGGCATGCTGTACCCAATAACAACTATGAATTAGCATTGCCTGAGCTATTTTCAAGTTGCATATATTAAGACAGTGAATTAGAAAAGAGTGAATGCAGAGTATGTACACGAGCAGTGACAGGAAAACCTATTAGATGCTTTGATTTGATTTTTAATCATGCTCTTCAGTGTTTCATTTGACTGGACATTGCATTGAGACAAAACACATTCCAATTATCTGTAATGGGAAACTAAATTACATTCCTCACAAGAAATTCTGATAATACAGTATATGCAGGAGAATGTGAAATGATCCAATGTTTTTCTGAATTCTTATGATACAGTAGCCTGATCCCCATTGTTCTGTTTTCTAATGGTGAGTCACAGGTATGCCTGGGACTGGATCAAATCCCTATCGCAAATCTGTCTGGCATATAGCAGCCTTAAGAATAATGTACTGTTGTGTCTCTTTGTATTTAGGATGTATTTTAATGGATGTGGTTTTGTCAGCTAGACAGCTCTGGAGACCATGCACGTATCAAAGTGACAGATGTCTGGCTATTCAAGTACTGCATCATATTAATGAGGAAAAAGATCTTTCTTTTCCACAGACTTTTTGAGGTCATTACCTTCTGAGGCTCTCCTGGAGAGCTCCACATGTAATCTGATTTTCTCCCAGCATTCTTCAGCTTCCTGTTTGGGTGGTGATTCTCACTGTAGAAGCCTTCAAAATCAGCTGTGGTGTGTAGCCCCTGATGCTCACCTGCCCCCGGTATCTGGAAGGTGAAGGCACAGCAACTGCAGAGAAGCTTCATTCCTTTAAAATGTCATGTGAGGTTTTTTAAATGGATGAGAATCAGAGTTGACAGGGGAGATTATGAAATGTGAGGAAGTGAAAACAAGCTAAAATCAATATTACTGAGTTTGATGTAGTTAGTGGGGGTTTTGTTGTGGTGGGTTTTTTCTGCTTAGTACCGAAAGGAATTGGATTTTGGCATTTGATTTGGCTTGATTTTAAGTATAGTTTTCAAATACTGTCTATTGGTACCTCATGTGACTAGGAGGTTAACTTACCTTGAGGGATATCTGGAAGTGCTCAGAGCTTGCTAATGAAATTGGCTCAGAGTATCTTATGTGCCCTGAGAGGCTGTTCAGGATAATCCCTTTCTGGCATGGAGGCCCTTGGAAAGACTTGTGGTACAGAAAGGAGGGAGAGAAATGTTTTGTGTTGTGTTTCTGTGACACCTTGCTGTTCAGACTGTCTGACTGGTACAGAAACATCAACACATTTGCTACCTATGCTGTACTCAAAGGAGTTTTGGGGGTGGCTCAGCAGAAATGAGCTGTGCAGTTTCCCAAGCCAGGGGTTTGTCTGCTCTCAAGGCCATGGCAGATGGTCTACAGAGCCAGGAATGGTCTGCAGAGGTAGAAACGGGACAGCCCCAGGTTCTCACCTCCATGTGCTGGAAGGAAGTTTTGGAAGTGGCAGTGGCTTTTTGGCCTCAAAACTGGGAGCTGTTTTGCTCATTTCTCAAAGAATAAATAATATGGAAGAAGAATGACACTTGGAGAGATAAAAATATATACAGTTCAGTCTTGTGACCTTTTCAGTTTACAGTAGTGCTGGGAGCTTCTGTGTTAAAGGAAATCAAGGGAACAGTTATTTTCTATCCATGTGAGAGAACTTTCAAGTCTGTGGTTAATCAGCACAGAACAGTAATTTGCGTTTCAGAGAGAAAATGTTAAATACTGCTGAGACATACCACAGCAATGTCGGAGTTCTTGATGTGAAAATTTTTGTCAGCTTTTTTGGTATTGCTAGAGACAAGGAGGGAGGGAGTGCCTAGTGCTTCCTTAGCTGAATCAAATTAATGAGGTTACTCCCTCTTAATCTTTCAGTGATGTGTGAAAGCACACACAAGCACAATCCAAGTTAGTGTCTGAACAAGAGAGACAGCTTTTGCAAGATTTTTCAAGTCAAACTAGACTTGAAGTCTCACAAGCTGACATTCTCATGGAAAGAAGCTATTTATTTGTGGTGTGTGAGTGGAATTGCTGGATACATCATCGGTTACATTCAGGACAAATGAAAGGTGGGAGAAAATAAATTTGGAAAGCAATTGAACATAGGCTTTAAGAGAGTTGATGTAAGGGTGAAGTGTCAAGAGGTGTGTGGCATTTTGCAGATGATATGTTGTATTAAGCATGTGGAAGTAATTTTATGTGCTCATCTGTTTGATTTTTTCAGTAACATTGAGGTGCTAGTTATTTATTTTTTCACTTTTCTGAAGACCTTGCCAAGATCTTTGGATAACTCAACAACTGATGCAGCCTGAGCTGCACTCCTCCTGTCCCCAGGCATTGGAGAGTGGGCTCTTCTGCTAAAGGAAACCCAGAGACATCCAGCCCTTCCAGCAGAATGGCTTCCTATCTACAGAGAACTAGAAATTCACCAACTCTTTCTAGATCTGGAAGGATTAGGAGGGCCTTAACTCACATTTGTTGAAGAAAAGAATCTGTTTCTAGTTTTGTACAGTTTTCATTTGTGACAGCTAATGACCTATGAAAATCTCATTGCTTTACAGGACAAGGTGCAAAACCTGAAACTTCTGAAATGTATTGCATATATGACACAAAAAATGTGGTAGAAATTTACTTGTTTTTTTCACACATATTTGGAAATCTCTCTTGCAAGAAAAAACATTGTTCTAATTTTAATGAGAGTGAAATAATTTTGTATTTTTAATGCCATGCTATTCTATAGTTCAAAAATAAATAATAGCCAGTATCTCTGTCTATTTCTCTTTTTGTGTACAAAGATATAATTTGTAGTGAGGGAGAAGGAGTGTCTTTCTGGAAGGCAATCATCATTCTGATTTCTGAGTCTTAAATATGTTTTCTTTGGGTTATTTGTATAGGGTGCTGTGAAACTACTGACTTCTGCTCTTGCAGCCTCAGGATGAAATCACTGCTTTTTCTTGTAAGAAGGTGGCAACATCTCACCAGATGTCGTAATAATGATGCAGATTCTGGATATAATTCCTATCACCCCAAGATGTCTGAAGTAGGATCCAGCAGTTCTAATTTTGCTTTATTCATCTGAGTCCTGAGAGCAGTGAAAAACAAGGTGAAAGAAGGGCTCCAGGCAGAAACTGTAGAAGTAAACTGAACAGCTTTCAATAACTTCTTTTCTAAATATTTACAGGGATGTTTTGCTCTGATATTGAATAAAATTGATTTCCTCAAGAGATCTGCTTCATTCCCAATTCATTGATCAAAGAGCAAAAATCAGCACTGTTTACAAATGCTCTTTAAGTTGCTAACATGTGCAAAATTCAAAACATTCTTAACCCACCTGGATGTATTCCTGTGTCACCTGCTCTGGCTGGGACTAGATGATCTTCAGAGGTCCCTTCCAACACCAACTATTCTGTGAGTCTGTGGAAATGCATAGCAGCCCAGTGATCTGCTCCTCTAATTCCTAACTACACTTGAAGCCACAAGAAATGTTTCTTTCTTTAAGACTAACCCCAGCCAGGCCGCTCTGATCTATGTGGTGATGCTCTGTCCCTGCTCAGTCACAGCTTTCTACTGATGGGAGGTTACAGCTGCTCCAAGGGAAGTTGGAATATTGGGGTCCCAGCTTTTTTAGCCCTTAGCAATAAGCCCAAATTGCTCAGCTAAAACATGAAGAGATCTGCTTTTAACGGAGAGCTGTGTTTTGTTTGGAAAGGTAAAAGAAAAGAATCCTGAAAAGATGTGTCTTGGTTTGAAAGACAGGTGTCTCTTAAGGAAGGCAGGAGCCTCCTTTGGAATGAAAACTGTAACCCCCTTCCTTCCAAATTATTATAATTTTGAAATTAAGGGGCTTTCAAGCAATTATACGAGAAATAGGAACAACAGTTCTTTACTAGTATATATAACAAGGCAATAATACAGAAATACTGGCTTAACCTGACACCCTACCCAGCAGGGTGGTGGTAGCAGTCGGGTTAAGTGGTGGCTGCGGTCCTCTTTGAAGTGGTTCTGTTGAAGCAGTGATCCTGGAGAAAGGTCTTGTCCTCCTTTGAAGGTCCAGTGGTGGTTGTATAGCTCTTGTCCTCTGGAAACCCAATAGGTTAGGGCTGAGTGTAGTGTTCCAAACCCCAGCTTATATCCAGGTAGGAATGCTTGGTTCCTCCCCTCTGGGTGGAGCATCTCCCAATGGGATGATGTAATTTTACGAGTCATGCAGTGAGGCTAGATGGCCCATGAACAGAAGATATCTCTCCGGAGGGTGTTACCAGGGATGCGTCACAGAAGAGATAAAGAACCATGTCCCACCTGGTTTCAACAGATGGCGGTAAAATACATACTTTTGGTTACATCTTACATTGTAACCTAAGACAAGATGAAATTATAAACCACTGAGAAGTCTCCTGGAGAGTTAATTTTGTACTGAGTCAGAACAAAAATACTGTCGGGTTTTTTTTATATTCTTTTTTTATTATGGGAGATTTAATGGAGTAATTGGAGCTCAGAGGAAGCTATTTATTAAAGCCAAATCTTGTTAATTGGGATATAGTTGCCCTTTTGTTTACTTCTGGGCAGGCCAGTAATACCCATGTTGTCATCCACAATAGTAACCTCCAGAAATTGTTTTTCTTATTTCTAAATTAAAAAAATGAAATTATACTTGTAACAAAGTTAAAATGGAAGTTTGACTTGCATCATTGGGATTTCTGTGTTTCCTTGAAGTAAAATGCTGTAGGACCTTGTGTTCACATTTGGATCTCCCATTAGTATCACGATTAGTGGAGTTTTCTTGAATTACCATTTCTTAATACTGAAATAGATTTCACACCGCAGTAACCCTCTCAGTATTTTCTAGAAAAAGATTAATTTTTGTTTTCTCTGCCAACTTTGTGAAAAACAGAAAAAAATTTGAAAAGTTGCCTGTCTTTATTGTGAGGTCACAAAAAATGGTGCAGCTTCCTCTGAATGTACATTACAGAAATAGATAAAACCCCCATTATTCTGACTCCTCCCTTCTCTGCAGTTGTGGTGGTGCCTGTCGTGCCCAGGGCAGCTCCCTCAGCAGTGGTTGTTGTCACTGTACATGGAATCACAGTTGCTTTTCGTACACTTACCATTGAATGCCTTTACTGGGAGGCTGCACTGCTATGTGATTAAAATGACACCACAGTGTAAACCTGAGGGTCTAAACTTACTAAGACACAGGAATGTAGGTAGTCCTTCATCATGAGAATTTTACAGAAAATATGTTTATTATACTGCATTCTTTCATGTATTGCATTTGTAGCCCACTGAGGTGTCCCTTGTTAGAGGAGCAAAAGAAGTGGGCAGTTTGGAAGGAAGCCAACTAAGGAGATGGTCTGTGATTGCAGACATTTCTAAGTTTGCTCACAGGTTACTCCTGCTCTTTATGAGAGGCAAGGGACCACGTTTATCCCTTTGGAACAGGCAAGGTGCTATCAAAAAAACACACATAAGAGGCACACAGGCATTCTTAATTAAGTTTATGATCTCATTGTCCTTTTGTGTTGACGCTGCAGTTCTGGGGGCAGCCCCTGTGGAGCCCGACGTGATGGGAATAACTGCCTGCCTGAAATCCACTTGCTGCAGCTCCTCACTTTCCTGCAGGCACAATTTCTTTTGATCAAGTCCCAGGTTTAAGAGGAAAAAGTACCTCTATCATACAGGCTAGAGAGAAATGAAAAGTTCTGCATTTGCTCTTTGCCAGAAGACATTCAGTCCCAATAAGCTCAGTTTTATGGTGATACAAGTCACAAACTACACAGAACTGCTGTCTGGTTCCAAGTTTTTAAGGAACATCTAATTTTCATAAGAAAGGAACCGACAGTCATGGCATTACCCTTTTCTGGTTCGAAATTTTAATTGTTTCCTTAGTTAAGCTCCTCTTCATGCAGCTTTTCCTCAAAAAGTTACAGCTATGCCTGAATTTCTTCATCTTTCTTGATGTGCAGATTCTTACTCGACCTTAATTAAATTTACTTTTTATTTCTGTGTTTGTCCCCAAATGTCTGGTCTCCAGTGAGCAAAATGCTCAAAGATTTTCCGCAGGTCACAAGTCTCAAGAGAGCAGCCAATTTTACTGCTATGTGCTTGCATTTGCTGCAGATACAGGTAAAATTGGAAGAGCTATTCCCTGGCCTTGACTAATAGGTAATTTTGACACCACTGAGTGTATTTCAAGAGGAGTTGAAGAGATGGTAGTTTGCTAAGAGTCACTTTTATGTACTGTCAATTGCCTTGGCAACAAACTCTTGTATGTTACAGCTTTGACTGGCTTCCAGTCTGAAAGATACTATAAGAGAGGTGTTTATTCATATCCCTGTTCTTCCAGCACTGTATGGAGACAGGAGCACATGTGATTAAACCACACCAACACATGAAAACCTCGAGTGAGTGAAGCTTTCTCCATCAGAGGAAGATGACTAATTGACAGTGCTGAGCTGCCACATCCTGAATCTCTAGCTCCTCTCATGTTTCTCCTGGCATTTGCTGGCATCCAAACCAGGCAGAGCTAATTACATGGGATCAGGGAAGAGTTAATTCTCACAAGAGCACTTAAAAAGGCTGACAGTGAGCAACTGACAGTGGAGCTTGTAATTTCTGTCAGCCCTGTTCAGTTTGAATGCTCACTTGCGTAGCATGTTAATAGTTCAGTAAGTTGTTAAACTTAGACTTCTAAAACTGCAAAAATGAAAGCCACAAGGTCTAAAAACAAAAGGAAAATATGTGTTTTTGTGGGAGTTCTGTGAGCATCTAGAGGCAGACAAAAAAGAGCTTAAAACTTTGTTGCCTTTCGTCCATAGAGGTACTCTGGAGTCCAGTTTGTACACCTGCAGCTGTAGGAATGCTGCAGAGTTTTACCCTGCCCTGTCCCTCCCCTTGCGCTGTGGTGGCATTAGCTTTTCATAGTTCAATCTGCATCAGAGGTAACAGTATGAACATTTATTTTCTTGGGCAGAAGTTAGGCATAAAACCACTTTTGTGTCTAAGTTTTTACATGCCCTGTGACCTGGAATGGAGAATGTTGGGTTTTTTCCAGCATCAGTTTCTTCTGTTTATTATTTTTATAGAAATCAAAGACCTAATGGATTTTGTCAAGCACAGGAGTGTTTTGTTTTGGCTGAAAAAAGAAAGGCATTTGTAGGAGAACAAGAATGGGCTGCAGGCAGCCTTGACCTTGAAGAGTTACACCTGTGCTTAACCAGGTGTTTCTACTAAAGACCAGAGACCAGCTGATCCTCTGGCAGGTAACTAGTAAGAGAGAGGAGAGGGCCTCAGAGGAGGAATACTGAGAAAGCAAGCAGGACTGAAGTAGCTTTAGGTGATAGCAGCCTCCTTTGTAGCTCTGGGATGAGAGTTGGTTCTTTGTTTACTGTCAAGTGGTGCCCCGTGTGAGGAATAGGACTGTGGACCTGGGAGCAGTCTTGTGCCCACCATCAGGCATTCAATACCACAATGATTAGTTCCATATAGTAGGGAAGACTGGGGTCTTTAGGAACAAATAAAGTCAAGCATCCTACAGGCAAGTGAAAAAATAATTACTGAACTGGAAGATAAAGTCTTGAACAAGAGAGATGACAGAAACTTCAGAAAGTTGTCAGATGTGGTTTGAAACTTGTATTTAATTTTGTGATGTGGCAAGAGAGTAGAAGAGTGAGACACTGAGGGACAAGAACAGGAGTAAAAGTACCACCAGTTTTCCACACAGGCGCTTCCTTCAGGGGAGCGATGTCTGTGTGTGTAATATGTGTCAAATGGCCCATGCCCAACATCATGGACACTGAGCTCCTCCTGGTGCTTCTGCAAGGCTGGCAGCATAATGAGAATCTGGACAGTCTGTAATTCAAAACCCAGACAGCTGAGACTAGTAAATCTAGAGAAGAATGACCCTGGCTTGCAATTTCAAAAGCAGGCTAAGAGAGCTGAGCTTTTTTAATAATCTCTGCTAAACTGGGGAAAAAAATCTACCAAATCAGAATTGTTTCATCTATTGATGGCTGGCAGCCAAGTGCCTCAATAATTCTGTTTAGGGCAAAACAGCAACAGCTTTCGGATGTGGCCCTTGCAGGTTGAGATTGCCTTTCAACATTGTGGGGACAAGAACTTGTGAATTTATTAAATAAGTTTTCACTTGGAGATAATGACATACAAAATCGCATGACATTCTGGAAGACTCATTTTCCATTAGGATGGTGCTGCAGCAGTTCTGGGGCAGGTATGTGGACATCTGTCACTAGGTAACAACCTCTGTTTCCTTTGCAAAGAAACTTTTCAGAAGATTTGCACCCCCACCATGCTTCTTTTTTTTTTTTTTTCCTTTTTCTCTCTTAAGTGGCATGAGATAATATTAGAAATGTGTATTCTTTCTGTGGTCAGTGGCACTGTGGCAGTATCTGTCCACCTTGAGTAACTTTTCCTCTCTCCCCCACTGGGTTTGTGCCTGTTGCAATGGTTAATGTGATGTCTTTGGACACCTCTCTGTTCACTTGAACAGCTGCACACAGCACAGAAGAAAACAGCTGAATATTATCCCCCAACTCTTCTTCACCAACCCTTTTATCTCCAGCTGTACAAAGAACTTCTCCTTTGCTTTGTGGGTAATTATTTCAACCCCCATGTACTTAGGTTCCTTGTCTTGGCCAGTCGATTGCTGGTCCTTATTATAGTGAACAGTAATCTTGGCTTGTTGCAAGAAAGTTTAGGCACAGGACAACCCAGAGTTTTAAAATGAACCTGTAAGATTTCTGCAGCTGGTTGATAAGAAGCTTGACAGGGAACCTTTCTGAGGTTCATAAAAATGAAACACTGGAGAATGACAAACTCTTCAGTCTACCAATACACAACTTCATCTGTGAGCGAAGGCAGCACTGTACTTGGAAGACTAAAAAAAGCTGTAGGCACCACTTATATCCCAAGAAGAAGTTTGCTGCTGACCAACTATAAGATTTTTTAATCACTTTGTTTACACTGAGTATCTGTGGCCATGGTTGCATATTTTATATACAAACAATAATCCATTCTTCAGCTCTCCTGGTGGATCATCAAGTCACTGCTGAGTGTTCAAGAGTGGAGGTGTGGGACTTGCAAAATCACTGATGTGTGACAATTTTATAGAAGCAGCCCATTACTTTGAGCAAATGACCACTTCTGATCTGTCTGGTGATTGAGCTGGTGCTTTTTCAGGACAGGAATGTCTCTCTTTTTCAAGTGCAGCATGTTTTTCATGTATAATAACAGCATTTCTCTAGCCTTTAAAAGTTTTGGTTTCAGAAAGGCCTTTTTTTTTGCTTTTCTGGTCATAGAACTCAGATGGTTAAACAACTTTGTGCTACATAGGAGCTGGGATTTTATTCCAGCATGAAGAACTAATTTAATAGAGTAGTTCTGAGTCACTTGCTCCCAGCACTGTTTTACTGAAAATAACAGGTTTTACAGAAACCTAAGGAAGCCTGGGATCCCAGAGACACTCAAGGAGTCACAGTTATTCAGAAGATGTTTTTTCTTTTGTCAACTGGACACATATAAAAAAGAATTGTATGATTTATCAGCTCTCAATTGCTGTTTTTTCATCTGTGGTAGAATAGCCAGCAGAAGGGACTGTTTATGGCCTGATCAGTACAATCTCAAGAGAAATTAAAGAATTTTTTTTGTCAGGAGTGTCAGAGTAGATGATTACTGTTGCAATGTCTGTCTCATTGCATGATAAACTGAAGCTCCTATTACAGTAGACTACATCTGCTTAATTGTCTATTGATAATGAAGGATGCATCCATGCATACTTATCAAATACTATGAGAAAACAGAATACCAGCTGAAACTTTGTCTGACTAAGCATGTCTCCAAGGGCTCTTGGCCCTGAACTGTTTCAGTGTTCTGGGAGGCAGTAGATGATGTTTGTCAGAGTGCCTGTCCCACCTCTCCTGGGACTGAAGGGAGGCATTAGTGACAGCTTTCTCAACTGTTCTCTCTGTGCCAGCTAGCTGGGCAAGTCACAGCAGAATGAGCAGTCTGGGCAGCAGTGGGATGTTTCATGCCACAATTCTTTCAGAAACACAACCTCATCATTAGTTAGTTTTTCTTCCCTACTTAAATTATAAAAAAAGCAGCAGCACCGGTTTGATAAAATTTCCTTCCTTCTTCTTCCACTATCCCCTTTTGTCAAATGATGCCTCTATATGAATAAAACTTTACTAGTGTAATGAATTTTTAACAAGGATTAATGATATATGTACATTATTAACCTGTTGCATTGAGCATTTGCTTGGTAACATGGAGCATTTATCCTGTGCACCATGACCAAGGAGTTCCCAACCACTGCTGTAAATTACCGTGGCCTGTAGGAGTGTGGACATCTCCTACAGGCATCCTGCTTGTGCCTTACAAGGGCATTCCAACAGTATTAGTTGGGAGTCACAAACTGTGACAGAGCAGATTCTGCACACAGTTTTTCGCTGAGATTTGTACTGTTGTGACTCAAGCCATCCGTCTGGTGAACAGCAGCAATTTCAGCAGTTTTATATAAATAACACCTGAGTCAGTTTTGCAAGCGTGTGGTAGTTGAGTGCATCCTAGGGATTAGCAGCTTGATCATCAAAGTGATAAATTTACGAGTTTTTTCTAAAACATACTTATTGATATAAAATAGTCCAGTTGTTTTGAGTAATTAAATAAATTTGGTTTTATGTCCCTAATGCACACAGAAAAATAAAACATAAAATTTATGTTTTGCTGTGAGCATATCTGAGTCAGTCTTTTTAGATATTTCATGATATAAAAGAGAAGTCAGACTTCATTAATTGGATTCCATCTGTAGCTTTTTAGTAGTGAATATTTTTACCTTTGTGGCTTACTGGAACAAAAGATGTTCTCTTGCTCTGGTATCCTTGCCCAAGTGATATGGTGTCCCAGTCTGTAGGGAATAATGCAGATGGAGGAAGGAAGCATGAGACTGTTCAAAGTCACAACAACTTGAACCACCACTTGCACATTACAAATTACTTCTCTGTTAATGTGAACTCAATCTGAACTCCTCCTTCTCCCTGAAGTGTTTTCAGTCTCTATTTCTGGAATGTGTTAGATTAGTGAAGGCCTCGTTATGAAAATTGTTGGTTATTGCGGGTGTTCCACCTACTGAGTTGGCACATCCCAGAGGTCTTCCCCAGCTGTTGCTGGACACCAAAAGACACCATCTCCTCTGAGGCCTACTGTCTCTGTGCCTGGGAAATGGCCTGATCCATAGTGCTGGGACCATGTGCCTCACATTTGCCATTCCCAATGCTTTGGCAGACATCAGGGATCTGAAAAACCACCTGTATTCAAACCCAGTTATGGTAAAAAGAAGTAAAGTTGATATACAAAATGCAGAACATACACATGTTTATGAAGACAAAGATAAGAGTGTGAAAGGAAAAATAGATATAAATAGCTAGAGATCTGCTGGGATGAACCACGCTTCTCATAGAGATGTGATGGAACTCCATTTATTCTATTGTCAGACCCATAGTTACACTCTAATTCCTCAAGCATGCATAGGCAAGCTCCATACTATTGGGTTACAGCTACTGTTCACGCGGCCTTTAATAGCAAGCAATTGGTTACAGATTAATATGCACGTGCCTAACTAACATAAGTCTTTCTCTTTCTATGGTCAGCATCCCCCTCCGCAACATCCTGTCGGTTTGCCACATCAGCATTGCTCCTCTCTTTTTTCCCTAGTCAAGGACAGTTCACTAATATAGCTTGTATTGCGCATGTATACATGTCCCTGTTCACTCACCCATTTCTCTACAGATATGCAAAATGAGTTACATTGGAAAAGACAGAAATGTCCAGCTAATTGCTTGCTAGATTCTTAGCTAATGCTTTTGCACCCGGCCTTTGTTCCCTGTGCAGGATAGGTGTATTCAGGACACTTCCCAGGAAGGGCTCTCCTCAGTTTCAGTGTGTTGTTCCCCTTCAGGTTCATATCTTCGTGCTCCTCAATCTCGACAGCACTGGCCCTTGGTGTGTTCAGGTGGTAATTTTGATGTTTGCTCCAGCACTGCTCTCATGTATCTAGTAATGCCCATATTTAAAGGCAGAGCAGGTGCCAGTCTCCTGTGCTCAGTTGGGGTTATGCATATTTAACTTTTTCTTTCAGCAGCCAGTGCTGTTTTATAGGACTATGAGAATGAAAAGAAGCATTGGATTTCTCAAATCCAATATAAGCTGAGGTAACTTTTCCTAGGCATCCCTGTCATGGTTTCATTGGCATTACGCCTGTCTGTCATTCCAATTTACATCTGCCTCTGAGAGGCCCTGTGTCTTCCTGGATAAACTACACGTCTACCTGATCACAACTGTTCATGTGTGTAGTGGTGATACATTGTTTTGCTATTTCCTACAGGAAAGTATAGGAAATTAATTTCAAATGTCAAGTTTCTGTAGAGTAAGCAAGGATTTGGTTATGGGACTGCCCATATGGATGCTGTGGTGATTCATAGAGGGAAACATGGAATCACAGACACTGCTCCTTTGGGCATTGGTGAACAGAGGTTATGGTTTACATGCGTGGAGTTTTATTGGGTTTTGTGTTTACTCAGGAGAAAGCTGACAATGAAGTTTGGTGTTGGTACTTTGGTGAGTCAAACTTTTCTGATGATGCTGTTGAAGGGAAAGGAAGTAGAATGTAAAATTCCCTTTCAGGCCTTTTTGATCTCCCTTCTGCTTTAAACTCAGGTTGTGTAAAGGAAGAGAACAAACTGTCCAAAATGATTTCCACATGATAGGTGGTAGGATCCCAGCAATACTCCCAATGATGTCATCCCAAAGAATTCTCAGTGGAAGCTGAGTGGAAGCTGAAAGACTTGAGCAAATTCAGTGCAGTTCTTTAGCCTAAGGGAGTGACAGGTATTTCTCTGGATGTTCATTTTTCTGTATAATAGAAAACTGATTTTTCCTTCTGACATTGCTGGAATGCTGAGTGTGTTAGACTGAGCACAGACAGCATCAATGAGATGTGGTGGGCTTGGGTCTGCAACCTCTCAGGTCTGGGGCATGAACAGCAGTTGCTCATAATTGTATGCAGAAGTGTGTTGGCTTTTATACCCTGTGTGTATGGATTTCTGGCTGGCTGTGGCTTGCCTCGTCAGCTGTGCGGGGTCACCACTGCCCTCCTCAGCTGGCTGTGCTCTAAAGGTGATAATCCTGTTGCATAGGTGTTAGTCCTCTAAACAAGGAGGAGAAAGGCTTGCTGGGGTGCAGCCTGGGAGGCTGGAAAAGAAGGGTTTCCTGTTGCTGGAGAAGGGTTGGTTTAAACTCTTTAGCTTGTGTTGACATCAGCAGTGATGCTCAGAATAAGAGCATATAAATGGAATTTATCTATTTCTGATATAGGTGATACCACCTTTCTATAGTTTTTGCTTCATAACTGTAAGCAAATTTTGTTGCTCCTGCAGAGGATGAAGTTGTGTTCTTGGTTTTATTTCATTCTTCAGTGTAAAGAAGTTTAAAATAGATACTGGTTCTTGGAATCATTTTACTTACTTATTTTGAAACAGAGGCTGGAGTCATCATTTGTGAATCATCATTCTTGTCAGTGAAGTTTTGCCAGCATTTCAAGAGAAAGATCAGTGGATCACAAGTTATTATGAACTCTTTTCTTAAATTTATTAGTCGTCACTCTTGCAAATGGTCCTGCTAAAATAATTTTCACTATTGATGGGAACAGCTCCATGTCAGGTAGTTTGAAATATGACTTTGAAAGAGCTCCATGGTTTTGGTGAGTGGATCATATCCACAACATAGCTGAGGAATGTACAAACTGTTGTTTTATCAGATGAGAGAATACAGACATATTAGAAGTCACTAGAGATTAGCCCTTTTTTTTTTATCTAACATTTTATTTTTTATGAGAGAGCTGAGTTTAGTTAAGCAAGGACTTAGGAGTAGGTTGTAATTCAAGGCACCTTACTTAGTTCAGTTTCTTTCATAAAAGGCATAAAACTCAATTAAAGTTGATGATTGAGGAAGGAAATTAGGTGAACTGGGAGCTCTAAACAGATCTACAAAAGCACTTGGAAAATTAAGCACAGATTATGCTGTTCATGTACAAAGTAATTTAGATGGTGAATGGAAACCATATACTGTGAAAACCAGCAAATATTCCATGTTCATAAATAATTGAAACTCCTCAGGGTAAAATGTTCAGTTACAGTAGACATCTAATAAAACCAGCAGAAATAAAAAGGACATAAGTCCACTGAAGAATATCCAATACATGATAAAGGACTCCATTGCACCTGCATCAAATGCCCCAGGTTAACAAATGGTGTCAAAGTGAAACTGATGATCAGACAAAGAGAAGTAATAGAGCAGGCTGATTATCTACTGATAGTATCTAGTAGAAGAGCCTTTTGCCAACCAATGTGCATATCCATAAAGAACAGCAGGTTTAAAACTTAGTTCGGGCTTAAACACCAAGAATTAGGGACATGGCAGTTGGGGTTAAAATATTTTTTCTGGAGACTGATGTTTTAAAAAGTATCTTTTAAGTATATTAAAATATATGAAGAAGAAAAAATTACCCAGAAATATTTTGCTACTGTTCTGTGACATGTCTATCTATAAAGTGACTATTTGTAATTCCAAAGCTGCTTGTAATTATTACCAGTGCTTGTTCAAACAGTGAGACAAAGCCTACTATCTGAGGAGGATGCAAACACAGGAAAAAATCCCTTTAATCTGTTACCAAAAACTACATACACCAACATTGGAGGCATAGGCTTTTTAAAAGAGGTCTGACCTCAGATATGTTGCTGCTGGTGTTGTTAGAAAATGGTTAATAATGGGACTTTAATTTTTTCCATTGCAGATTCCTGGATTATTGCCACTATAAAACATAGCAGTGACTTTGCCATCCCCTCAGGCAGAGGGGACAAACAGACTGAGGGACAAGAGCAGGGATAGAGCTGCAGAAACCAGCCCCAGAGGCTCCTGCAGTCGCCCAGCCAGAGCACAAAGGCTGCTGACAATGGGAGTGACTGCACTCAGATCTGTGCTTTGCATCTTTACTAAATATTGGTATTTGCACAAAGGGGTGAAAATAACTGTAATGAAGGTAAAGATTAAACTGATGCAATGAAGATATCTTGGTGCTGTTCTTTGTGTAGCTCTAAGCAATGACTTGCAGTCCCACTGAACTGGCTTTAACTGTGTTATTGCCTAGGTTACCAGATTTCTGTTCTTTCCTTAAACAACCTTACCCAAACAAATACCACCTAAGCTTGAAAGCTTTTCTTTTACAAAAGAACTTTAAAGCTCTCTTAGGTAGTTTCGTGGCACGTTTCTTCACAAAATGTGGTGCTTCATAATCACACAAAACCATTTGATACGAACTCACAACCAAACTATATCAGACATTGTTCATATGCTTTGACTTCTTTTGCTTTTTTTGATCCTGTGTCTTAGCTGCTGAATTGTTTTATGGTTTTCAGCTTTTCTGAGTATTTCAGAACTGCAGCAAAGTTTTGCAAAAGCCAACTGTAGTACCATTAAGTTTATTTCATAAAAAGTTTTTTGTTGCTTTGTACTCATATTCATCGAACTGGCCTCTAAACCAGTCTGAGATCTTTATGAGCTTTAAAGGTCTGGTATGACTCACAGAGCCTGGTCTGACGGTCTGATATTCCAGTCTTTATGCAACTTCTAAAAATACAGAGGCCAGAGCCACAGTAAGTCCCGTGTCATCAGCAGCTGCATGAGACTATCCTGCTGTGGATCAGGCAGCAGTGCAGGACATGCATCCCTACTCCTCAGCAGTTTCCACTCAGACAAGGCACAAACATGATTCCACGGAGAGCTAAGCAGCACTGCAGCTGAGATCCCAGGAGAAGGGATTGCAGCCTCACTAGAACAGGGGACAAAACCAGCTGTGTTGCATGAGGACAGTGTGTGAAATGCTGTGTCAAAGCCCTGGCAAGGGGAAGGAGAGCTGAAGTTGGAAGCTCACTGCAGCAACACTGAACACACAGCAATGCTGGGCTGAGGAGGGGAGAAGAAAAGGCAGCCGTGCTGGGATGGCTGAGGAGAGGGCTGGAGTTTGTTCACTGCAGCTGGAAGTGTCTGGGCCTGATCCCAGCACCTCTTACAGTTCTCACTTTCAGGACTGTTGTAGGCAAAAGTGGCAGCAGTAATGGGAATGTCTTGCTATTTCAAGAAGACTCTCCACCCAGGCAAGTACTTCACTTGTCTTGAGCCAGACTTGCCTTCACTTCCACTATGGTAGAAAGAGAACTGAGAGAAATGATATCTTCCAGAAAATTGCAAGGAGGAGTTACAGCCCATTTTTGTTTGCTGCAGCAATAAGCATATCTCCTTTATTTGCCCTGAACGCAACACAAGCCAGGGTTCTTTTCCCCCACTATTCTTCTTGTGTTTAGTATCACCTGTCTGCAAACAGGAGAGAATATGGACAGTTTGAATTGTCCCTCACCTATATTGTTCTGGGTTTTGTGTCCTATTGTGCAAAAAGTCTGGTCTCAGTTAATCCATATTCTGGGAGACTACATATGGCTGGGACAGTCTGACTTTCTGTCCTGGGCATCCTCTTGTGGTCAGCATCAGAGCAGGGTGCTGAGGCAGGCGAGCTTTTGCTTTGCCTCACTGATTTCGGATTTCCAGTTGAAGACAGTGATTCCGAGTGTCGCTCCTTTATGGCTTGAGCATATTGTAACTGCAAATGAGAGGGGATGGAGATTCATGCTCAATAATTGTCTTCATCTGAGGAGTAGAAAGCCTGAAGCATACTATTATTTGGAAGTCTTAGTTAAGACTTGATTAGAAATAAGCTAAATATGTGCAAAACTGCATCTTGCAAACTAGACTGCAGTTTTTTACATGTTTAATAGTCTCTTGGGAAAGATTTTACACACACTTTTTATCATACAGTGCTGATGTTTGTTTGCTCTGGAGGCAGATTTCTTATGTTGCATCTCTCTGGTGAATCTTTACTCTTGTGTCAATCAATTGTTCACTACTTATTTATTGACATAATTCTTTCCCTTGCTAGTTTTCCCTTACCCAGTTTTTCTTGCTGCTTTCTTTCATAACGCAGTTCCTCAGCTCCCAAGTGAAAGTACATGTTTTCTAGTTCAAGGGGATTTTTTGGGTTTGATGTTTGTTTTCCTTTTTCCCCTCTCCTACATCTGCTTATCATTTTTTCTTAATTAGAAAATGAATGTGATCAAGAGGTCCTTACTTTGCCGGCTCTGACAGTCTGAAATGCAAACTACAGCTGCAGTTAAGTGTTGATAGCTCCCAGGAGAATTCAGATTACCATGGTGATGTTTGATAACTGTGAGGAAACAATGACCAAAAGCTTCTGAAAACATTACTCTTTTAAAAATAATTATTTTGTTATTACACCAGTGTGTTACTATAGACATATTGGTTAGGTGGTTTTGTGGGGAAAGAAAGGCACGTACACAAATATAACTGTATTTTTATTTTGGTATTTTCTTGCAAACTAGGTGATATGGAATTGTGTCTCTGCAACCTTCTCTGCTCTTTTTTTTTTCTGAATTTTACAGGACTTAACCTATTTACAAGATGTCTTTGCAAATGAAGTGTGTGTATGACTCCAAAATCAAAATGCAGTCTGCAGAGCATTGAAAGCCAGTCTAGTCTTTTTCTTGAGGCCACACATTTAATGACACCGGACCTGAGTTTCTGTTTGTGGTGCTGCCTCCTTATTTCTGCTTCTGTTCCACCTTCTTTGCAGCTGCATCACACAATCCTTTTCTATTTTGACAATTAATAAAGTGTGGATGAGAATTACTGTTCTATAAATGAAATGACGATGCTGCTGCTGGGACAAATGGCAATTATATTGCTGTTTAGGGGGGAAGATTGGTGAGGATTGTGAAATATGTGGAGGTCATGGGTTAGCAAGCATAGTCTCGGAAGTGATGTTCTTGCAAAGGGGTGCTTACAGCTTCCTCTGTGACCTAACAGAACCTATCAGCTGGCCAGTTTAATATGAACAATTCTTTAAGCCACTTAAAGTTGTGACCACTTCTGTGATCCACACTTAAGAATAGAAAACCACGAGACAGAGTCTCTCTCTTGTTTCTGGTGCTGGGACAGGTGGGTGCGGGCCCCCTGTGGGGGCCAGCGGGCCTGGCCCAGGCCCTGCTCAGACCAGGCCGGGCCAGGCCACAGCCATTCTGGAGCAGATGGACCCTGTTCCACCCACGGAAACCCCCCCACAGCCCTGCTGTGGGCAGCCAGAGCAGCCCGGCCCCCCCTCTCCAGTGTGGCCAAGATTCAGCTGAAGCTGCCCTGCTGTCCGGCAAAGATCGTGTGACCAACAGCGGTAAGTGACATTCCAGCTGCAAGGCCTAGGTGAGATTAACCCTTTTAGTGCTGTGAAGAGCTGAAAACCTGAGGGAGAAGAAAGAGGAGATGCTTAGAGCTGAAATTCTGTTGTAAAGCTATGATGCATCAGAATACCCGTTGTAATTTCATGAAGGCATGGGGGGTGGAGTGTTCAACTTGTACTTGTGAGCAAAAGCACCTGCGCTGAGATAGGCAGATGCTGAAGCAGCTGTAATTTAATGAGAAATTTGAGCAGGGAGAGATGGAAGCGATGAGGACTTTTGCTCCAAATGGAAAAGGAGAAGACCTCAGTTCCTAGAGATGCTCCCAGAGATAGTCCTAGAGATGAAGATGAGGAGGACCCTTTGCTCCCAGGGAAGGAAAAGGGCCTCTGTTCTTAGAGACAAAATGCTCCCAGAGATGGGTGAAGAGAACTTTTGTTTCTGAACAGCTCAACCTTAAATTTATACCCCAGTAATTCAAGAGTGGACCCTTGAAAGCAGCTGTGGGAAAAGCTGCAAGTCATGGGAAGGGACTCACATGAGAGCAGAGAACCAATCCGGGTGGCTGTCTCGTTGTGATAATGTTTTCATAGCATGGGCAAGAGAGACTCCTCTTCCTAAATGGACTGAACAAGGTTGTTATGGAAGTGGTAAACAGACTGAACATCTCAAGGGTTGTCTTTTTACATTGTCAGTGGGAGAAGGGAGGAAGGTGGGGGGAAGAGAAGTGTTCTGAAGGCGTGGTATGATTTTTTTTTTTCTTCTTTTAGGTCTGTTAATAAACTTCTTTATAATCTTTCAAGTTTGGTGCCTGCTTTGCATTTCTCCTAATTCTTATCTCACAGAAGGTAAACAGTAATGAGTATTTTAGACCAAACCACTACAATTCCCTGCACTGTGCTCTGTTCAGAAGCGCATTCTGTTCAAGGATATATGAGCTACCTACAAAATCTTGTGAGAGCATCAGCTCATTGGGGGTGGGATGGCTTCAGGATGGTGGCAGTGTCCTCACTGATGGTACTTAAAAAGTCATCAGAAAATAAGGACTTGTTTGTTAACAAAAAGAAATGTTAATGAGAAAATTCCCACTGCTAGGCACACATTAGTCTTGGCAATTAATTTTTTGGGTTTTCTTCTGTGAAGCAGAGGTGCTGTAATGTGAAAATGAGAAATCATTCAGAGCATTGAGGGAGCTGTGGTGGGGTAACCCTGGCTGAATGCCAGGTGCCCACCAAAGCCACTCTCAGCTGCTCTTCTCAGCTGGGCAGGGGAGAGAAAATACAGCAAAAAGTTTGTGGGTTGGAATAAAGCAGGGAGAGGTCCCTCACCAGTTACTGTCAGGACAAAATGAGCTCCATTTGGGGAAATCAGTTTATTACCAATCAAATCAGAGTAGGATAATGAGAAGTAAAAACTTAAATCCTAAGACACCTTTCCTCCTATTCCCCCCTCTTCCCAGGCTCAACATCACTCCTGATTTCTCTTCCTTCTCACCTCAGTGGTGCAGGGGGACAGGGAATGGAGGCTGAGGTCAGTCCATCATGTGTTGTCTCTGCCACCTCTTCTTCCTTGGTTGGAGAACTCCTCCCATTCTGCCCCTGCTCCAGCATAGGGTCCCTCCCACGGGAGCCAGTTCTCCATGAATTTCTCCAACATGAGTCCTTCCCATGGGCTGCGGTGAACTGCTTCAGTGTGGATCACTCCCTTGGGATGTAGTCCTTCAGGAAAAGGCTTCCCACGTGGTCACAGTCCCCTTTGAGCATCCCCCTGCTCCAGTGTAGTCTCCTCCATGGGCTGCAGGGTCACAGCTGCCTAACCATGTGCTACATCCCAGGCTGCAGGGGAACCTCCACTCTGGTGCCTGGAGCATCTCCTGCCTCTCCTTTGCCCAGCCTGGGGTGTCTGTGGAGCTGTTCTCTCACATATCCTCACTCGTCTCTTCACTGACTGCTATTGCTCCTGTACAGTAACTTTTCCCTTCTTAACTCTGTTATCCCAGAGGTGGCACTGCCATCTCTGCTGGGCTCAGCCTTGGCCAGCGGCAGATCCGTCCTGGAGCCAGCTGGTGTTGGCTTCATCAGGCATTGGTGCGGCTTCTGCAGCTTCTCACAGAAGCTGCCCCTGTAGCCCCAAAATCTGGCCATGCAATCCCAATACAGAGGTCCACAGCAACATTTTGTTCCTGATCTCTTTATTTGTTTTCTTCTTACTCCGTTGCTGTGTTACTCAGCAGCTGAGAAATGATGCAGCATGTTAAAGTACCATTCTCATTGCTTCAGCTGAACTCACCATCGAGCAGAGCTGTGCTGTAGATTTTGAGATATGCTTTCTTTGGGATTTGGTACTTTTTTTCCACTTTGTGATTTTCTTGTTGTTTTGTTTGTGTTTAACATTGCTGCAGATGGGAACATAGACCTGCAGGGAGAGCAAGTATCCTTTCAGACAGAATTCTTGGCTGGCAGACCCCTGTGACTACTGGCTGCATCATTTCTCTCCAGGTATTGGATACCTCTCCAGTCATCAGGACTGGGATGTTTCCCACCTTCTCCCCTCTGCTAGGGCAAGGGTGTTCATCAAGACAGCCTGGAAAAAAGGAAAATACCCCTAACTGTATGCCTAGGAATGCAGCTTACCTCTGTACATAGGCACTCACAAAAATTGTATATGGCAACTAGCAGGAGCACAGTTGCAGGAAGGCTGTGGTGAACTGTGGGTTGCTGGTGCTGACAGGCTGATGAAAACAAGGGAACTGTAATTCAGCTGATCCATGCAGTAAGCCATGGACATTTTGTTTCTTTTGTCCCTTGTAAACTGGAACAACTCTAATCATTGTATTGAGCCTAACAGAGGAAAAAATCTGTTTTAGAGTGGAGTTATGGTTTGTGGCCATTATAGCATGAGTCCTGCAGAGTAATTTAGGAGTAGGTAATGAGGTAGAATTTTGGATCCTTGCAGTTACAGGGGTAGACATCACTCTTGGGGGATTTTTGTGCAGCAGTGTTAACACTGTCCCTGGCTCGTTTCCATGAGCTCTGAAATGTCCTCAGTCAGAGGAGATGCAGCATTATTTCTGTGACGTCTTTCTGGACCAGCTTAGCAGAAAAGCGCTGGCTGGGTGCGCATGCTGGTTCCTCCAAGGAGGAGGCACTTCCAGGGACCCGATGGTCTGGGCTCGCGTTACTCCGGAGGCAAAAGAAAAGAGAGGGGCTTCTGGTCTGGCTTCTAACAGGTTTGTTGCCAGAAGTTTAACAACCAGAACATGGCAATAATCATAATGGCGGCGGGAGGCTTTTGCCCTCAGTTTTATAGAGAGTTTGAAAACCGTGGGGAAAGGGGAAAACAACCAATGAGTTACGAGCCAGGGGGAGGATACAATTCAACAAGAACCAATGGGGGAAAACTGGCAGGCGGGAGATGTAACAAAGAACCCATGAACAACCGAGTAAGAGAGAATTTTCCTGAACAGGGGGAGGCTAATTGGACCCAGGCGCAACTCAGGGGGATGTGGCTTAGGTCTCTGTGCCGCCCATCGACCCTCCCTCATTGTCACTGTCCTGGGTGGGGAATTCTACCCACGGGAGAGCCCTGAATTGACTGACATTCCCCTGCCCCAGCCCAGCAGTGGGCTGGGTCACCCCAACACAGTGTGTCATACACAGAGCTGTAGTATTTGGCTGCTTGATGTTTTCCTCGTAAAATGTAAATTTTTATCTAAGTTTTGGAGAGGCTTCCCAGCTGAAGAGAAGAGCAGAAACTGGGTAAGTCCTCTATGCTCAGAGAAGGTTCTGCCTCTTTTGTGCTGGTGTTGCCCCCTGGTGAAATCCTGGAAGGTAGCTGGACTCAGAAGGATGTAGAAGTAATTTGATTTTTTGACAGACATCCTGTATAGAGCTCTACATGAAGTCCAAAATAGGCTTTACCTTTGGCATTGTACAATAAGAACTGCAAAACCTCTGACTGGACAAGAGTTCGTTGCATAAAGTGAATGTATAGTTGTCATAAATTGACTGTCCTCCATAAGAACAGGCTTAACTCTGAACCTGTAGTACAATATGCAAATTCTGTACCACTTAGCAAAACAAGATATCAAGATACTGAATGATTCACTGCTACCCAAATCCATCCTGTTTTCTGTCTTGCCTGTCCTACACAATACACCTTGGTGGAGGAGGGGACTGAGTCCATGTGCTGTGCATGGGCATTGCTGGATAGAAACACAATGCGAGCATCCCCTGCCCTCTGCTGCTCTCTCAGCACACATAGGTTTGGCTCCTGTTGCTCACTCCCAGGGGTGTATTTGATCCCTTGGTCAAACTGAGAAATTCCCTTGGCAG
This sequence comes from Corvus moneduloides, assembly GCF_009650955.1. Taxonomy (NCBI): domain Eukaryota; kingdom Metazoa; phylum Chordata; class Aves; order Passeriformes; family Corvidae; genus Corvus; species Corvus moneduloides. The sequence continues at coordinate 36,576,493 of NC_045483.1, read as the reverse complement.
TTCCCTCTGCTTCCTTGTTCTGTGCCATCAAGTCCTTCCTTTGCAGGAGTCTGAAGGGAGACATGCAGGCTGGTTCGGTTCAGTGCTCCTGCTTAGCTCTGCAGTCCCTCTTAGGTGAAGTCATTTTGTTGCCATCCAACTTCACAACATATGCAGGGGCTGTTGGGCACAGACTGGGTATGCCATTAGGGCAGTGCCCAGGATTCTTCCCAAGAACAGCACTTCACCCTCTGCCCATCAGGTATCTGCATTTTAGTGACCAAAATGTGGGTTTGGTGGGCCTCTGCTGATCTGCATTGATTACCTCATCTCAGGACCATTTTTTGGCTTGATGGTTTGCAGGGGAAAAGAGGAAGGAAATTCATATAACCAGCTCAGATTTTGGCCTCCATGTCATCTGCAGATAGTCTGGATGGGTAGCAGAGGTAGTATTACTGTTATTTTCTTTGGTGCATGAATTTCTGTGATTCAAGGTCTCTTGTTTGGTATTAAAGAAACTCTGGGAACTTTAGTCCTACTGTTGTGCCAGAATGATTTTATAAAAGTTTTACAAAGGTAAATAATGCCAGTGTGATAATTATTTTATGATGATGAGTGAGAAAATTTAGCTTTTTATCTTTTAAAATTCAATCTAAAAGCTGTATTTAATTCTGTTTTTATCCAGTAAAATAACTGAAAATGGTTTTTGTTGGAACACAGATAAGGAAACACTAGTGATTAAAGATAATATTGTGGAATGTCTTGCAGGGTTCAGCGCATCAATAACCCTGACACGTAATTAAAGTAATTGAAAATGCCCTGTGTGTGTTCTCTGATAGAAGGCAGTAAAAAGATCACTGAGGTACAAAAGCTCTTGCACAATACCAGATATATTTTAAAATCAATCTCTTTTATTTTTAATCTTTTATCTGAGTCCTTTAAATAATCACAAAGCCAAAACCTGAGCCTGCATCAGTGCCGTTAGCTTTCCTGTTGAGAGAAAGCGGCTCATATTTCATTTGGCTCATTGCTCAGGTCAGCAGAAAGGACTGGATTTCAGCTGAGAAAGAGGGCCAAGGGGCTCCTCAAGGATGCTGACACCTGACAGAGCTGGGCTGAGTCTCTCTCCTTTTCCCTGACAGTTCTCTTCTTCACAGTCCAGTCTTGAACCCCCATCTCCCTTCGTTTTTTCCTTTTCTTTTTTTAACTACATATGCTTCTACTTTTCTTTCCTTTCTGTACTCATGCCACAGCTGTCTGAAATTACCCTAGGATAATAGGAAAACTTGTTATTTAGATATTTTGTAGAAGGAGGACATCATCCTGATGTAGGCTACTTATTTCCAGATGTGTTCTGGACTTCATTAACCCAGAACTCTACATTGGTAAGAATTGGGAATCTTTTGGGACCACTCTAATTTTAACAGAAGGGCCAAAACTGTATGAGACTCTGTAAATGACTTCAGGGAATACACAAGGAAAGTATTTTCCATGAAAAAGCAGCTACAAATCTGGGATTGTTTTGCCCCAAGTTCAGACTCAGCCGAGGGTTAAAGTTCTTTCTGGATTTTCTTAATCAGAAAGTGGTGAGGGCATCTGGCTTTTAAAGAAGCTTGAAATAAAATGTCACCTTTCCAGGTGAAATGTTGTCTGAAGTTCCTCACTGTGGTTTGAGTGCCAGAGCTAGAACAAGAATAGAACAGGCTGTGGCAGTTGGAAGGGGCCCACAGTGAGCCTCTAGTGCAACTACGTGGGAGAAGGCAAGAAATCAGAGGTTTCCTTCTTCTGTCCCTCCAAACTTCACAAGGCTTTTCCTCTAATACTTGACGGAATCCCAGTTTTTCTGCTAAGGACACGTTGGAATTACAGGCTTTGGAATCAGGAGTTCAAAGTAATTATACATATGTCCATACTGAACCATGATTTTATGCATGTAGTAAGCTCCAAATTTTTTTCAAATTGCAAATGCAACTTTGACAATGAGATGCTGAGATAAAAATGCAGGTAGCCAGGCTGATTTATCTCCCTGTGTCCCAGATGGACAGTGCTGCATAATCAAAATATTCTGACTGTGGTTTTCTTTCATGGTAAAATGAATGCTCTTGTAAAAATAACTTCTCAAAATTAAGAAATGTATAATGAAAGGCGTATGTTGCTGTCATGTTTTTCTGAAGGAAGATGGATGTTGCTAATAGCTTTTGTTGTATTTTATTAAAAAGTCCTTACATCGTAAGTGCTAAATTGTTCTTAGTTCTTGCACTGACAAACGATGTCCTGATGGTGACATGCTCCATCTGTACAAGTCCTTGCAAGTCAGAGAGCCTTTGGAGCAGTCCTGGGGCTCTAGAAATGCTGGGTGGGAGTGCTCGGCACATGGGGCCGTTTGGAACTGGCTCCTGGGAGAAGTTCTTGCTGGCAGCATCACTAAGTCCTGGCTCATAGGGCACAGATTTGGGATGTTCCAGTACCCATCACACTTTCATGTAACTGAGCAAGAGCAATTAGTGTTTTTTTTATTCTTGTCTCAGGAGGAAGTAATTGAGATTAGCATGACTGGCAGTTAAATGTAGGGATGAGGAAAGTGTGCTCTAGACATAGAATCCAGTGTGTTTTCCCTTAATCACTGATGAAGGCAAGCACAGGGAATAATCCATGTTTCAGTTAGTTTGGAATTGCATTTGTGAAAGTCACTTGAGTTAATTTAACACACAGTCAGTGCTGAAATACATTACTGCAACCCTTGTGGTCTGAGGGTGATTGTATTCCAAGGTGCTACCCTGGAATGATCACCAGAAGATACTAGTCCTGAGCTTCATTAAATCCTCGCTGCAGAGGTCAGGGAAACCTAAGTCAATGGAATTAAAGCATAAAATATGCTTAAATAGAGATACTTGGGTAGGATTAAAATTTAACATGTAGGATAAAATTTCAAAAAGGTATTTAAGCTTCAAAGATTCAGAGAAGGATGGGATTTGGATATATAGTCTGCTCCGTAGCTAGTGGACAACAACAGTTGTTTGCATTTGTAAACATGTAGCTACCTCAGGAAAGTATCTAGTGCTTTCAGTAGGGAGCTTGTGAGCAACCTGCTTTTCTGGCCATCTTGTTTTATCTTTACAGTGAGCCTGCTATGAACTCCTCTGCTCACAAGTGAACAGTAAGCACCGAACAAAGCAGAGCCTTGTCTGAGTAAAGTGTACCAGGGGGCAGAATACCAACTGTCAAGCAGACTGAGGGATGAGATAATGAAAAGAGTGAGTTAGACAATACAATTGTGTTTGTATCTGGATTTTTCTTTTATTGGAAGTTTCATTTTTCAGTTACCAACATTAACTCCCTACACAGCTTAACCAGAAGGCAAAGATAACACAGCTGATAACGTGCTCCCAGAGGAGGCATAGAGGAACTGTACTCATGCATGCAATACCAAGCTGTTATTTCCAGCCAAATTCCAGTATGGAAAAATTAAGAGTTACAACATTTCTGAGCATGTTTGCATCAGTACAGTAAACCCCCCATAGTTTTGGTGTCAGATTGCATTGTATGTGCTCTGATGATCTTTTTATTTGCCTCCTCTCATCTGTCTCTCCTTTCATAAGAGAAGTGTGGATACCATAAAATCTGGGCTGGCCAGGCAGACAGGCAGCTTCCCCCACCCACAGCTGGTGCTTCTCTTGGCTGCTCTGTCTCCACTAACTAGTCTTTGCCAGTGTTTCGCTACCCATCTTGTTAGTTTGTTTTATTTTCGTAACACCTGACTAAAATTTCCCTTGTCCCACTTCAAAACTATTCCTTCTTGTCCTACCTACACGAAAGTTTATTCTTTTCTGTTCACCAGCTGCGTGTTCTGTAAGATCTTGCCTCGGTGTTCTTTAGTCTAGGCAACCCTAGTTCCTTCAGCATCTATTTTCAGATCATGATTTTCCAGATCTCAGATTTTGCTGTTCTCAATATCTCTCCTTAATTTAAAAACATGGACATTGTAGCCTGCTTAGAACAACACAAAGCATCTAGAGCCTTAAGAAAAAAGTATGGTTATCAAAATGCCTCTCAGTGGGCACATGACTCACTTCACATGCACAGTATGGATCATAATCCTTGGTAGATACAGGGGCTGCACGGACATCATGTGGATGCCCTGTCGGAGCAGCATTGTGGGATAACTCTTAATGCACAGCTAGAACTAGGGAAGAGATTGCCTTCCTTTGTGTTACTTCTCTGTAGCATGGGAGTGCTACTGGAATTTACACAGTTTATGGCCATTGTAAACCAACACAGAAAAATACACAGTTTGGACCTGGAGAGCCAAAGCTTCTTTGCCAGGAGATAAAGTGATTCAGATGCAAAAAGCTCTTGCTTTTGTTTGTATGTGCTCTGATTGCTAAATGAGTGGGGAAGGGGAGATGCTACACTGCTTAAAGCTTAATTTAAAACCCAATGAAAGAAGCCAACCCCCCTAATTTAATCTCTTGTAGAAAAGGATCATTTTCTTTCAGAGAACAAGTCCAGGTGGCAGCTTGGACAGGTCAAGTCCAGGATATTAGCACTAAGCTTTGCAGTGTAGGAGCTCTGCCAGGGACATTCATAACAATGGACTGTGTGTTGGTATATAGATGTGTGTCTGAGGGAAATCTTAGGATTTGGGGCATTGGCCTGACATTGTCAGACATACTGGAACAGAGTTGGAGCAACAGGAGTTATAGCTTTGCCTGGTTTAAAAAGCCAGGGCATTCTTTCGATGCACCCAGATAATCATCTGGGTCATCAGTGCTGTAATTGCATCTGGAATGTGTCAGAAAACCCAGCTGGAAGGATGAAGCCCTGTCCCTGATGGTGGCTCTATCAGAGTGCTACAAAATCTGCTTCTCACCCTACAGAAAATGTGGATGCATGAGAATAATAGTAGCAGGCACTGTTTGGTTTTATAGAAGTTCGCTGTTGTCTGATTCCTATGAAATCTTTATTTCACGTTGGAATAGGTTCCAAGGACAGGTTGGCTCTGGCTCAGCACTGCAGAGCTCTGGTGCTGCACTGTGATCAGCAGGTGATGCTGGCTCTGATTGGGGTGCTTTTGCTCATTTTCAGTGTTCAAGATGAAGGTGTTAAGCCATGCTGGCACCGGGAAGGTAGGATCAGCTTGACTTTGAGAACATCTGGCGGCACGTCAGTGGAACACGAAGTTCTCCTACATGAGGTCTCTTTAACAGTTGAGAACAGGACGCTTCTGAGATGCCTGTGGCCTCAAGGGCTGCACATTTCTTTAGTGACGTCCCCCTGCCCAAACAAGCACTTGGGAACCCCATCCATATGTGTGATCTGGTGCAGACCCATAAACATCAGTGGCTCCTGAGCAATTGTTTCCTGGCAGCTCTAGTGAACATCAAAATAAACCTTTGTGGACTGTTACACAGGAAAGGTAATTGGATATTTTGGAAAACTATAAACACCTCTGAGATAACTGTATGTCATTTGGTTCTGGTGTCAGTCCTTCCCTTGTGAATTTGATTTGAAAACTGTCAGCCTAAGGTGAAATGCTGGTAAATGGGGTTATAAGGGTAGAGAATTTCTCTGATTCCATGAAAGAAAATGGGGGAAAAGATGGAAATTCCTGCATGGTGAAATGTTTGAAAGAATTGCATACCAAGAGGCTAATCAGATATAATTTTTTATCCCCTGAAAGTGTCATGGTGGATGCCAGAGAAAGCTGTAAGAAATCTGTTGTCCAGATGCATTTGTTTCCTATGGCTAAATGTAAAACTACGATTGACAGCCGGTGCCTGGAAATGAGCCTGCAAATGTAGAAACCCATACAATTATCACAGAGACAGAAGTCTCCTACACACACCCTGAGAAGCCTTCTACCCACACGCCCCGGAAGTGTGTGAGACTTCTTCCCAGAGCCTGGACGCAGATTCCGCGGTTACTTTCCTGGGAATTGAGGGAAAGGATTTCGATGTGTCCTCCATCAGGAACTGGATGGTAAGAAACATTGGATCCTAAGTTATACTCTTTCTTAGCTAGCTGTAAAATTAATAGGTACCTTTAACCCTACGTGTATAATACTAGTATTCCCTTTTGTCTTATTCCTGTGTAGCAATAGTCTGTTATAAGTCTTATGTCTGTTAGTTTTGTCTCTATTAAATAAATAATTCATTCTATAATAGACTGAATCAGCCATTATTAAAGAACTTACAAATGAGAGTGGGTCTTGGGGTGCTGGCCACCTCAATAACGTGACTGCCTGCTGCCAGAGACCTGGGCAAAAAGCAGGGGTTTATTTAAACCCACATCATCCATTCATACCACCACAGCTTCCAGACTTGCTGTCACAGCACAGAGCAGTGAGTTCCAATAACATGATTGCTTCCCTGAATTAACAATAAGCACTTGGACAAAGAGCTGGCTTCATTTGGGAAAATCCCTGTTGGCTTCAAAAGCTGGGAGTGTGGCTGAATTAGGAACTGTGGGATTGAGCAAGTTGCTCCGTATGGGTTTGGACTGTGGATTTATAGTTCATATGCAGAACAGAGACTGAACATTTTTATTGCAGACCAACCTGTCTGTGTCTGTATGTGTGGGTGTGAGAGAAGGAAAAGGCAAGCTTCAAGGAAAGAAAATACCATTTTCTCAACAAGATGTAAAAGGGAATTAGCCACACTCTACCATCTAGCTGCTCCATTATCATAAGTCAGTGATAATAATAAGTTGCACAGGGAAAATTAGACCATGGAGAGACTAATAAGGAATAAAAAAGCATGACTGGAAAATTAGACTGGGACCCCATGATCAGTCCACTGGATAAAATGTCATGTGCCTAAATGAAAGCATGTTTTCTATACTATATTTCTATCTTATGGGGTAGAAATGAAAAATCTCAAAGTTGTGATAAGGCAAGAAAAGGTAAGTATGAATCAGCCAAATCAGGCCAGTGTGCTCTCTCTTGGTATATTGCAAAAATAATGAAAGAAATGCAGAGTATTTGGGACCTTCAAATTTCTATTTTAGAATTTTCGAAACAATGTTGACCTTTCTGGACCACGTTCTTTTCCCTCCTCTTTTTCTATACTTTTTTCCTTCCCCATGTCGTCTTCTCTGCAGTCCTCTCTTTGCTCCTTCAGCAAGCTCTGAAGACTCCTTCAGTCACAGCCCTCAACCAGCTCATGTTGGGCTCCATCCTCTGCAAGGCACGGAAGAGGATTTCTCCTGGGACAAGCAGGCAGCCAGCTCCATGACTGGGTGCTACCTTTTCTCCTTGCCTTCTCCAGACTCAGCTGGCAGAACTATAGACTCCCAGTGCCACAGAGCTGCTTCCGCTTCAGGATCAGCAGGAGGCTGAGGCTGTCACCAGCCCGCCTTGTGTCTATCCTTTTGATTACTCCAGCAGGACACATGCAGCCCTACTTCCAAAAGCTACGCTAATGATCCTTTTGGATCTTGAGAACTGCATTTTGCCCCTTTGATCTTTCATCCCAAACCTCTCAAGTTCTACTGCCTCCTTTAAGTGCATGCACTGGCAGCGTGGCTGGTAAATGGCTCTGGGATAAGTCCGTCCTGCTGTCCTTGGGATTCCTCTGTGGCAGGAAGTTTCCTCCAGATGGGTGTTCTCCCAGAACTGATCTCCACTTTTTCAGAGTTATACTTGCTGCTCACTTCCATTCCTCAGTGCCTCAATCTTGCATATATACTAATATCTTCTGTAATTGAAGAATTCATGGCTTTACCTGTGATGTGAGGAAGTCCAGTAGAGCTGCCATCTGTGCCTGCTGTCAGCTGGTTCCGCTGTTTTCTCCCTTCCTTTTCCCATTCTTCATCATATGCCCCCAAGGCAGATTGTTTATAAATCAGATCCTTAAGGCTTGTATTTTGGGAGCTGAAAGAAGGTCCCTGTAACCCCTAAGTACTTTTCCACTTTTTTTTTTCCATGCAGCTGACACTACTTACTGCTATTAGCTGATCTTAAACAGACAGTGAGATCCAATTGGTTGCTCCAATAGTTCTGTTTTCTTCAAAGACTTTGTTCTTCTCCAAGACCAGCATTTACAATTCCCATCTATGTAGATCAAGAGATGTGTTTTATCTAGAAGAATGTTCTTCCTAGGCCTCTGGACTCTGAGGGTAGTCTGCACTGAAGGCAGGCAGGAAGATGAGGAAAGAGTAGCAACCATAGCTGGTGTTACATGAATATACCTGCTTTCAGAGTAAACTAGAACTGCAACAACTTAAGGTAAAGGCAGGTCATAGTGATTCCTTGGCAACAAGGCAAAATTCCAAAATACTGCTTCCAAGTGAGATTTTTGTGAAATTAATTTCCAATTTCTGCAGTGATTGGATTTCAGTTCACAGCATTTTTTGATCTGCAGGCTGCTGAGTAACTTTGCATATATCATATTTTACTGTACCTTACAAATGGTACCCTTTGACATAAATTATTTGAATAGTGGTTAATTCCACTTGAAAGCAATGGGGATTTCACTGTTATCTTTCACATGTGGCAGTAAGGTTCTGTAAAGCACTTTTTTCACTCAGTTACTTGAGCTAAATGTCCAATAAATAATGCAGACTTCCAGGCTAAGCATGAGCTAGAGATGGAGTTTTCAGTTAACAGAACAACTTTCCTGCTTTTCTCAAGAAGAAACAGCAATGGGAAAGTTGTTTGAAATATGATGGTGGAAAACACAGAATGCATTGTTATTAATAATACCTCTAGCAACTTTTACCGGATCTGTGGTACTTTTGCTTATAATAAAATAGACCAATCAATACCTTGAAGTTCAGTACTGTGAGAGAACTGATTGAGCTTGATTCACGTGTAATCAACTAAGACAAAATTGATGTACTTGGATCTGTACAAGCTATTTATAAGTCAGGGTGAACAAGGAATAGCTTGACCATAGTGCTAGAGTTTGGAACTGTATGCTTTCCCTTCTTCATATGGAGAAAGAGACAGCAAAATTGAGGAAGCCTGTAGAATCTGGTTGTAGGAAACAGGATAGAGGAGATGCCATTGATGGGAAGCCTTGGAAGCACCCTAAAGGAGATGGGAAGACTCAGGGACTGTATGTCATGACCAAGGGTTACTTTTGACGTTTTTTAATTGCTGATGTGTAGCCATTGTCTATTGATGTAGCAATTTATAGGGAAGTGAAGGGTAAAAACAGGGTTGGTCTTCTACCGAGTGAGTGTGTGGAGTCCCTCTGGAAGCATGAGTAGCAGAGCAAACATCAAATTAAGTCTCATGAAGGTTTCCTAAAGGTGCAAAAGTCCTGCCTCTGCAGCCCTGTGTTCGCAAGGCTGCTGTATAATCTCTCTGTGTATGTCTATGATGAGTGTGTGTTTTCCTTATATATATATAAAAGGAGAGAATGTACTCTTTGGGACTAAAAACTTAATGTTTCAGGTGTTGGCATTTCTTTGAAAAGGAAATCAGTAACCTAGTCCTGTATATATTTGATGCAGTGGAATGCTCTCTGAGCAGAACAGCCACAATAATTTAGAAATTGGCTGATTTATTCAGAATTTTCAGCCTCTTTGCACCAACAGTGAGTTTTCTATCTTCCCGTTCGTAGCTTTTACTCCGGGTTTTTTAGTGTTTTCTCCATGCTTCTGCTTATTATTATGTATAAGCCCCAGCGAAAGTTCATCAAACAAAATCCAAGGGACTTAACTCTTTTACCCTTATTGCTTGTGCAGTCAGGGAGGTTTTATATTGATCCAGCTGCCTCCACTTTCTCATTCTGCATATACTGAATGGAGAACACCTGTTCCCTTCTTCCCCCCCAACCCTTCCATGAGGAAAAGGGCAGGAAACAGGGGTTACATGAGAATGGAGAAGCTGCCCAATCTGCTGGGTGAGGCAGGAGAAAAATCTCCACCAAAGACTCTCTGCAGTAGTACTGAGCCTGGGCTGAGATGGAAAAACGTTAAGTTCTCATTTGCAGCCTGTGGAAGTCTTTTCACCAGTTTGGGGGTTCGAGGGTGCTACTCTGGACCTGCTGCTGCAGAATGGAATTGACTGTGGTTCCTTTCCTGGAATGAATTCCTCAGGCTGTTCAGTTACTCAAGCACAGTGTGGCTGTTTGCCCCGAGGCACCTCACCTGTGTCCTGTTTGCAGCAAGCATTCCTTTCCCCTTCGGAGGATCAGAGATACTTGGCTGCCAGGATCATCATACAGGGAAGGGTGTTTTCATCCTACAATGTAACTAGTAAACCAAGTTTGAAAAAGCAATAATCTCATTATTAATAAACTAATAGATTTACATCTTGGTGCAAAATGTAATCTTCATTGTGTAAGGACTAAAAAAATGTTTAAATTTTTCTGGAAGAGAGAAGGTGGGAATGTGGTGGTAAAACAGCTTAGTCAGAAGATGGATGAGGTGACAGTAGCTTGATATTGATCTCTGTCCTTGAATTAGATAGGCACTGGCGGATAAAACATCCCTATTTTTCCAGGTGTCATCACATATTTCCAAAATATCCTACTTAACTGCTGGCTGCTCAGCCTTGGGAGCAAGGCTTGTTCTGCCACTCAATGAGGCCTCTTTATTGGGCAGTAGAATGGAGATGTTAAACGAACAAATGCAGCAGTGTGAGGCTACAGCCAACTAAAAGGCTCTGTTTGACTTATCAAGTATGCGTTTCCATTTCAGGGAAAATGTGCTTTTTCAGATGACACTGTCTCAGCATTAAATACCACAGGTACCAATGATGCAGAAACCACACACATTTGTGGCAATCTGATACATCTATTCTGAGAAAATTTGCACAAAACGTGAATGTAAGTGCAGCTCCTGGGCCAAAAGAGGGAAGGAGGAGGAAGACGCCCAATCTCACTGGCATTTCTCATACAACTCTTTGCCAGAACTTGGCCCCTTGGGTGCCAGCTATGCCTGCCAAAGGTGTCCCTAAGCTCTGGCCTCCCAGCCCTGGAGCAGGGTGAGAGGCTGCAGAGCCTCTGTACCAAATTCAGTACCCCAACTCTCAGGGTGAAGGAAAATTCAAAAAACCCTGTCCAGGAAAAAAATGATGCCTCCATGTAATGTGTTTGAAAGATCTTCAGTGACACTGTTACCTAGGTAGTACAGCAAGTAAATTAGCAACATTGCTGTAAGACAACCTGATAAATGAGATCCTACTTACAATTCTAATGGTTGTAAATATGAATGCAAAGGAAATTAATTCTTTAGGATGTCTCTCTCTATTTCCTAGAAATCAATAATACATGGCCTGTCATGGAAAGCATTTATCTGTGTTTGATCTTGCCTCCCCTCAAAAATGGTTCTGCATCTGCAGACAGGAATTTAAGTGTGAACAAGAGTTTGCACACATGGGTCACTGTTCAGCAGATCCTTTATCTTACTGTTCTATCACTAAAGTAAAGTTGCCTTAATTTACAGATAGCATTTTGAAGTGCTAACTTGCTGGTCACAGCAAGAGAAAGTCTGAATCTTCTGTAATTTCTCATCTTTTTTGCCTTTTAAGAAATGCTGTTTCCGATTAGCATGATTTATGTCAATGAAGTTAGTGATTAGATTAACTTGGGTGGTTGGAAGGCTCTTAAAAGTACAGGACCTTCATGAATTCTAATCATTGTCTACACTCAGAATATCCTTTATATTCAATAGCACACTTGATAGGTAGTTTGTTTTCTGTATCAGCATGGAAAGATTGCATGCCTTCATTCCCTGTGGTATATACAATCTCCCCTTTAATGTACCCTTGTCCACTGGAAACAACAGGGTGCTATTCAGTGCTGGGGCATTGGTTCCTCAGCAATGTCTTGTAAGGAGCTTCAATGGGATCTCAGTGGATGGTACCTCATCACTAGTGACAGAAAATCACTGCCAGAAGGTTGCCAGGTATTTTGCTAAAAAAACCCCCACCTTCCTTTGATTCCTTAATGTGTCTTGATACCAAAAGACCTCATAAAATCACTAAGTTTATATTTAAGTATTGTTACATTTTTCATTTGTTGGTAGGCACAGAGGGTAAAACGTATCAAATTTGGCAATCTTATTTTAATGTTTTTTCTTCAGTTGTTTTAAATGCTAACTCTTGACTAAGGAAAGAGCAGCTCCTTACAAGTCTAGGCAGAATGGAGGTGTAGCAGTAACTTAGTATTTTCTTTCAATTTTTGTGCAAACCTTTAAATGGGTTTTCACTGCTCCCTGTGTGAATGCTCCCGAAAGTTTATTCCCAGTAGCATTGACACCGTTATTACCTTTCATTATTTATGGGGAGATAGTTATTGCTTTTCCAGTTACGAAATGAAGGTGAGTTCAAAGCACAACAGTTTGGTTTCTTCTGTTTCAAAGACATTCTCAGGTAACTTTTTAAATGCAAATTGCACAGTCTGTGCAGATATAAAACTTGGCAGTGATGTTCTGCAGCAGTAGTGAACAGAAACTTCCCTTCCTTGGAAGCTTGTGATAAAAACTCCCCAGAAAACAGATCAATATCTACATTCCCGGCTTTCTCTTGTATTGCTAGATGTTGTGTTAAGAGTGAAAATTACTTGAGAAACTGAACATTTCAAAATGTGCAACCTAGCATTTTATACCTGGAAATCCATTTTTAGACAATTATATTAATAAATGACCCCTTACTTTTGCCTTTACTGCTCTTTTTTCTAATTATGCTGCACATGGAAGTTTGGTTTTCTTTACTTCTCGGATTGCCACAGGTGACACGTTACAAAGATGAATATTCTCTCCAAGGGAAATCCTTTAGTTTAGTTTCCTCTGCATGTCTCTGTATGTCAACAAACCGTCTGGGAAATCCACTGTGCTTTCCTTTCCAGTTTGCTAATTGTTTGCATGACCAAATTCCTTTTTCTGGGCAAGAACTTTCTCAGTGGGAGTCTACTCTCCTACCTCCTGCCAGGTAGAAGTGATATATTTTTATTCTTCTATAATTATTTACACTAGCACATGCATTGCAGTTTGCTGGAAATCTCTCTGGTAGGGCCATGGCTTTGCCCCACCCCAGAGGCATTCCAGCTGGTGTTCCTTAAATGGCTCTTCTTCAAATTCCAGAGGTTTTTTGTGGTTTTGACATATATTCTTTCTTAATTTTTCTTTGAAAGACCAAGACATTCACTTGCATTGTTTGCAGAATACCACTTACAGTGGACATTGGACTTTTCCTACCACTTGCATCATAATTAAATACTAGGAATTTATGAAGGATGACATTTTTATTCAGTGAAATTATTCGAACTGTTGATGGTGATTATTTATGAAACCACCTGAGAATTAATCTGACTTTATCAGCATCAAAAATTATTTTGGTAATAAAAAATATTAACTCCTGCCCATATAAATTAATAATAATAATAAAAAAATGCACTAATTTGGAAATCTGTGATGTAGGAGAAAATGTTCTTACATGAAACTGATGAGATTGACAGCCGGACTGACAGTCTCACAGAGTCAGACGTGAAACCAGTCAGAATTTACCCGTGAGAATATTACAGTGAAATTCTGCAGCTTCAGTGAAACCCACAGAGAAGGCCAAGAAGATAATCAATGAGGGAAGATGTTCCTGGACACAAGGAGAGGATGTTCTTGTTACTGGACGTTAAGAGTGTACAAGGAAGAACTTGTGGATAATATGTAACAACTATACCTTTGCTTGTATAGCTGATTGTTTTACTGCCTGAATGGTCATTGTTTGTTAGACAGCCTTGTCATTTTTTGCTAAGCAGCCAATCTTAATAGGGCACAGCAATTGTGAAGAGGTATAAGAATAGCAGTAGAGAAAATAAAAAAATCTTTCTACCTCTCTCGACTATGGATTACGACTACTGTGTGCTGTTATGTCTGCCTTGACAACAGCCACATGAAACATTTGCTGATAAGTAGCTATGTACTGCCTCTGTTCTGATAACAGTTGCCCTCAAATGCTGATTCAGGTTTGCAAAGTCTTGATGCAGCACTGCAGGCTATGAAATTACTTTGTCTTACAACAAATTATTCAGAAACTTTGTATTAGATGGAAGACAGCCAAGTCTACTCTGGGCTGCAAATAATCCAGACAGGAACAGTATTCCCGTGAGCCTCTTATATATTAGAGCTGCCAGGAAATAAACCCCTTTCCTTGGCATTAGCTTCTGCCTGCACTGAACTTCCCAGTGTGACACCACGGGTGCTTTTTGGCAGGGGGAATGCACCTATGTGGGACAGGAGAGCATCTTAAGGTGTTGTCTCTTCTCCTCCTCTTCCTCCTCCTGGCCAGGATGCAGGAAGTGGCACAGCACAGGCAACAGTCCCTCATGTCTCCTGTGCTGGACTGCTGCAGTATTCCCATGCTCTAGTTCCTTCAACTAAATCAACCTTTCAAACATATGCTTCTTACAGTGGTAGTAGCTAATCTCTGGACTGCTGCTCCCAGGGCTTCCATTACTGTGGAGAGGACCATGCCCACCAGTAATGTTGTGTTTTCCAGTGATTGATGCCTTTGTGCTGCAGGTTGCTGGAAGGTGTGGTGGAGCCTGTGCAGTCTGTGCAGACAGAGCCTTCTGCACTGGAGATTGCTCTAGTCCAGCCCATGGCGCAAGCCAAAGCTGACCTCGCAGATCCTAGCCAGCTCCTCACTGGTTTGGAAACTGCTGGACCAGCCAACTGGCTGGTGTAGTCAAGAATTTTTTGTTAGGTTGCCCTCCACACCTTTTCTATCCTTAGACTATGAAGCCAAGTACAAAACTACTCAGATTTGTTCATTTGCAGCAGGATCTTGTTCCCTGACTGGGGTTTACTCCTGCAGAAGCTTCCTCAGTTTTGATCCAGTTAGCTAAACTCAAGGCAAGATATTTAGGACATTTCTGAGGGTTTTATGGTGTTTCGTCCTGGATTTATGGAGACTGCACTAATGCATTTAATGGCTTAGGGTAAGAGTGCCACCATCCTGTCCCAGCAGTCGAGTGTGGAAATGAGTCTGGCTCCTGTCTCCCAATCGGCGTGACACTGTTACAGTTACACTGGGATCACAGTGGTCGAGATTTTCTCTGTTTCAGTGTAACTGGTTACCTTATGAATTCAGAGTAAGTCCACTCGGCTCGTGAGCTGAAAGACACCTGGGTACTTCCTCTGCAGAGACCTGTCCCTGTTTCCTTACTGTGACTGCCCCAGGATAGCATCTGCTTCCCTGGCAGCCTCAAATATTTGACACCATCTGCCTTTGATCTAGACGTTGTGATGAGCATCTTTACCTGATCCCTGTTCAGTCTGTTCTTTTCCTTGGGAGGAGAGAGGGGATCAGAAAGTCTTCTGCAACCCTAGAGAGGTAAGCAGGTCTGCCAGTTCAGTGAAGCTCAAATGGGCATGGCCAGGATCCATGCTGTGCAACTGTCACTGTCATTCTGGGTGGCCTCACACTCCATGGCTATGACATTTGGAGCTGGCTCAATGCTGTTTCTAGGCCAGTGTTACACCCCTACTCATCAGATCACCACTCCACACTCCACGCTGTAATCCCTGCAACCTTCTGTCTTCAGCTGGGCACTTATTGCTGAGCAGTGACATCATGAGATTTGTGAACATGTGAGTGACCCTTTTTGGTTTGGGTCTGTCCAGTTCCCTCATCTAGAGACAAGCAAGGCCTGTGACTTTACATTAGAAAATACGGGAGCAGACCCAGAAAGATGATTGAGGTCATTGACAACTGAGACCAACCCACAAGGGGTTTTGCACCAACCCAAAACTTTGTAGAGCACTTAAAGTTTCAGATCCACAGCGAGGCACTAAAATATGTGAACAGATTTTTTTTTTCAAATGGTGACAATATTTCTTAGTCCTTGCATGAGGAACAGCTGCACAACTTCTGAAAACTCAGGTCAGCTCTTTAGGTTTTGGAATACTAATGGGAACAATAACAGAGCTACAGGCTGGGGACAGAGTGGCTGGACAGTGGCCAGGCAGAAAGGGATCTGGGAGTGCTGGTCGACAGCCGACTGAACATGAGCCAGCAGTGTGCCCAGGTGGCCCAGAAGGCCAACGGCACCTGGCCTGGATCAGGAACAGTGTGGCCAGCAGGACCAGGGAAGTCACTCTTCCCCTGTACTCAGCACTGGTGAGGCTGCACCTCGAGTGCTGTGTCCATTTCTGGGCCCCTCAGCTCAGGAAGGACATGGAGACACCTGAATGCGTCCAGAGGAGGGCAAGAGGGCTGGTGAAGGGCGTGGAACACAAGTCCTGTGAGGAACAACTGAGGGAGAAGGGGTTGTTTAGCCTGGAAAAAAGGAGGCTCAGAGGAGACCTTGTCACTCTCTACAACTGCCTGAAAGGAGGTTGTAGCCAGGTGGGGGTTGGGCTCTTCTCCCAGGTAATGACTGACAGAATGAGAAGACACAGCCTTAAGCTGCTCCAGGGGAAGTTTAGGTTGGACATCAGGAAAAATTCCTCACTGAAAGAGTGATTGGGCACTGGAATCTGCCCAGGGAGGTGGTGGAGTGTGTTTAAAAAAAGACTGGACGTGGCACTCAGTGCCATGGTTTAATTGATGAGGAGGTGTTAGGTCATAGGTTGGACTTGATGATCTCAAAGGTCTTTTCCAGCCGAGTTTTTTCTCTGATTCTGTGATTTTGACTTTTAAAATTGTTTTAATCTTCACTTATGTTTTTTAAATTTTATTTTACCATAACTGGTGGGATTTGAATAGCATGTTCTCTAGCCTCCTTGATGTCCTTTAGTATTGCAATTCAGCCAAACAAAGGACTCATTCAAATAGGAGGGAAGTGGGAATGGTTTTACTGTTTCATTAACTGATTGCTGTTACAGGAAACTGGAAAATGAGAATGAGTACCTGCAATGCAGTGAGGAAGTCAAAATACTAACAGAAACAACCAGCTATTATTACATTAAGTAATTGTCATTCAATCCAGCACTTGCACAGTGAATGCAAAGTAAATTAATCTTTGACATCTCATCAATATTGATGCATAGATAATTTGTCAGATTATTAAAAATACTGCTGCCTGCAAGCTGGCATTGGGGTATCCCCAGAGAGGGTTAATGCTTAATCAAATGGTGTGACATTAGAGAAGGTCTCTATTATTCAGTAATGAAATGGTTTATAAACTTGATTAGTTGTTTTTAACCCAGTAAATTTTTTATTTTATGGCAATATTAGTGTATTCTTACACTGATTTATTGCAGTTCTGCCATGGTGCAGTAAAACTGAACAGGATTAGCAATGCCATGTTGGGGATTAATTAATCCATTATCGTAACTGGTTTCCATTGCTTCAGAAGGCAAGACGTGTCCACATTGCTAGTTCCAATAATTTCTAAAGTAATACAAGGAGTGGAATCCAAAGGAATCTCCCTGTGTAGATGCTTTGAGTTGCATTTCCTATCCCAGAAAGCTCTAAGAATTCACAGATTATGAGACAGTTCCATACAAAACCAACCTCCAACCCTCAAATCCTCCAGTGTTCCTTAACAGCACTGAAATGACTAGGAAGCCCTTCAATCTTTCATCTCAGTTTAAGGCCAAATGAAAATCTCTCAAAATTTCAAACTTCTTCTGTATCTACCTCCCTGATCTGTGCACACCCAGTTGTTTCTGGAAGACAGCAAGAAAGGAAGGTTTGGCACATTATGGAGAGAGTTGTGCTTTCTGGGTCTGGGACAGGGGTTTGGAGCTTTTCTGCAGACCCATGCTAGCGACTGGTGTGGGAACCCCAAAGAGGGGCCATCTGCTTTGTGCCTGGGAGGTGCTTGTGGTTCACCAGCTCCTCTTGTGATACAAGAATTGAGCATGGTATTTTGTTTGAGACTGGCAAGCACAGCTGGGATTCAGCAATCCTGAAGTATTCTACGAAACAAATACCTTTGTGCACATGGTGGTTGGCTTTGTTCTGCTCTCACAAATGAACCTGAGGGATTTCTGTAATATCAAGAAGTGTAAGTGGAAACAGAATTAAATCATAACTGCATAGATTATGTTCAGGTCCCAGTGGGAATTACACTGAGAGTTGAGCAGAGTTAATGAAGAAAGATGAGCTATCATGGGACCCCTGGGGCAGGAGGGAGCTATAGTCCATGAGAAAGTTGCAGGAACTGGCAGGATGGGAGCTGGAAAAGATAACAACGAAGCAAGGACTGATGGACAGAAAAAGCTAATCTTGAAAGGTTGTTTGGGAAAGCACAAAGCTCTGCAGAATCTGTTGCTGTCTCTCATATTGGGGACATACCAACAGTTGAATGTCTCTGTGGTTTTGTGTTTGCAAACTTGGGTGTTGCAGTTCAGAACTTGCAAAAAATTAAGGCTTCAGTCTCACATGAAAGTGTCGTTATTTCAGGGCTTCATTCTCATAGCCAGGGAACAAACTCCTGATGCATCATTTTGGCTAGATGTCACAATGAAAGGCAAGATCTACACTATGACCTAACACTGTCCCTGGC
The DNA here is from genome assembly GCF_009650955.1 of Corvus moneduloides. Classification (NCBI taxonomy): domain Eukaryota; kingdom Metazoa; phylum Chordata; class Aves; order Passeriformes; family Corvidae; genus Corvus; species Corvus moneduloides. The sequence goes on along the minus strand of NC_045483.1, from coordinate 36,558,113 downwards.
GCTCTAGCATGAGCTCTGGCATGCCCTCAGTCAGAGGGGATGCAGCGTTATTTCTGCGATGTCCTTCAGGACCGACTTTGGAAGCAGGAAAGGTGCTGGCTGGGTGCGCGTGCTAGCTCCTTCACAGAGGAGGCACGTCAGGGGCCGATAGTCTGGGCTCATGTTACTCCAGAAGCAAAGGAAAAGAGAGGGGCCTCTGGTCTGGGTTCCAACAGGTTTATTGTCAGAGGTTCCAGCGACCAGAAAAAGGCGCCGAGGGGTTTTTGCTTTCAGTTTTATAGGGGGTTTGAAAATGGCAGGGAAAGGGAAGGCAACCAATGAGATACAAGCCGGGGGAAGGATACAATTCAACAACAACCAATGGGAGAAACTGGGAGGTGGGAGATACAACTGGGAGCTAATGAACAACCGAATAACAGAGAACTCTCTCAAACAGGGGGAGGCGGTTTGAAGCCGGGTGCCACCCAGGGGGATGCGGCTTAGGCTTCTGTGCCGCCCATTGACCCTCCCTCTGAATCACTGTCCTGGGTGGGGAAATCCACCGAAGGGAGAGCCCTGAATTGATTGGCATTCAACTGCCCCAGCCCAGCAGTGGGCTGGGTCACTGCAACACTATGAGAAATCCAAGAAAAGTTAATCTGCAGAATGAAGCGTGTGTTCTCAAAGAGAGATGTGTGTCTAAGCAGGGCTACATGTATATAAAATATCATCTCTGTGTCTGTACAAATCTGATTTCACCATTTTCTACCAATTTTATCTAAATTGCAATTTGATTTTATTTTGCTTTGCCTTAAAGATCCAAGCTGTTTTTTGTTTGGCCATACAGATCCTTCAGCACACTGGCTGGCAATACACCCGTGTGCTTCACAGAAATGTCTTTTGCTTCTCTACATGATGCAGATTGTCAAGTTGGTAAAGTTTCTTGGGAATCATTGAGCTTAGCTGTGCCTTGCAACCATCTTTTGACGTTTGGTGTTTCCTGACTACTTCTCTGCAATAAAACACCCTGGTTTGTGCACTTTGCCAGCACATGGCTCCCTTCCCTCTCTTGTCTTTATCAGAGAGAAATACAGTTGGTTTTTTTTTCTGGATATAGGGTGATCCTTGCATCTTCACTGTTTGAGCAGAAATGTGCTTTTCACTAAAATCTAGCTGTTCTTTATAAAAATAAGTGTTCCTTCTTTAGATGCCCAGTGAATAGTAAATCTTTAGTCAGCTACAAACAAAAGTGTTGAGGTGAGCACTGCCTGGGAGTGCATGGGAAGCGTGGCACTGAACATGTGCAGGAGTCCAAGTACGCTCAATTTAAAATTCCTCATTGGTGCTTCTTAGGAAAACTGAAGAAAAGTAGAAAAAAGCTTTCTTGAGATATATTTCCTAGCTAGCTTTATTGCTATTTCTGTACTTCCACAAGTAGTTGGGATTTGGCTCAGCAGTGGGAATAAGTCTGGCATGAGCTCAGTTGGTCAGAGCATGGTGCTGATAACAACAAGGCCATGGGTTTGATCACTGTACAAGCCATTAATTTAAGAGTTGGACTCGATGATCCATGTGGGGCCCTTCCAACTCAGAAGATCCTGTGACTCCGTGACTGGATACAATAGCTTCCTTTAATGTTCTGCATCTTCTAGGACTGATGGGGAGGTTGCTGCAGTGTATTCTCAATACAGTGCTGGAAAGGGTTTTTAACTATTTCTTTTTTCCTTGCGCCTTTTCTGGTGAGATGGCTGCTTAGAAGTGGCAGGATGGAATTTCAGAGGCATTGTGAAAGCATATGTAGGTGGTAGTCCAGGATGCCAAGGGAACTGGAGCTGTGATTGTTGCTGAGTGAAGAGCTCTGACGAGCCAGGATTTTTGGTTCTTGTTTTACAGGTTTCTTTAATACAGAGATGGCCTGCCTTGTTCCAAGGAACATGAGGTGCAGATGTGTATACACTGCTCAGTTTCCTTCCATGACTTACAAAGTCAGCATGTTCTTAGCTGTATGGTGGCACTGGATAATAAGATTCTTCTTTTCTGTGTGACATATTCCAGGACGTGAGCTTTCCCACAACTGTCATAGCATAAAACCACCTGAGTAAAGAAAAGACAATAATTAAAAATAACAGGAGAAGCAAAATCATTACTGCAAATGATCCAGGAAACCCAAGTTGTAAGAAAGTCTAGATTGAACTTCACCATCAGGCTCCTTGGAAAGAGTTATTAGCAGAATCTGTCTGATGCTGAGTGAGCCATACTCAGAATTTCTTGTAAGACAAAGATTTCAGCACATAATCAGAATTTCAGCATGGACAAAACTTTTATAAGCATGTATTTTTAGCAGATCTGGTCCTTGTGTGAAAGCACATAGATTAAATGATAGTTTTAATGTAATTTGGAATGAGATTGTTTTGGAGCAAGCAAGCCCTTACAAGGGCTTCCATAAATCTTTCAAAAAAGTAAGAATCCAAAACCAACATAGTGCTAGTCTGAGGTTTCTTCATTTTGAGAAATGCCTCTCAGAAGGTTGCCAGACATGTATATTGTTGCCAGGCCACTCAAAGCCCACTTATACTTCAGAAGTCCTGTTCCATGTCTCCTCTACTTCTGTTGGTTTTTCCTGCTGTTGAACAAAGTGATGGCAGACATTCAGAGAGACAAAATTAAGGAAGCACAGACAAAACTCCCATTTGATATGTTGAACGTAGTGTGAAATAAACTCTCCTGTCTTTGCTGGCAACTCAGTGATTCAGAAGAAATGTAGTTTTGGGCTTCAGTGTAGGTAACATACATGTTATGGTTATCAGCCCATGGGGTTGTTGTGTGTTTTGGTAACAACTGCTGTCCAATCAAGTGAACAAATAAACCATTTCCTTTCCTAGTGTTGAAAGTACTGCAATAAGTTTAATAAAGGCTCCAGTATCTGTACTGATTGCATTGTATCTGGTTGAGCACTAAACAGGCTCCAAACCTGCCAGAGCTCCAGAAGCATTTGGGCAACAATCTCAGGCACAGGGTGGGATTATTGGGGTGTCTTTGAAGGGCCAGGAGCTGGACGCAAGGATGGGTCCCTTCCAGCTAAGGATATTCTGGTATTCTATGATTCTTTTTCCAGCTTGCACTGTCAAGTAAGTAAAAGAACTTACTGCTCCTGAGTTAAACCAGAAGGTGATTGTGAAATATGGAAATACCTCCAAGACAGCCAGCTCTTTCTCCACATTACAGCCTTTTCTGGATGACTATCCCAAGCTGCTCTTGGGGTGAGTGAAGGGATGTTGTATCTACATCTATGTATGACAGGGATGTCACATCAGTCTTCCCTAGAGGTAACCTAGAGGTGCCAGGGAACACACAGAGGGAGACTAGGAAGAGAATTGCAGGGTCCAGGGGTGGCCGTGTGCTCTACTGTGTGTGAGAGCTGATGTAGCTGTCACTACAGCACCCATCAGCCAGGTGTTACGTCTGGCAGGTCACATTGCTGTGCTTGCCTTGTCAAAGCCAATACTGTTTGGGCAGAAGCATGGGAGCTTCAGCTTCCCTGTGGGAAAAGGTAAAGGGCTGAAGAGTAAGTCTCTGGGCAGCTTCAGTGCCCCAGCACTGCAAAAGCCCAACTCTGAAAGTAGTCACTTTTCAGAATCTTGCTAAACATTTTATAAGATTCAGAACATAGCCAGAACCCTGGATAAGTGTCAGAGGTTTCAGGCTCACTCTCTCCTTTAGTGCTTACTGAAAGGCTCTGTGCCATGGGAGCAGAACTCCAGCTGCTGCTCTTCCCACAGGAGCAGGGGCTGTGATGGCCAGGTGGAATGGGAATGCAAGCTGAGGTGGGCTGGAGCTGGCTCTGGTGCTGCCAGTGTGCTCATGGAATGAAAATAATGAGAAAAACCCACAAAAGAGTGGGGAGCAATGGTAAAGTAAGCAATGGAGCAGCTTCTGTTTCCAGCTGTTCTTGCAGTTATGCTCTCAGAGGGTCAGGCATGGCAGGTGAGCTGCTGGTGACACCTAGTACTGCTGCCAGTATGGAACCTTGGGGCATTGCTTCTGCCCACCTGGCTGGTCACAGCTGTGCTGCAGTCAGACTTGTCCAGCTGGGCCAGGCCCTGGTGCCAGCTGTCCCACTCCCTCCCACAGGAGATGTGTTTGCATGTGGAATGTCAGCACAGCATGGTGCTGGCTTGAAAGGTGGATAGCATGGACTTGGAGGAACCTGAAATGCAAGAAACTGCACCATGAGAAAGGCTGAAACAGGACAAAAAGATTTGGGAATACCATCTCTCTGTGCCAGTTCCCTTCTCTCTGATTTTCTGCTTTACCACTTGGCTCCCAGACTTGCATGTCCACCCCTAAGAGAAGTGTCCTTCTTCCTCGCACTTCATGACTTACATTCCTCATCTCCATCAGGAGACAGGAGAGCAGAGCATGTGCCTGCCCTCCTGCAGGAGGGAAGGTTGGTAGCACTTGTATTCTGATTCTGGTTGCAGACGCAAAATTCCCGCCTGAAATGAGTGTACCATAAAAAGACCTATGGGACAATATAATTGACTGTATTAAAAGTGTCATAACTTTTGGGCTAGGAGTATATCTGCACCCCCAAAATACAAGCCTTTTACCCTCATTCATGCTCGGGAAGGGAAGCTGTGGACTACATCTTGCAAGAGACCCCCTCTTTTTTTTTCCCAGATGGCCTTGCACAGCCTTATCATAGAATCCCAAACTTGTTCAGGTTGGAAGGGATCTTAAAGCCCATCCAGTGCCACCCCCTGCCATGGGCAGGGACACCTCCCACTGTCCCAGGCTGCTCCAAGCCCCAATATCCAGCCTGGCCTTGGACACTGCCAGGGATCCAGGGGCAGCCACAGCTTCTCTGGGCACCCTGTGCCAGGGCCTGCCCACCCTCCCAGGGCACAATTCCTTCCTGATATCCCATCCATCCCTGCCCTCTGGCAGTGGGAAGCCATTCCCTGTGTCCTGTCCTTCCATCCCTTGTCCCCAGTCCCTCTCCAGCTCTCCTGGAGCCTGTTTAGGCCCTGCAAGGGCTCTGAGCTCTCCCTGGAGGCTTCTCTTCTCCAGGTGAACACCCCCAGCTCTCCCAGCCTGGCTCCAGAGCAGAGGGACTCCAGCCCTGGGATCAGCTCCATGGCTTCATCTGGACTCACTCCCACAACTCCATGTCCTTCCACTGCTGAGGACCCTGGACCTGGGTGCTGTATGCGCTCCCAAAATTCATCTCATGTTTTGGTTCAGAAATTCTTTAAAACAAAAGAATGGCTTTAAAACTATTCAAAAGTTGTTCTCATTAATGGAAAGGGGGGACTTGTAGGCAAAACCCCATCAAGAATCCTTTTGTCTGCAATTTTCTTATTTCTTTCTTAATCCAAGTGTAAGTTATGTCATTGAACAAGAGTGTTACCTTCAATATCATTTTCATAGAAACCCTTAATTGTTCTAGGATGTAAACTGGGCTTCAACATTTTATCAGCATTTAATGAAAAAATAGTTGTAGGTTTTTGTGATGTGAGGAATAAGCTGATCAAAAATGTCCCTTCAGTCCAAAATTGCAATTCATTTGAACTAAAACATTGCACAGAAACACTTCTCACACTGATGTTTTTTGTGGTCTGTTATTAGGGCATTTTGAGATGGAAAGAATTGATTTTGCCTTCTTCTTTAGCTGTGATGATTGTCAAAATACTTACCTACAAATTATTTTACTATTTAATGTAATGAAAATGAGAGTTATTCTTTTTACCAAGATGTACTAGTTTAAAACAAACTAGTGGGAGACACCAAGTCAGAATAACAATTTAATAGGGAAATAAAGAGGGGGGAAAAAAAATAAAGGCAGATAACACTGGGTTAAATTGACAGTCAGGATACAACCTGACACCCTGTTAATCAGGGTGGTGGTAGCAGTCCAATAGAATGGTGGCTGCAGTCTTCCTGAAGTGGTGATCCTGTAGAAAGAGGGTCTGCTCTTCCTCAGAAGGTCCAGTGGTGGCTATGTAGCTCCTGTCCTCTGGAAATACTCTCAGGGGTGCCATGTCTCCACAGGACTTGCTTTTACAGGCCTAAGATGGTGTTCCAGGCTGTAGCATGAGGCACAGGGTAGGTCTCCAGCCATCCAGTGGTTGCTTCAACCATGGTCAACAATTAGCGCTTGCCTTGGCGGGTTTGGGGAAGGGTGATGTAGTCAACTTGCCAGGCTTCCCCATACCTGTACTTTGACCATTGTCCACCATACCACAGAGGCTTCACCCGCTTGGCCTGTTTGATTGCAGCACAGGTCTCACAACTGTGGATGACCTGTGAGGTGCTGTCCATAGTAAGGTCCACCCCTCGGTCACTGGCCCATCGGTATGTTGCATCTCTCCCCTGATGACCAGAGGCATCATGGGCCCAACGAGCTAGGAATAATTCTCCCTTGTGCTGCCAGTCCACATCCACCTGTGATACTTTTACCTTGGCAGCTCGGTCCACCTGCTCGTTGTTGCGATGCTCTTCATTAGCCCGACTCTTGGGTACATGCGCATCCATGTGTCGAACCTTCATGGTCAGCTTCTCTACTCGGGCGGCGATGTCCTGCCAAATCTCAGCGGCCCAGATGGGTTTCCCTCTGCGCTGCCAGTTGGCCTTTCTCCAGCGATCCAGCCATCCCCACAGAGCATTAGCTACCATCCACGAGTCGGTGTAGAGATAGAGCCTCGGCCACTTCTCTCGTTCAGCAATATCCAAAGCCAGCTGGACGGCTTTAAGCTCTGCAACCTAACTTGATCCACCTTGTCCCTCGGTAGCTTGTGCAACTTGTCGTGTGGGGCTCCATACTGCAGCTTTCCACTTCTGGTTACAGCCTACAATTCAGCAGGAACCATCAGTGAAGAGGGCATAATGTCTTTCAGTCTCCGGTAGCTCATTATATGGTGGGGCTTCCTCGGCACGAGTCACTTGCTCTTCCCCTTCTTCAGAAGATAATCCAAAAGTCTGAGCTTCGGGCCAGTTTGTTATAATTTCCAGAATCCCAGGGCGATTCAGGTTTCCAATATGGGCACGCTGTTTGATGAGGGCAATCCATTTGCTCCATGTGGTGTCGGTGGCTTGATGTGTGGAAGGAACCTTTCCCTTTAAACATCCACCCCAGCACCAGTAGTCGGGGTGCCAGAAGCAACTGTGCTTCAGTGCCGATTACCTCTGAGGCAGCTTGAGCTCCTTCATAGGCTATTGTGGTGGTCAGCAGCTGACCTGAAGGCCTCACAATAATAATTAATCCCATTTTATAAGTCCCTCTTTTATAACTGAAATAATTAAGATATAATTGAAATTACATAAGTACCCTGACCGGTAGGTTATGTAATCCAACCAGTGTGGACTGTTGGAGAGCAGGCCCAGGCCGTTGGGGACGCAAGCAGCTATTGGCTGGTTGGCCGGGTGGCAACTGGCAGCCAATAGGGATCGACCACACAGACCTTCAGATATACATAAGGGGAAGAAGACTCAATAAAAGTTGGCTGTTGTGCATGAACTCAGTGAGTCTTGTCACTTGTCTGTCTCCGAAACTGTGACAATTGGTGACCCCGACGTGATACAACAGCTGCTGCAGGTACAGCGGGGAGACAGACGGGGCAGTGGGGAGAGCTGCCCGCAGCCTTCGAGCTGCAAAGAGTGGCGGGATAGCCACGGGGCAGTGGGGAGAGCTGCCCGCAGCCTTCGAGCTGTGAAGAGCAGCGCAATAGCCGTGCTTGGTCCGGACCTTCTATTTTTTTTCCTTTTTCCTTTTTTGTAACTGGGAGACATCGCCAGCATGGGTGCATGGGTTTCAGCACCAGAAGACCCCATACTACAGGTGTGGACTTCCGTTTTAACAAAAAAAGGGATAAAATATGACAAACAGGCTTTAACAGCCTTAATCACATGGTGTAAGAGGCACAGACTAGACAGCTCCGAGGGGACTGCCCTGGACTTGGAAAAGTGGAAGCGGGCTGGCAAAATTATAATCGAAGCTGCCTCCATAGGAGATGAGACAGCAATTAATGTGATAAAGCCTTGGAGGCTTATAGTGGACTTGCTAAAACAATTAAAAACTGAGAATAATGCAAGGACGATGCTGAGAACACTGCGGGTGCTGCTCACTGAGGCTGGCAGTGAGGAGAGGGCACCAGGAGAGGCAGTGGGAGGCATGGACGCTGCAGGTGCACAGGAGAGCACCTCGGCCGAGCAGGGCTGCGCCGCTGGCTTGTACCGGGACGTTGCGTCAGGGGAGCATCCCGCAACCGGGCAGGGCTGCACCGCCGGCCCGTGCTGGGGCGTCTCCCCCATGCAGCGCCATGCAGCCTCGTGGAGCCACAGCGCCTGCCCAAGCTGGGATGTACAGTTGACAAAAAGCGCTGTCACCAAACCAAATGGTGGAGGGGCCCTGCGTGGCCGTGCTACGTTAAACAAGTGTCCTCCAGCTCCTCCGTGCCCTGCCTCTAACAGCTGCAGAGCAGCGCTTAACGCTGGCCACTGCAGGACCATGTCCAGCTGCTGCCAAGTCTCTGGCCACTGCCAAGCCGCTACTAGCAGGCATTCTGTGACCATGCCTGGCAGTGCTGGCTGCGAAGTTTCTGTGGAAACCGAGCGTCCTGCAGCTACATTGAACAGGCCTGCACACCCATCACAAAAATGCTTGCCCAAGACAGACATGCTATCAGAAGTGCCCGATCCCCGCTTAAGCATCATGCCTGGAAATAGCAGTGGACCAGGAAGTCCTAATGTTGCTGCTGCCACAGCCACAGACACCGCTATTACTGGAGCTGGAGCTGTCCCCAGGATGTATACCAACAAAGGACGCGAGAGAGACCAGGAGAGAGACCCATAGTCATCGTCCCCCTTCGGAACACCACAATATCGTCACCGTTGCTGCACTGCTGATAGCCCTGCCTGGACAGCACCACAACCACACACTCTTACAGGCAAAAGCCTCGCACGCCTTCTTCCATCAAGGTGTTCGAGCTCGAAGTTTCCCATGGTTCTAAAGTTTCCTGTTCATAGAGTTAAGTTGTTAAGTTGTAACTTCTAAGGTAATAAGCCTGCCGCATGCCACTTTGAGAGTTTGTATCACTGGTAATCCCATTTGACAGCTTTTGCATATGATTGGTACATCACCAACGATACAACTGGATACATCTCTGGCTGAAAGGGCCTGTTGAGCCGTGTTTGTCACCCTGTCTCCAACAGCCCTGGAGACAGGATGACAGATGCTGCTTTTATATTTAAAAACAAAAAGGGGGAATTATTGTGGTGGTCAGCAGCTGACCTGAAGGCCTCACAATAATAATTAATCCCATTTTATAAGTCCCTCTTTTATAACTGAAATAATTAAGATATAATTGAAATTACGTAAGTACCCTGACTGGTAGGTTATGTAATCCAACCAGTGTGGACTGTTGGAGAGCAGGCCCAGGCCGTTGGGGACGCAAGCAGCTATTGGCTGGTTGGCCGGGTGGCAACTGGCAGCCAATAGGGATCGACCACACAGACCTTCAGATATACATAAGGGAGGAAGACTCAATAAAAGTTGGCTGTTGTGCATGAACCCAGTAAGTCTTGTCACTTGTCTGTCTCTGAAACTGCGACAATAGGCTGCCAAGATTTCCTTCTCTGTTGGAGTGTAGTTGGCTTCAGACCCTCTGTAGCTTCGGCTCCAGAATCCCAGTGGTTGACCCCGAGTCTCACCAGGCACCTTCTGCCAGAGGCTCCAGGACAGATCATTGTTCCCGGCTGCAGAGTAGAGCACGTTCTTCACCGCTGATCCTGTCCTGGGCCAAAGGCTACCGCATGAGCGATTTCCTGCTTGATCTGGGCGAAGGCTTGCTGCTGTTCTGGGCCCCAGTGGAAATTGTTCTTCTTGAGGGTAACCAGGTAGAGAGGGCTCATGATCTGGCTGTACTCGAGAATGTGCATTCTCCAGAAACCTATGGCACCTAGGAAAGCTTGTGTTTCCTTCTTGCTGGTCGGTGGAGATGTCACAGTGATCTTATTGATGACCTCGGTGGGAATCTAACGTCGTCCATCTTGCCATTTTACTCCCAGGAACTGGATCTCTTGGGCAGGTCCCTTGACTTTGCTCCTTTTGATGGCAAAGCCGGCTTCCAGGAGAATCTGGATGATTTTCTCTCCTTTCTCAAATACTTCCTTTGCTGTGTTTCCCCACACGATGATATCATCAATGTATTGCAGATGTTCTGGAGCCTCACCCTTTTCCAGTGCAGCCTGGATCAGTCCATGACAGATGGTGGGACTGTGCTTCCACCCCTGGGGCAGTCGGTTCCAGGTGTACTGCACACCCTTCCAGGTGAAAGCAAACTGGGGCCTGCATTCTGCTGCCAAAGGAATGGAGAAGAAGGCATTGGCAATGTCAATAGTGGCATACCACTTCGCTGCTTTGGACTCCAGCTCGTACTGAAGTTCCAACATGTCTGGCCCAGCAGCGCTCAGTGGTGGTGTGACCTCATTCAGGCCACGGTAATCCACCATCAGTCTCCATTCTCCACTGGACTTACGCACTGTCCATATAGGGCTGTTGAAAGGTGAACAGGCCTTGCTGACCACCCCTTGGCTCTCCAGTTTACGAATCATCTCATGGATGGGAACCACAGAGTCTCTGTCGGTGCGGTATTGCCAACGGTGCACTGCTGCTGTGGCGATTGGCACCTGTTGTTCTTCAACTCTTAGCAGTCCCACAGCAGAGGGGTCATCTAAGAGGCCAGGCAATGTACTCAGTTGTCTGATATCTTCTGTCTCCACAGCAGCTATCCCAAAAGCCCAACGATGTCCTTTTGGGTCCTTGAAATATCCATTTCTGAGATAGTCTATGCCAAGAATGCATGGGGCCTCTGGGCCAGTCCCGATGGGGTGTTTCTGCCACTCGTTCCCAGTTAAACTCACTTCAGCTTCCAGTACAGTCAGCTGCTGGGATCCTCCTGTCACCCCAGAAATAGAAATTGGTTCTGCTCCCACATACCTTGATGGCATCAGAGTACATTGAGCACCAGTGTCAACCAAAGCCGTGTATTTTTGTGGGTCAGATGTGCCAGGCCATCAGACCCACACAGTCCAAAAGACCTGATTATCCCTTTCCTCTACCTGTCTAGAGGCAGGGTGGAGATTCCTGGTCATGGTACATGTTGCTTCTCTCCAGTGAATATGTTCCTGAGATCCCTTCAAGAGGATCGGTCATATTATCATTCCTGTACCATCTGGAATTCTGTGCGCAAGAGACTGGAGCAGCGTTGACTCTAGATGAGCTTCTTGTGGTAGTTGTCCCTCTTTTTAGTTCACGTACCTGGGCTGCTAAGGAGGAGGTGGGTTTTCCATGCCACTTACTCATGTCTTCTCCATGTACCTGAAGGAAAAACCAGAGATTACCTCGTGGGGTGTATCCTCTCTCCCTGGTTGGGGGATGCCGGCTCCTAATGGCAGAGACTGTTGTTGGTTCTGGTGAGATCTGGTAAATCTCTTCCTTAAGTTCCTTTATCAGTTTCTGATGGCCCTCTTCAATCATTCTCCGGACTTGCTCAGCCAGCCTTGTTTCTACATGGTGCGAAACGGGGCTGTGACAGTGTCCTTGTAAATTCTCAGTTTGTTCACCAAGACGCCCACCCTGTCCTCGCCTTCCCTCCATTGCAGCGTTGCCAGGTAACGGGAGTATATCTCTGGTCCAAGGCGTGCAAACCTCAACCACATCTGTGACGTGCACTGGACACCATCTGGGCTGTTAGGAAATCTCTTGTCTTCTGAGAAAACTATTTCCAGCACAGCCAATTCCCTCAGGCACCGGATACCTTGTTCCATTGTGCTCCATTTTCCTTGGTGCACCTGGAGGTCTTCTTTACAAAGGTACCTGTCCCTTACACTTGTCAGAAGTCGCCACCAGAGGCTGAGAGTTTCTTGGGTTCTCCCAATCCCCTGGTCAATGACCACATCCCGAGACAGAGATCCCAGCTGCCTGGCCTCACTTCCGTCCAGAATGGTGTCATTGGCTGCAGCATCCCAGATGCGGAGCAGCCAGGTCAGGATGGACTTTTCGTCTGGCAGGTGAATTCCCTCCACAGGTCACACAGCTCACCCAGGGATAGTGACCGAGTGATGATCTCTGGCTCTGCTGGGTGCGAAGGTCCTGCTGCATCCTCGTCAGTCACTATGAGGACTGATTTGCTTTTTGATTTCTTCTTCTGCACGGGGGAAACTGCAATTGGTTTAGGCTGTTCTGGTTCAGCGACAGTTTGTGTGGAGATGCTGACGGTGCTTTTGGTTTCTTTCTCCTCTGTGTCAGTCTGCGTAGGCATGGACGCTGTTGTCTTGTGTCTGGTTTCTTTCTCCTCTGTGTCAGTCTGTGTAGACATGGTGCTTGTTGCTCTGTTCTTCTTTTCCCTTTCATCCTGAGGATGCTGTGCCATAGCTCTGATCCTAAGCATGATGTACACAGTGCAGGTCATAGAGAAAAAAGAAAAAAGAACTGACAAGATTATGCCATCCTTAACATCCACAGGGAACTCAATATTTTCAAAAACTGCTGTGTCCGGCCTGAAAGGCTGGAAAAAACCATTCTTTAATCCTCCCCCCATGGGCTGGCTATGATTGTTGAGGCCCCAGATGTAGCAGCCTAGAGTAGGACAAGCAGACAAAGTTGAGTATATATTCCGAATTATGTTCATTGTCTCAGAGGTTATCATGTAGTAGGCATAATAGACTAATAAAGCACATTTTATACCATATCCTGGTCTACACAGGAGCATTACAATTGGCAGATAGTTCCCTATGTGCGGAAAAATATAGAGAGCTAGGTAAAAGACCCATGTAAGCATGTTGAACATCGTAGTGAGTAGGTGGCTTCTACAATACAAAATTGTAACTGTCTTTTCTCGGCAGCCTGCCCCACCTTGGGTGCCAAAATATGTACTAGCTTGAAAACAAACTAGTGGGAGACACCAAGTCAGAATAACAATTTAATAAGGAAATAAAAAGAGGAAAAAAAAAAAGGCAGATAACACTGGGTTAAACTGACAGTCAGGATACAACCTGACATCCTGTTAATCAGGGTGATGGTAGCAGTCCGATAGAATGGTGGCTACAGTCCTCCTGAAGCAGTGATCCTGTAGAAAGAGGGTCTGCTCCTCCTCAGAAGGTCCAGTGGTGGCTATGTAGCTCCTGTCCTCTGGAAATCCAGTAGAAAGGTTGTCTCTGGTGTCCAGAATCTCAGATTATATCCAGGACGGAATGCTTGGTTCCTCCCTCTGGGTGGAGCATCTCACAATGGGATAATGAGTCATGAGGCCAGGTGTTGATTAGGCTCATTAACAGAAGATAGTCATCTCTGAGTCATGCGGCATGGCATTGATGGGCCATTAACAGAAAGATAGTCTGGGGGGAGGAGGCAAGGAAACACTGCCTCACCTGATTTCAACAGCTCATGAGGATGGTAGTAGAATACACTGCATCCCAGGACACAAGACAAAACAAACTTTCATCATTTAATTTCCTGCAGTACACAATTTTTGTTTTTCTCTGCTCATTAGGCTTTAAATATAAGAACTTTTCAAGTTAGAGAACTTGGTATTTATCCTTCCCAAAGTCTGGATCCAAAGCAAGGTGCCAGCTCCTGATTCATGGTTAGAGACTGACTTTCATGGGAATTTGATTAGTCTGTGTGTGAAACCCACTTTTCCCAGCTGTGAATCTGGTTGAGCTAAAGCAAGTCCTGAGCCACCTGTTGCTGGCTTTGGGGCCTGAGATAATTGTTCTGATATTTCTGAATAAAAGGGCATGAATACATTTCCTTGGCAAACTCCTGAGAGTCGGGGACTGTTCCTTTTTATTCTCATAGAGTATGGGAATGTCTCATTTTTGATTGGGGCTTGTGCCACTATAAGAAACTGTATCAAGATTCGTGGTGGCCAAGGTGGAAATGAACTGAAATTACTATTTAAGAAAGCAAAGCAAAAATCCTACATTTCAAAAGAATTTATAATCCTCCCACAGCTGAATTTTAAGAGAAATGAAATACAGTTTTGTTTGAGCCAGCAAAGCAAAGCAACCTGACAGCACGTTTCAACATCTATTTTCTACATTGATCTAAGCGAAAACTGCTGATTGCCATGTTTGTTCCAAGCAGGGACGTGCCACAGTTGCCTTAAATTTTCTTGCAAACAATGAATCGGCTGGTACTTCTACAGCTATTAGCATATATTTAGACAAGCTCATTATCAGCATTATGGACGTTAACACTCCATAAGAGCTATCAGCCTACCCAGGGAACAAAGGGAAATAGGCAAGCACACAGAAGTTATTTTTATGGAGAGTAGTTTTAAAAAGCGTTCATGCATATTGCACTGTTTGCATGCAGATCCTGAGCCAGTGAGATGGAGCCACATCTGAAGAGCGTACATGCCTATATGGAATAATTGCAGATAAGAAAAATTAACCTATGAAAGTAAATGGTTCATTTCAGTGTCTTATCTCTGATCAGTTCTTGCTACTGGATTCTATCCATATTTTCAAATGTCCTTAAGTTCATCACATATGGTACAACTTACGTCTTAAAAAAGTTCTTAGCTGTCACTGAGAAGTGGGTGAGAAGTGAAGGGAAGGTTTTGCTGCTTGGCAGCTGCAGAGCTACACCTGCTGTAAGGCTGCCACAGAGCTCATGTGTGTGTAGAGCTGCAGATGAAGACCAGATGGGAAAGGCTTGAAGTCAGGGATTTCTACCTTTGTTGGGGAACATCTCTGTGGGCATCAAGATGCAGTCACCCAGCCTGATCTACAAAAATCATGGCTAGTTTTGTGGTCAAACACTCATCCAGGGAATGGGAAGGAGGGATCTATCCCTATGAGAAACTTTGGGTGTTTGGGGATGCATTTACATAAATATGCCCTGGTTTGAACCTCTCTCTCTGTGTGAATGTGCCCCTTTTTCCTTTGGGGCGCACCTGAGCCATTGGGCTGTACATTGGGCATCTCTCTGGGTTCTTCAGCAGTTTTTGAGTTTAGTAAAAGACATTCTTAGGAGACAACCAGCCCCAAATATCTGAAGGTAGGGGACTGATAACATTTTTTTCAGGTACCTGCCTCAGTTTGGAGAGAAAATAAATTTAAATTGATTCCTCCTTCTGCTTTTGTAGCACCTTTCTTGCTCCCTGTCTCCTTTGCTATTACTGCATAAACCAGATATTGTAGCATGAGCAGCCAGCATGGCTGAGGCATTCAGCCTGTGGAGGGGTCTGGCAGCAGGTGGGAATGCCTGTGGGATGGAGTAACTTCCTTGTTCAGCCACTGCCTAGAGCTGAGTATGGAGCCCTCCACATCCCCTGGCCTTTCCCAGGCAGCACTCGTGGGAGCTCCTTGCTCTGAGGGATTATGAGACCATCCTGCCAAGGGCCTGGTGCTGCCTGGCACAAACCCAGCTCTGTCTGTGTCACCTCTGTGCCAGCCCATGTCTTTGTGCTAAAGGGGACTGAGCCAGCTTCCTCTCTGTTTTGGGTAACTTGGCTCCTGTCCCAGCCCTGCCTGGCTGTGGAGTTAATGAGGGGTTGTGGCAGAGGCGCCGGCTCAAACCCCAGCTTGTGGTAAGTACAGCAGAGGTATCGATTACAGCCATGTAGAAAGAGCCCTGCTGCTGGCACCCTGAGCACTGCTGTGGGAGCTGAACTGCCTCTTCAGGGGCCTCCCAATGCTGCACTGGGCTCTTGGCAGTGCTGAGCAACCCAGCCCCTCTGGGTCCCTCTTACACAGCTCACACACATTTGGAAGTGACACAAGGTTGCAAAGAGCCATAACTCCAGCTTGACACTAAATGGAAAAGCTTAACTTTAAAAGGAGTTTTCCAAACCCTACAGAGACTGTAGAGCTCTTTGTTCACTTGTTCACATCTGCTTTGGCCTCCTTGCTTTATTTAATTTAGGGGTAACTGCAGAATTCAATTAAGCAAGACACCATTATGGGAATTCATTCATCGCTGCCTCTTGATTTTCAGAACTCCCGGTAGGCAAGTGAGGCTTCCAGACTGGTGAAATTTGCAGTGAACATTCTGAAAATATCATATGACAGGGAACAAGTGTGAATTTCAGGAAATAAAATAGTCAGAATAAATATGCAGCTGTATAAATGTTTCTTTGATGGCAATTTCATAGTGCTGTAATTTCAGTTTTGCCTGGAATTTTTCTGGAATGGTTTTCAACATCAAAAGCGTAGGGAAACACATGGTTATCTCTTTCAATGGGAAGCCTCCACCCTTCAAAAGGAGGCTGAGCCTTCAGTGATTTGATTCTAAATAAGCATGTAATTATAGATTTCAATATTAAACTCTTTCATAGAAGCTCTCCTTTCCCTGCGAAGGCTGCAGATCTGGGCCTTTACATCTATGGCTCAGTGACTGCAGGACAACCAGCATTTTCAATTAACCCAAGAGCTTTCAGCAGAACTGGCTTCTTAAATTATTCCTGTCACAGCTAGGACAAGTTTTTCTGAGAAACTTGAGTGGTATCTCAAGTACTGCAGAAAGGGTTTGCTTGCCTTAATGCAGACCTTTGAAAACGGTAACAAAATCTTCATTGAAGAGATTTGTTTCCTCTCTGAGTCAGAAGCAGGAGCAGGTTCATCTGAGAAATATAAGAGGTACCTGTGTAAAAGGAGGCAGAGTCAGTGCCATGTCATCAGGCTGCAGCTTTCAGTTATATACCCTACCAGAAATGTGGACAAAATGTTGCCTTTTTTGCCCCTTATCCTCCACCTGATGCCATGACAGTGTCACAGCCATCTTCTGGGGGGGACCCTCACTGGCAGGGCCCAGGAGGCTCTGCTGAGCAGGGATTTATTGCAGTGTGCTCAAGTTTTAATTGTCCTGCACTGCACCTGGTTTCTGGTTACCTGCATCTCAGGGGTACCCAAAAACAGCAGGCTGTTTGAAAAGCACAAGCTATGCCCCTCAGGATAAATTGCTTTTAAATTTGGGTGTATTCAATTGTATGTCAAGTGTTTCATAACAAAATACTGCATTTTTGCAGCGCAGGAAAAACTCTAGGGAAAATCCTTAAACTTCCTAAGTTGTTACATTTTGATGGAGTCATGCAGAGTTTAGTATCTTGAGCAGATTTGCTTTTTGCTGTATGCTGTATTTCTATTTTAATTATCCTAATGAAAGCTCTCCATGCTTTTATTTTGGTTTTAGCCTTTAAAAAGACAGGCTAGATATTCAGCTGGTATAAAGTGGTGCATGGTGCTTTACACCACTGGAACACTTTGCCCATGGTCTTCTGATGTAGGTAGTTACTATTCTGAATTTGAACACTGTTTTTGAAAAAAAGCTTGGTAAAAATGACAAAACAAGGCTGAAAGGAGTTAAGGATCATCAAGACCCAATTAAAGAGAAACTGGAGGGAGAGGCAAAACAACCCCAGAAAGATGACCACTGTGACAAGCTCTCCATCCATCTGTACTGGCTTTTCCTCTGAGCACATCCCAGCAGAAGCTCCCCATAACTTCCTCTTATGCCTGCAGTCCGTGGTGCTGGTCAGGGCTTGAAGCAAGAGCAGGGATTCATTGCTCATTGCTGGGGAGCAGCAGCAGTGTAAGATTTCTTCACGGAGTTGCACTCAGAAGTGTCCCTGGGTTTGACTGTGGGCTCACATTACAGCTCCTGCTCAGTCTGCAGTGGGGGATCCCAGGCAGCAGGGTGGGGAACCTGAAAATTCTGCCAAGGATGCGTGGCAATCTCGGCCAGGCTGCTCCCTGCTCCACTTGTCACGGATCTCACCCCAGTCACTGTGTCTGGCTGCAGCCACCAGGGCTGCTCTGGGCTCCAGGGGGGAATGGGCTCTGGAAGGGAACGGGGATACAGCCTACAGTAGTGTCATGTGGCACTGCCTGGTCTTGGAAGTGGGTTGAAGGGAATAAAATGGTGGAAATTTATCCCAGCATCCTCTGTCCCAAGTAGATTCCTCTGTCCTGAGCTCCTCTGCCCCACCTCTGATTTTGTGCTCCTCATTCCAGGGGGTTGCTGTCAGGGTCAGGCACTTGGAAGGATGCTCAGGTTGGCCAAGGTACAGGATAGGTGTGTGAGAGTTGTCATTTCATTTCTCACAAACCCTACAGCTTGCAGAAAACCCACAGGTGTCCTGCAGGGAGGTTTGGGGAGTGCCTGGAATGGAGGCAGGGCCCTCACAACAAGGGGCACTGGGAGGGGCAGTGGGGACTGGCCTTTACACAAGGTGTAAGGTGTTCTCCTGAGAGACACGTCAGAGAGCAATGCTTTTAGCCTCCTGGACCTGACATTTCATTAAACATTCCAGGTACTGCCCATGTCCTCTCTGAGCCAACAATGCCTGTTTGGATAAGATGGAGTTGGGCCAGGCTGTGTTAACTCTTACTGTGCACAGAATGGCTGCTGCATTTGCCTGCCCAGTTTGATGGTGAAGAAAAGGCTTGTCTGTTGACTGTGATTGCCCTGAAAGAAACTACAGAAAATAAATTCCAAATGCATTCTGTTCACAAAAAACCCTAACCAAGCTAGAGGGAAGTAAGTAACCATACATTTGCTTCATAGGCACCAAAACAGCCCCCCTGAAACCTGTTTTTTCCTCCCTCACTCTCACCCTTGCCCAGGAAATCTCTCAATAACATACAACATGGTTTCAGTGTTGTACTGTAAGCAACAGTTTTTCCCCAGAAATTATGGGTGTAAATCAACTAAAGGTAGGATTAAGACCACTTGGCAATTCTGCTAATGTTTATGTATTATCTTGAGTTAGTCTGAACCTTGATTAATTTTACAACACTAATAAAAAAATCTAAGTACAGTAAGTTGACTGACTGATTTCATTTGGAGATGTGAAGGGATTGAAAAGAATCAATGGATAGAATATATGCTAGGGTCAAAAAAAGCCATTTTACTCTGTTATTATGGGCTTTCTCTCAAAGCTTGTGCTGCATCATCTGTGTTTAGATGAGGAGATGATGGTGCTCCTTTCTCCTCTGCTTGGCAGCTGAAATCAGTGTGCCTTTGTGAGCACTGTGGTGGAGGGAGCTGCACGTATTGCAGCCTGGCTCCATATGGACAAAGCACGGGAACAGGTAGTATATTTAATATGTGAAAGACAGACCAGCAATCTAGGACTTGGAGTTGTTGCAGGAGACAGCTGGGGCTTCTTTTCTGTCCCTTCCCTCTATATGTGAAAAAAAAAAAAAATCCAATGTTTTCCTCTTTTGAAGATGGAAATTGTCATTGGCTATTGTAGTGGTTTAGTCTAAAATACTCATTACTTACTTATTTACCTTCTGTGAGATAAGAATTAGGAGAAAGCAAAGCAGGCACAAAACTTAAAAGAATATAAAGAAGTTTATTAACAGACCTTAAAGAAAGAAAAAAAATCAGACCAAACCTTCACAACACTTCTCCTCCCACCTTTCTCCCTTCTCCCACTGACAATGTAAAAAGACAACCCTTGAGATTTTCAGTCAGTGTGTTCTGAAGGTTTGGTCTGATTTTTTTTTCTTTCTTTAAGGTCTGTTAATAAACTTCTTTATATTCTTTTAAGTTTTGTGCCTGCTTTGCTTTCTCCTAATTCTTATCTCACAGAAGGTAAATAAGTAAGTAATGAGTATTTTAGACTAAACCACTACACTCTAATTGGTGTTTCTGCCTGGTTTACAAACTGAACCCGCTACAGCTATATAAATTCAAAGGGAATTACTCTACTGACTGAAGTGTTTACAGCCTAATCGCTGGAAGAATTTGAAGGAACAGCTCAGCTGTGTTTGGGGCAGAGGACTTTGGTGGAAGTGGGATTAAGGTATTTTTACTAGATGGAGCCAGCAGCCCCCAGCAGTTCAGTGAGCAGGGAAGGGCAGTTTCAGCACTGAAGCACACTGAAGGCTGGCTGCTCTGTATAGGTACTGAGAAATTAGAGTGCAGAAACCAGAGAATTTTCATTGTTTTCATCTTTTGCTTTCACTGAGGGACATTCACAATATTTAATGTCTTTCTAGGAGATCTTCTATTGAAGTTCATGTCTTTATGCTTCTTGTTATTGTTGATAGACCTTGTTGTGTTTTGATGCTGGCTGAGTGCCAGGCACCCACAAAAAAACCATCTACTTGTTTTCCTCTCCTATAGCTGAGCAGAGGAGGGGGAATTGAAAACTTCGTTGAGATAAGGATTACTGAAAAAAAACCAAAAACACTTTAAGACAAAACAGGTTCAAAACCTAAACAGTATAAAGAAGATTTATTATTAACAGAATCAAAAGTAAAAAGGGTCATGAGAACCGAAGAAAATCTTCAGAACACCTTTCTTTCCCAGTCCCTCCCTCTTTCCACCGACCACGCAGGGAAACAAAACATGGGGTTTTGGTCAGTATTTCACTTCTTAAAAATCTTTCTTCAGTATGCTTAGGGAAAAGAGTTTCTTCTGCTGTGCCATGGGATTCTTCCCACGGGAGATGGCTCTCTGCGAACTTTTCTAGCGTGGTTTTAGTTTCCACAAGCAGCAGTCCTGCCCAAACCTGCTGCAACCTGAGTCCCTCCCATAGGCCAAGCAGTCTTCCCACAACTGCCTAGCATGGGTCATTTTAGTTCATGGGGTTTAGTCTTTTAAGGATGAGCTGTTCTAGTTTGGAAGCGAAGGCTCTCTTCCTCTATCTCTAAAAGCAAGGGTCATCTCTCTCTGTTCGAGTTCCTCACTAGATTACAGCTTTTCGGTATCCACGCGCTCCAGCGTGAGTGCTTTTCTTCACGGGCTGCGCATGGATCTCTGCACCCCCCCATGCACTTCATGAATTATAGGGAAACAGTTTGTTGTATTACAGTCCTCACCATGGTTTGCAGGAGAATCTCAGCTCTGGCACTCAGAGCACCTCCTCCCTCTCCTTTTTTTTCACTGACCTCTGTGCCGCCGTGTTCTCCTCACGTGTCCTCACTTTTCCTTTTTCTCTGACTTGGAAGAAAGTTGGTGTCTGTAAGCTGCAGTTGAGAGGCTGATCTCGTCTGGGCTCCGCATCAGGGAATTGCTTGCCATGCCTCTCGCTGCTGGCCACGTGGTCCCTGCCTGTCGCAGTGACCGCTTTCTTCAGCCCTGCCAGCACCTGCGCTGTGCGGCAGGAGTGGGGAGCAACTGAAGGCTCAAGGCTTTAAAGCTGCTACTCTGGAGTTCAGCTCTGCCCAGGGGAGCTGAAGCCCCAGGTGCTGTGGCTGTCAGCAGCCCTGACGAGGGAGAGGATAAGAAGTAGCGAAGAGGCTTGTCTCAGGATACAATTCCAAGTTTATTGCCCAAAGGGAATCCAGGGAGCACAAGCACAGACCAGATCTGTGCAACAGCTTATAAAGGGAGGTGTTACAATGGGGATGGCCCAACAGGGGACCAATAGGGGTCTTTGGGGAGGGATATGGACAGGGATGGACATTCACAGGGATCAATAGTCTTAAGGGGTGGAGGGACAGGGATCAAATGCCCCAATGGGGTGTTGAGGTTTAGGGGATTTCCAGAGGGGAGGTATCAGAAGGGGTAGGATCTCAGGGGATTGACAAGGACCATATAAAGATAAACAGGGAGGGCTTAGGTGATGGACACCGAACTTTCGGGAATAACAGGAGGAGTCTGGGTGATTGATGGAGAACTGACTGGAACAAGGGGAGGAGAACAACCATATAAGGAGCACTGGGGAAGTGGCTAGAGTTCGGGGTGTACCAGCTGGGAATTGGGGCAAGGGAGTAACCGGGTTAAACCATTAAAACATAAAACCACATTACCACACCTGCCAACACCGCACGGGTGGCTCTGACCTCAGGAGGGCCCCGGCTGTGTGGTCCCGGCCTCAGGAGGGCTCTGGCTGTGCGGTCTTGGCCTCAGGAAGGTCCTGGCTGCACGGCCCCTGGCAGCCCCCACCAGCATGGGCCCCAGCGGCCGCCTCACCACCCCTTGGGAGAAGAAAGAGAGCTTCCCGCGGTTTTTCCTTTCTTAAATATGTCATCACAGACATGTTACCAACTTGTCTAATTGGGCTAGTAACCTGCTCATCGTCAGAGCCTTCAGCGATTGGCTCTGTGCTGGACATAGAAGTTTTGAGCTTTTCTCCCACCCCCAGCAAAAACCCGGCTGTGTTAAACCAACGCAGGCCTCTAAGTGGAGGTTTGATGAAGGCATCTGCAGTGGGATGGAGGTGCTAGAGGGGGAAATGGGTGTAAGGAGAGAAAGGAGAATACACTTGGGGGGTTAGATGGTTTCTTGGAACCAGGAGTAGGCTTTGGAAGCAGGTTTAGCCTCAGGCCACCCAACAAATGGGCTGGTGTCCTAACAGTAAGACACAGGACAACAGAGGGGACTTCAGGAATATAATCACAACATTTTGCTGTGGTAAAGTTGCTTCCTGTGTTTGAACCTTCAGAAGAGGCAAGGATAAGCACACAGGTCAGTGCATCCCAAAAGACGCTGTTCTACAGAGTGGATGCTGGTGCTCAGAATGTCATGTGGTGCAAAACTGGGTACCCTTGCATGAGAGAGAGGGGGAAATAGCAGGAGGGAATGATTGAGACAGTGAGTGATGGAAACACCAGGACGGGATGTTCTCAGTGGCCTTCCAAAATTCATGTTGTCATTGTACTAAATAATGCTGTGTTTTTGTGCAGTGATAAATACTGCTCTTCTGAATGCTGTGCTCGCTTCACTGATTTATTTGTTATGAGTTATATCAATGACCCCTCTTTCATAATTAGGTTGACATGCTCTTCAGTGCCCTTGGCAAGTGTTACTCAAAATAATGCAACCTAAAATCACATATCTCAATCTCCAGGGCTGAAATTTGCCTGCTAATGCTCTCCCAGTGATCTCCTTGAGTGGTGACTGGAGATAAAATGCTGTGGGAAGAAATGGCAGTGTGTTGGTTGGGAATAGCTCTGCATTTCTGTAGTTGGAGTCCCAGGGCATAGCTATAGTTTTGTTTCTTCTCTTTCCAGCCCAAACTTGCAGCAGATTGTTGGAGATAAAATAATGACAAGGTAGTAAAATCCCAGCAAAAGTAATTGGTGAGGAATAGCTTGTCATTAACAAATAATGTTGTAGCATATAGCTACAAACCTCCTCATGTTCAGCAGGGAGAAATAAAAACACAAAAAGTAAAAAGGCTCATTAATTGAGTGAGGAAAAACAAAATTGTTCACAAACACTGCAGGGGAGGAAAGAATAGAAAGTTAAGGAAAGGAAAATAATTACATGAGAAATCTACAGAAAAAGTTTTGGATTGTATCAGATCAGTCCCATATCCATTCACATTTCCTGAAGAAAGCCCAATCCCATACTGAGAGAAGTATGAACACAGAGTTGTTCACAATAGTCCTCTGAAGAGAAAAGATATGTTTTTCACTAAGCTGCTGCTCTAGTACCCAAAGGAGCTGAACTTGTTTTCTGACCTCTTAAAATTTCCTGGGTCACCTTGAGCCAAGGCTTGAATCTCTCTTGTCTGAGGGTTTAATGACACATTCCTGTGCAGAAGGAGCTGTGAGCAGATTGATGGTGAGTGCTGGCCAGGAATTTTTTAGGAGCTTGTTTGCATGGCAGGAGCAGGGTCTTGAGCCTTGGCTTCCCCAGTGACAGACTACTGTCCTGGTACAGTCGGGACACTGCTGCTCTTGGCCTTCTTCCCTGCCAGGCCTATTAACTACACAGTAATCAGCCAGGCTACTAATTAGGGGCCGGCTGGTTGGGCAGTTTGGGCTGGTGACAGCAAAGGCAGCAGAGCTCACCTGAAGGCTTGTTCCCAGGGAGAGAGGGGAGTTGTGTCCTGCCCTGTGCCTCCCTCTTCCCCCTGGCTGTTGTCCCCTGTGTTGCACTGGCCTTAGCCATGAGCCAGTTCAATGATATACCAGAAAGTTATTTGCCTTTTTTTTTCCCTCTTTTGCCTGGTTGCTGTTTTCCATCATGTTAGTGCGTCCAGGCAGGGCTTTGCTCTGAGCTAGAGCCAGCAGAAGGCAGCAGCAGCAGCAAGCAGGCAGCAGGAGAGACTGGGAAGGAGGGGGCATCCTTTTTGGCAGCAAAGCTGATACCTTCTCATTATGTCCTGTGGAGCCATAATCTGCCAATCATTCAATTAAATGGTTCTACAAGAAAGGATGTGGGTGAAAGGCAAAAGAATAACACTGGGAGCCAGAGCAAAATAAGATGAAATACTGTCCTGGAAGCATTCCAGCTCTGTGCTGTGTAAACTTCATGCTTTGCAACCCTGGCATCACCTTCTTGGTGCATGAATAATGAATTGCTTTCCATTTTGACAGTCTGTCCCAGATTTGGCTCACCTCACAGTAGCTAACTAAAAGTCAAGCCTCTAGTGCCAAGGTTATTCTATTGGCTTCCTTTAGAGATGGAAAAAAGGGTCAGGCACACTCAGGAAGTGATATATGCAGCCTGGCTGGAGATGGAGTTTGTCCCTCTCTGGAGGTGCTGAAGGAGCCAGGCTGTTGCCCTTGCCCAGGGGGAGGCTCCTCTCATTTAATGCATTCTTGTGTCCAACTGGGATCACCATCAGCTGGGCTCTCTCGCTTGGAGAGAACCTGCCAAGCATGATGCTCATCATCTCCAGCCTGTGGTGAAGGCTGCAGTGCCTCCCCTGCTCCCAGAGAGGACCAGGGCTCCTGCCCCAGGCACCAAGTTGTTCAGAAACTTGTTCAGGAACTTGCCATCTCTCCTGGCAGGGGTAAGCAGTCCTCCCACATGGATGAATCACACCTTGAGGTGTGATGGGTAAGGTCTGGTGTTATTCTGGATGCTCCAGGGAGTGTGGGTGTCCTGGGGTGCCTGTGTTACGAATTCCAGCCTTACATGGGTGTCTCAGAAATCCAAAGGGCACAGACCACATGTGTGCCGAGGTTGGGAGGCACCTGTGTCTTTTCTGAGGCAGCTTCAGTCTGATGGAATGAGTCACCTCCCCTCTGTGTGTTTTCAGCATGGGGCAGAGAGGGTGTTCTCCATACTCTGGGGCAGGGCTTTTTCTCAGAGTGTTGGTCTTGTCTGTTCTGGGAGACTCCTGCCCCCCTCCTTTCCTGATGTGTCCCCAAAAGGGAGGATGCTGTGGAGCTGGGGATGTCCCACTGGGAAGAGCAGGGAGTGTGTGGGGCTATGGCCTCAGCACAGAACATTGCCCCCCATTAGGAGCTGGTGGTGTCCTTGGCAAGCACAAGTGGTGGAGTTTGGAGCATGGCTGAATGGGTCATATTTGGTCAGCAAAAGATTAAAGTTTGGGTTATAAATTTTATTTCCATACCACTTAAATTTGCAAAGGTACTTTTCTGTAATGATTATTTTAAAATAGCCCCACTGTTCCAGGGACCTCCTAATTATCGGAGTATATTTTATCCAAATCCATCCCCAGGATGGGTGGTGCAAGGGTTCACAACAGAAAAGGTAATGAGAATGTAAGTGGAGAGGCGAACTATCTACATGAGAAATCCAGATGCAATTGATTTCTCAACAGTATACAGGTTGTTATTTGGCACATGAGCAATGACCTGATCTGCTAATAGGGTAAAGCCCTAATAATCTGTTACCAGAATGTTCTAAAAGCTTAGTGTTGGTAGCACACAGATAACTTACTATGAGTGGGAGGTATTGCCAAATGGAAAGGGGAAATAAAAATGGGTAGGGGGGGAGGGCAGGAAATATGAATGAAATCAGGAACTTGAAAGCAAAGCAAACCAAACCTTTGGTTACAAGACAGTGCATTTCTGAGATACCCCACAGGGACCAATTCTTTTAGGCCATGATTTGGATGCCAGCCAAGTTAGTTCTAACTTTTATTTTGGCAGTGGACATGATGATAAAATATTTTAGGGCTTGAATTAGATTTAAAATTTAATTGTGTAGAAGATTCAGAACACAACAAATAGTAAATAATTCTAGTTGGTATGGGGCTTCTCATTATCAAGGCTGAAAATTATTTAGAAAACACGTCTTTCCTTCTTGGATTATTTCCCTGAAAACCAAAGAGTGAACCTGGCAAGGCTTGTTATAGGAAAACAGAAAATTACCAGGAGGCATTAGTACAGTTGATGTGAGTAAATAATTCAGTTTGCATTTTGGAGATATAATATTCCTGACTGAACTATCAGAGCTGGAGATAATTGGGCCTTTCATATGTATATTTGCATGTGTCATTCTGTTGTTGCAGATAAACAAGCATGGAGTTCTTTGCATGTACAATAATGTTATTATCAGTTCTGTGATAAGACCAAATGAAAGCACTTTCTTTCTTTCCTCTTCATGCAACTTGGCAGCCAAAACATCCTTGGGTTTAGCAAACCTGAAAATAGTTTCCTGCAATTTTGTGCAAAGGAAAAGGAGAGATGAAGGTTAAAGGATCAAATGAGCTTTCTGGTGTGAGGGGTTAGCAAAACCCCCAGGTCCAGCTGTGGAGGGGAGGAGAAAAGAGGAATTGTTTTATCAAGTGTTGGTAATTGATGCTCAAATTCCAGCAGAAAGAGTAATCTCCATGTGCTTGCCAAGTGCTGTGCTGCTGCAGAGCACTTTAAGGATTCAGCTGAAATTTCCTTGCAGGGCAGTACAGCATTCATGACCAGAAAACGCAGCCAGAGTTTGCAGTGCTCGGTGCTGGATCATTAATAGGTGTGATGGAGATCAGGATCTTTAGGATTCAGGCTGGGTGCAGATACCTCTGACAACACTCTGCCAGCTTATAAAATCAATCTGATAAGGACAGTCTCCACACAAGAAGCCAGGTATTAAGAAGAACATTAACAGATAAAACACCTTTTTTCAGCACCTGTGAGATGCTAGCAAGGATGCCAACATTTTTTCTAATCCTCCTGCCCCTACTTTTGGCTGTACAACTACTTCCTGGGGCCTTACTTTTCCCATGGCTTAGATAAAGATTGAGATTTATGGAAAAAAAAATCTTCTTGTCTCCAGTACTCAGTGAAGGAAATAACTTTTTCTTTTTCTTTCTTTTTTTTCTTTTTCTCTTTTGTTTTGTTTTGTTTTGAGCCCATGGTGAAAATTCTGGAACGACAAAGATCAGGTTGGACGATCAAGTTTGAAATCTTAAGCACTGAGATCTTGGAAACAGGGACAAGTAGATGGAGCTGAGGACCAACAACACTTAAATTAAGCAGATATTGATTTTACTGAAATGAACATCAAGTTTTATTGATCTGAGAGATAAATATTGACTGAAGCATCCTCATGTGTTCCCTAACCTGTGCAGTTGTTTTACCCCTGAAACAGGTTTCCTTCTTTTCCCTTGTCCCTTCCCAGAGAATAATATCTTACCTCAGCTGCACTAAACTTGTGCTGTTTTTGCAAAGCCAGCGTTGTTTTCCAACTCGCTGTTGTAAACATCAGAGACAGGAAAAATGGCTGTGACTTAATAAATCAATAAAGCCCTATGCCCAAACAGCTATTAACAAACTAAAAAGGTGTTTGGAAATCCAAACAACATCTTAAAAAGTAATAACAAAAGGCTCTGCAGCACAGTCAAGTTCTTGGCTCCTCTTACAGAGAAAATCTTTTAAAAAAATGGGAAATTGCACTTTGAGAAAGTGATGATTTTTAATTTTTTTTAGGGAAAAAATTATTGCCTCATTCCTAGTGCTGTCTAAAATATTTTATTGAACTAATCCTTTATTACTTTAATGTAAATGCCAGTTTACAAGGGCACAGAAGTTCTGCAAGTAGTGGAGAAATGAGAATTTGTAGGGACGGACCAAAATAGACAACATGGGTGAATAGTAAGACAATTACTTTTGAACTATAAGGGTATGCCTCTGTGTTAAAGGGATTAAAATTCAAACATTTCAAACCTTGAAGAGCAGCTACATGATTGCAGCATGTTCATCTGGGCAAATGCAGGCTCCCGGTGAAGAAAGAGGGCTTTTGCTATGGATCTTACGTGTAATTTAGGTCGAAGTATTTAGAAAAGTACAAAATTCTGATATAGTTTTCAGGATTTTATAATGCTTAAGGTTCTCCATGCTGCATGTGGAAGACTGCCCAGGAAGGCAAATGAATGAGTATCATATGGTAACACAATTGGAAGGAGGAAGAGACAAATGGCTACAAATTCTCTCCAGGCAAGTTCTTGCCTTCTGAAACAATAAATCATTTTGTTTCCCACTGAAAACAACTTCATATTGGATTTAAGCAATCATGAAATGTGGACACAGAGAGCCCCCACTAATTTTCTCTCTGTGGATCAGAGGAAAACCCAAGTGGAATTTAGACGTGCATTATGATAACTTACAGAGATTTCACAGCGACCTAGTTCTGAAATTGCTTATCAGTTTATTTCACCCTGAGGAGCTGAAGACAAATGGCCCAGAGGGAAAGGAGTGGTTCACAGCAAGTTCCCATTGGCAGCAGATTACCAATGGAAGAGTGAGTTTGGGTTCATTGACTCTTTCAGCTTGAAAGACAAGTTTTGAGTAGAAAGTCCAGAACAACAGAGCCACTCGAATGTGGGGTAAAAGTGCCTGCCACCAAGAGAAATCAAACAGTGGGTTTGGAAAGAGCTGGAGGTGGAAGGGCCCAGTGGGGTGCCAGAGAAGCTCTGTCCATCAGGAAATAGGGAATAGGTGTGTTTTTAATGGCTAAGCAGCTACCTGTACAGAACTTTTTGATAACAGCTTTCTGAAAACCTGTGATTGTTTGGGAAGGGAAATTGTGACAGAAATAAACATCCTGCTTTCAAATTTCATGTCAGATTTCCTTCATGGCTTTCGTCATCAGAACTCCACCAATTACCAATTGCTGTCTTTCAGCACTGTAGTCATCCCTGATGTGAAAGCCCCACAACACTTTTAATGTCATTTTGTCAGAAATGGGTTTTTTTTGTGTGTGGGGAAATAAATCTGCTTTGCTGTATTGCTCCAGAGAGCATCCAGTGTGTTCCTGTGTTCACCATGCACACTTTTTCTGGTATAATTATTGTGATGGTGCACAGCTCTGTGTGTTCTTGTGGAAAAGGTTTTATCAGAAAATGCTATTCAAGCAAGGGGAAGGAATCCCATTTAAAACTCACTAACATTTTTCAGGCAATTTTTCTGTTTGATTGGCATATTTAATGTCCCCAGGTATAGCATTAGCCTTGTAAATGAGAAGCCTGCATTAACAGAAGTGACCTAACAAACAGGGGCTGGGGAAGCATTCAGGCTGGCAGCAAATGTGGAAAAGAGCTACAGTTTTAGAAGAATCACAACATCCTAAGACTATGACATTCCTGAAATAAAGAGACATCCTTGAGCATGGTCACAATATGATGGGCTGGGAATCATTCCCATCACCTTCTCCTTAAAATTCATTTGCCCAAGGTAAGATGGGATGACTTCTGTGTATGTTGCAGAACTGAACCAACATTTTTCTTATCACCAGGTACTTTTACTGTATTTTTCCCTTAGATTTCATAAAAATAGCCCCTGAAGGAAAAATTCCTCTCAAAATTATCCAGATTCTTGGAGCTTCTCAAGCATCTAAAAAATCTTGGGGATATTCTCCCCCTCCTCTCAGCATTCATTTAGAATTCCACCTGCTGACAAACATCCCTATCAGTGCACAGGGCAGTGCCAGCAGACAGTGCCAAACTGCTGCAGCTTCTCTCCAAGGGTATAGGATCAGGCCAGGCCAGGCCAGGCTGAAAGTCACTGCCAGTGATGAGTGGCAGATTTTTTTCTTTCTGCTCACTGAAAAATGTGTGGTGATTGCTTGAGGCCCTAAGTGCAGGTAGGGTTTCTCTCCTTGACGAAAGCTCTGTGTGTGGGCAACTGCCTTGAGATGGGGTGGTGATGCGATATTTTTATTGTATTTTCATATGTTCTCCGTACCCCAATGGTTCATCCCCACCTTCCCCACCCCTATTCCCAGTTGGTTTGCCCCAGACCCAAGCCGCTCCCCTGGTGTTCCCTATATGGTTGTTCTCCTCCCCTTGTTCTAGTCGGTTCCCCATCAATCACCCAAACCCCTCCCGTTATTCCCAAAAGTTCTGTGTCTGTCACCAAAGCCCTCCCTAATTACCCTTATATGGTCCCCGTCAATCCCCCGAGATCCTGCCCCCTCAGATACCTCCCCTCTTGGAAATCCCCTAAACCAGGACGCCCCATTGGGGCATGTGACCCCTTTCCCTCCACCCCTCAAGACTGTTGGTTTATGTGAATGTCTATCCCTGTCCATATCCCCCCCCTATTGGTCCCCTGTAAAGCCATCCCCGTTGTAACGCCTCCCTTTATAAATTGTTCAAATCTGATCTGGGCTTCTTGTCCTCCGTGGATACCCTCCAATAAACCTGGATTACCTCCTGTGGCAAAGCCTCCTCACTACTTTTTATCTTTCCCTTTGTGTAGGGCTGCTGACTGCTACAGTGCCTGGAGCCTTCGCTCCCCTGGGTAGAGCAGAGGCTTCAGAGGAGCAGCCTTAAAGCTCCGTGCCTCCAGGTGCTCCCCACTCCTGCCGCACACCGCTGGAGCTAGCTTGGGCAGTGGACAGCAGCGGTCACTGCGACAAGATGGGGACACTGGAGCACACCTGGCACAGGACCTGTGGTGATGTGGCCTGAGGAGCACACAATCATCACCTTCTTTCCTTCTTCTGACTTTGTCCTTACCAGGTGTTTTTTCTGTTCTCAAGCTTTCCATTTTCTGTGGAGATAAACAGAGGTTTTCACCCAAGGCAGTCTTCCAGTCAACTGGAGAGAAAGACTGCAGGAACAAACTGGAGGCTCAGGTGATCCCAAAAATCACAGGATTAATCTTTATTTGTGATGTCTGCGTACATCAGTGCTCAGAAAATGTAAGGGCTCCCAGCAAATTTATATCACAGTTGCTTATTTTATTGTGCTTGTTCTTCAGCTGTCTAAGGCTGCATTGTTTTAGGCTTTTCCTAGAGCTTCCTGCTTCTTCCTTACAGCACTTGTCTCGATAGGAGAAGGACAAAAGGAAAAGTGTTACAGAGGGACATGAGACAGAACAAATTGACAGCCCAGGGAAACAGCAGTAAAATGGGAGTAGGTGTGGATCTTGAGGAAAAACAGAATATTATGAGTAGATTATGATAAATTTCTCAGTAAGTCAGTAGACATTTGTAAGTTGTTAATTAGTGATTAAATAATTATTTTAAAGCAGACGGTAAGTTGAATTGGTTTCTTTGCAAAGTAGCAAATTTTAGAAGATGAAATACTTTTAAATGAGGCATTAAGCTAAAACACTGATTCTGCCCATCACCTTGGGATCTTGGGTATTAGATTCTGCCTTTCTTTCACAAACTGCTGGGTTGTGTCAGATGCAATTTTGGCTCTGTTTTGATGTAGGACACCACAGATGCTTTGAATGCACAGTCATAAGTAGAACATGGAAGTAATGGAAGGACTCATGTAACTTGATATTGCAAGGGAATACCTTGTGATGTACTAACCCTGTTAGTAAGTTAAATGAAATTTGACTCATGAAAATTGATGTGTAAATCCACAGAGAAAATTCAAATCAAACCTGACTTTGAAAGTTTGAAATATCACATTTATTTCTCACTTCCTCCTGTTATTATTCACAATCTCATACCATCCTGAGACCAGAAAAACAAACTCCGAAAGCGAGAAGTTCTTCTCCAGAACAATAGGAATCTTTCAAAGAAATCCTGTTCCTATGAGAATTTGAATACATTTTGCAGCCCTACAAAAGGTGAGATGTTTCGAAAAAGAATTCAGTTAGTACCTGGCCAGCTAGGCAGCCTTCGGCTTGGCAGCTCTCTTGTGACTGGTCTCTGCAAAACTTCAGCAGTACAGATGTAGTAAGACTTACTTCAAGAAATGTATCTGTTTGTATTTATTCTGGCTCTTTAGGAGATCCCAGAAAATGCTACAGGTTAGGATATTATTGGAGGGAAAGGACCTTGTGGCTGCACAGCATGCTGTAAGTTCTAGCATGTTTTACTAACATTTGCATAAACAATACCCACAGCCAAAATCAATGTCCCCATTTGTAAACAGTGATTCACCTGCATCCCAAGTTAATTGTTTTATATGAGTAGGTTCTATAATGATTTTTTTTTTTTTTTTTTTGGTAGTCATTCAAGCCAGTCATGTTTGCAAACTAGTTTTCTATTGGTTTTATTGACTTCTTCCAGAATTTCTCTCTTGGCAAGTTTCTTATTGTTCCTTATGTGCTTATCTATTAAAACTAGTGTGTGAACTTGGAGCATGAGGATATGGCCTTGCTTTATGTTTTCTGGAGGTGACAGCAGCCCGTGCTCTGGGACTGACTGAGCACACGTGTATGGAGTGTCCCTGGGGAGTTCCATCACGATGGCTGTGCACGGGCTGGCTCAGCAGTTTCAGCTTTTCCAGGAGTCCAGAGGCAGAGTTGTATTTTTGTGCTTTATAGCACAACTCCTGCTGTTACAGACAACAAAAAGAGAAAATGAAATTGTGTTATTTGTCTGGAAAAAGTGGTTGAGCTACATTTTCTCTGTGCCCTTATGCTGACAAAATTTTGTGAGATCTGTCTTGAAATGAGTATGGGTCTGAATACACTGTTGAATTTCAACATATTGTTTGATAGTCTACTATAGAAAAGATATATTGGAGCTACCGAGTCATCTCCATGCAGTTATCTCTTATATTGTAGGAGTTTTCAACTGAAACTCTCAGGAAAAACAAACTGTATTTGAAGCTAATGGCTCCTTTTGTCACTATAAGTCACATACAGCTGAACATCAGGTGCTTGGGTAAGACCAAGCTCACAGATCTGCTCTTACAAATGGAAGAACTAAAGAGCAATCTCATATCTCATTCTTTGAACATAAGAAAGATAGCAAACTGAAAATTCTGGTACCATGCTTATTACTTTTTAATCTTTTAAACCAGTATTTCTCTCTTGCCTATGTCTTCTTCCAAAGGAAATGCTCTCTGAGGTGCTGCAGTGCTAATCCTCATCACACAGTCTGTCCAAGGTGATTTCTGGTGCTTAAACACAACCCTGGAAATCCAAGTTAAATTAGTTGGAGTAAATGTGAAGTCACTAAAGAGAAGCACTAAACAGTGCTATCAGATCCTTACTGTGGTGCAAAGCTAAATGTATACACTGCAGTCTCTGTTATTTTTGGAATACTGACATCTATGAATGGAATACTGACATGAAACCCTAACAATTAAAATAGTCATGTGTAAGGTGCAAGGAATTTGTAACACTGATACAGCTTGATAAAAAGAGGTGATGGTCTCTTTGGAACAGTGAAATCTGTTTTACCTGAGGATTATAATTGGACCAGGCTTATGTTTCCTTTTAATATCAGTAAAGGACTGTTTAGGCATAGTTCCTTACTCCACTAATGTTTTCACTGTAGGAATATTTGAGATTTCCTCATTGTTGCATATGTGTGAATCTAGTGTCAGTCAAATCTCCACCAATACCAGAGACAAAACATTTCAGATATGCAGACACGAATCATTAACAATGTTTACTCATTTCACAAAGGTCTTTTGAGTATCTTAATCTAGCCTTGTTGTTGATTGCTACTAGCTCCACTTAGTATTTATTTGCATGAAGCTCCTTTTATGAAAAAATTCAAAAAAGAATTTGCAATTTTAGATGTCCTAAAGGTAGGATTTTCTTAATTTGAACTTTCTAAATAGAGGGAATTCAGTTTCTTTCTTAGATGGAATTCCTTGCTGTTGTGATGCCAAAATCGGAGGCACCTGATGACTGTCAGACTGTAGAAGTTCATGAAGAACAGGTTTTGTTATCTGTTGAAAGTAAATAGATCTTAAAAGATTTGTTTATTGCTACTTGAATGGAAACTTTGGAATCAGAATATAAAAGGAATTCAAACAGAAATTACATGACTTCCTGGACCTTGTGAGAACTGGTGTTGAATTAGGCTTGTCCTTTGATTTGTTTTATTCTTGGCTCTGTTAGGAGGAAAAGGACTTTCACTTCTCTTGGTGGGGGTGATGCCCACTGCCTGTTTCCATGCTCTTATTCCTTCTTTGCGGCATGTCTGTGAGTCCACTGGTTCTGTTGTGTGGCTGATGAGGCCAGTGCTCTCAGGAGGCGACACACACAGTGCTCCAGGAGAAGAGAAACACACACACACAGTGCTCCATGAGGGGACACATATGCACACAGAGTACTCCCATGAGGGAACACACACACACACACACACACATACACACATACACACGGTGCTCTCAGGAGGAGACACAATGTTCCAGGCTCCTCCTCAGATCTGCCTTTGGAAGGGGAAGCTGGAGGACAGAGGAGCTTAAGGACAGCAGGGGGAAGAGAAGCTGATATTCTGTCGATTGACTTAGTAAAAATGACATTAAATATTACCAGAGGAGAAAGTGAAAAGGGGTCATGTAGGTTTATTCGGAATAAGCATTTACTCTGTGTCATCATAACTTAATGAACAGATCTAGGAGAATGCCCATTTTGTGTGTGGAACTATAGTTCACTTCCAAAGCAAAGTGAAGGAACTGTAGGCTTTGAAGTGTCAAAAGTTTTCAATTAGTGTGCATAGATGGGAAGTGTGTGTTTATTAGTCATAAAATAACATATTAATCGTTCTCTGGTGATAGTGAGTAATCTCTTTGTAGCAGAGAGTATAATATTCCAGTCAGTAATTCCACCTACACAGGGCTCAGAAATAGGTGGCTTTCTGGAGGCTCCTGTCCCTCTCTGTTGACAATTTCGGAAGCCAAAATATGTGACTCAGTCTTACTGGTTCATTTTTGGATGGTGAAACTTAGGGAGTTAAGGGAGGTAAGTCCTGTGTTCTCCATGATGCAGATCCTTAGATACTGTTAAGCTGCAAGGTTTGAAAGTGAAGACTGAGGCCAAACTTCGTGTTAGGGTGTCTTCCATGACAAACCTGGATCTCCTGTTAAGCAGCCTGCTCCCTGCTTGGGTATGGAGTTAAGCAGCCCCACACTTTAGAATCCTTTGAACTTTTCCTGGGCTCAGTCTCAAGCTTTTCTCTTTGCTTTCCTGTTTGCTTTCAACTTCTGTTTCCCTCATTTCTTGATGATGGAGTTGTGCCACATCATTAACTGTAAGATTTATGGCTGCAAATGTTCAAAGAATGATGGATTTTATTACAGTCACCACAGCCATGTTAAGGAGGCCATCTTTAATACATTATTGATGCTCTAAACCATTATTTTTAATAGTGTTGTGCACTGGGAGAATGCTGCCAGTGGAATGGAAGCACAGATGAAGAAGAGTTCTGGAGCAATAATCCAGTAGGAAGTCACTCTCTCTGAAGCATCTCTAGCTGAATATGTGCACTCTTACTTTGAGCCATTAACTGTGGAGGAAGGATTTACTGCTGGAAGTGCAGGATAATTTGACAACTTGTAATTAATTTTTATATTGGTAAAAATCACATGAATAGAGCTTGACATGGTAAATGTTTGCTCTTTGTCAAGCTTACCTAAATGAATTCCCTGTGGCAGTCTAGCATCAGACATTGTAGGCACATGGCTTTGTTTGAAGTAGTTCATGCATTATTTCCTCCTTTGCCTGCATTTTTGGTTTGGATTTTGGTTTTTCTTTTTCTCACCCATAAGGCTGAAGAGTTAGTGTCTTTTCTAACTTACAGTTTCTGTAGGCAATTCCAAATCTAGAGTTACATTATGCTACCAAATAACTAATCTTTATCTCCTAGGAATGAAGAATTTTATTTCCAATTTTCAGTTCTTGAAAGCATAAATTTCCAAACATCTTCCTTGACAGCATGAAGGTTGGAGTGGGTCTCTGCCCCAGGGGGGCACACATGATGTGCTACTTCCACAATGACATCTCAAAACCTGCCAGAGGCCCCAAGGGGAGGCAGATAGCCCCCTGAGATGGTGAAAATGTTGTAAATGAGATGTGCTGAAATTTGCATTTTAGTGCCCAAATTAAGGCTTCTGTGGTCTTATTTAGCTCACCTCTTGCAAAGTGAAAGCAGCGTTGAACATGGTTATTTACATTCATGTGTTGTAAATACAGTCAAAGAAACTCTGCAGCCTGACATTACCCAGAGGAAATGAATCTGTTTCTCTCT
This sequence comes from Corvus moneduloides, assembly GCF_009650955.1. Lineage (NCBI taxonomy): Eukaryota > Metazoa > Chordata > Aves > Passeriformes > Corvidae > Corvus > Corvus moneduloides. The sequence continues at coordinate 36,522,082 of NC_045483.1, read as the reverse complement.
TGTTTTGTGTTTTTAAGGAGAAATTCAGTGCTCTGCCTTGAGCTTTTCCCATCAGAGGAGATCTCTCCCAAAGGGCCCCAGCTGTCTGAGGCTCTGTGTCTGCACATGAAGGGCAAAGGGAATGGGTTATGACAGACTCCAATGCTTGAGCTAAAAAAACTAAAACCTAGGAAATTCCAGCAGTAAGAAAGGGTGCAGGATGACAATTTTAGGCCAGGCTGGAGAATTTTGCGCATCATGGACTCTGATAACTCCTACAAACAGAGCAAGAGTGAATTCCTGAAAGGACATGATAAAATAAGCAGGTGAATGTCAATGTTGATGTTGCTTTTCTGTCAAATTAGCGAGGCAGAAGGCAGGTGCTAGCACAGGGGTGGGTGATTCAGCGCAGGTTCAGGATGTGTTTTCTTCAGGCTCTATGCCTTTGTTTCTTGGGCTGCCTTGTGATTACACCCGACTCTTTCCAAAGCCTCAGTATAAACCCATGCTCTCCCTCAGAGCTCCCTTCTGTGCCAGCTCCTCCTTCAGCCAGGGAGGGGCCAGCTCTGCCCCCTGGTTCCAGCCCACCTTTCTCCACATTGAATTAATGGCTTGGTCAAAGCTGAGGATTTTTCATCCTGTGGGACAGATCAAGGACTTAGTGCAGAACTCACTCAATTTCCAAAATAAAAAGATAAGTATTTTTTCTGCTGGTCACTGCAGGTGAAGGGCTAATTTTACCTCTTTAAGTCTTACCATTCACCTGTAAATCTGCTGTGATACCCTGGGCTCTGTTCAGTTGTTAATAGTATTTATATTATACTATCTATTTAAAAAATTCCTTTTTTTTCCTTGTCCTGCAGGAAGGAAAAAACAGCAAGAAAATATTTTATAGGTATTTTATATATAAAATATAGAATTCTAAATCATGCTGCTACTCTTTATCCTTTTTCCTATGCTTGTTAATAAGCACGATATTTGTTACTTCTGTTATTTCCCATCCTGCAACTCAGTCCCAGCAGCTTTGTTGTAGATGAGAACTAGTGAAATTAGAGCAAAGTTCTTGGTGGCTCAAAAGGAACAGAAAATCCTGTAAATAATAGCTCCTCATTGGCTGAAGTCAAGAGGCAATTTCAAGAAGTCTCTGATGTTCCTAATTAGTTCCTAATTTCCTAAATTTCCTAAGTTCCTAAAGGTGTCCTTTACAAACCCTCCCCAGGAAGCTGAAGGCAAACCATGTAAAAGGAAAACAGCTAAAAATCCTTGTGAGCCTCTGGTCCTCAAAAAGAAAGTAGCTTTCACTCCCTCAACACTGCACTGACCCACTGCTCTCATTTTCTTTGGGCTTCTATATAAAAATACGAAGTGTTAATTACAACTCTTATCCATTGAGAGAGTGACTTGTTCCCAGAGTAATGAAGGAAAGCATCCTTAACGAAAAAACAAAGCATTTCTTGCTGATTGCTCTACTGGTTTAAACTTAGTGCTCTGTAAGAGTATATTCCAGGGTATGCCAAAGCAAATCTGGAAGTGGCAGGTTTTTTCATAGAATGGACGTTCTCTCCTGTGACAGTCTCTGGTCCTGAGAAACAGAATCCTTACAGGGAAAATAAATGAGAAGGGAAAAAAAAAGCATGGGAAGAAAAGCATGGATTATATGGCATTTATTGCAGCTCTCAGGGTTTTTCTTAATGTACTGAATTATAGGGAAATTAAGTTTTGGATTGCATTGCTTTCTCATATGTTATATGTATTCCTTGCATGAAAGATGCTATGCTAATATATCATTAACTTTGGCCTTTACTCTTGCTGAAAAGTAAAATAATCTTTAATTGTATATGCTTGTCAGCATCGTATTGGGAGCAGTTCTCAAACTGCAGCATATGACTGGTTGTAGGAGATTCTTCATGGAAAACTAATCCAAAATTAGCCAAATACTTGTGGGTGCCACTTCTCCTTCCGTTGCCCATGGAGTCCTTAGCACACAGGAGGCTGATCCAGCTCCACAGCACATCAGCAGTCCCTGCCCACAGAGCTGACCCAGCTGAAATGATCCCCTTTAATGAGGGTGCCAGAGCTGAAACTTGAGGAATTATCTAGCAGAAGGTTAAAAAATTTCAGAGAGAGAAATTGAATCTTTCCAAATGAACTGCTCCCCGTTGCGGCACTGCTGATTTCCTGCATTTGTATGGCCCATTGATCTTCCAGGGAATAACATTGTAATTGCTGTGTATTAGTTTTCTTTTCCTGTCACCCCTCCAAAGGAAGCTGCTGCTGCCCTGCCTAAGGAATTTCAGTCTTTGTCAGCAGAAGCACTTGGTTTTGTTGTCAGAGCTCCTTACCTGCCCGGTCTCCGGTGCCCTTTCTCTGTGCTGGTGGGAGGTGTCTCTGGTGAGTGTCAGCGGTTCAGGGGCTGCCTGTGCTCAACTGAATCAGCTCCGAGGGAGCTTGGCTGAGCTGCAGGAAACCAGCTCAAGCATTTGCATCTATGCCATGCTTAATCTGTAAATACTAATTTGGATAAGAAGGGAAATGTTTGCATGGAGAATGCATCAGCTGCCACATGTGAAGTGACATTGGTGAAATGTCAGGGAAAGGGCATTATTTTTGATTTCTTTGAAGTGATCCAAATCTTTAAGTGAGAGTCTTCCTTCCAGTTCTTCCTTCTTTTCTGTTACCCTTGAGAAAGACAACAGAATTTCTGATAGATGAACCAGAAAGTCACAGCAAAAATCATGTTGGATTTTTTTTTTTTTGTTAGTATGATGACTTTCACTGAAAGTATCAGCCAAGTTTTAGGGGTTTGAGTGGGTGACATCAGTTATAAAACTTCTTTTTTACATGTTTTTAATTCTGAAATATTTTTTTTTCTACAGTTACTCTCTTTGTGGTTTTTTTCCCCCATTATTTTCTTTTTTTATCCATGGCATGAAGTGTAACTGGTTACCTTTTCACTTGTAAGCTCTGCTAGTACAGAACTACACATTGAAATTGGTACTGTAGCTGCAAGACTGTGGTGGATTTATATCTGTCCTCTTGCCTGAGCTACCTAGGTCAGTAAGAAACAGCTTGAGACATGTAGATAAAGTTTACTTTTCCTTTCTTTCAGAGCAGTGTCATTCCAGGGACTTCTCTGGACCTTGCTGACAGAAGGTTTGTCTGAGAGGTGGTGTGGTCTTGAAACACGGTCCTTGATTCATACTTGGAGCTAGCAATACACAAAATCTGAATATTTAAATTATTTTTCTTCCTTTAAAAAGGACATTTATTTTGGAATAGTATTGTCAGCAGTTGGGCAAAACTGCTTCTCCTTCCACTAGTCCTTTGACATGTGTAAGACAACAAATGGACAGAATAAAGCCTAGGAAGAAGCTGCTCCTGTCACTCATTGTTTATCACAGCTTTTGCCTTTTTTCCCTGTATTTTTTTTTTGTCATTTCCTATGAAAGATGGCTTAGTATAGCCTATATAGCCCTTCCTCAGATTCATAACACTTAAGAATTATGTGAAAGTATACTGAATATCAAACTTCTGTTTGAATGCATTAAAGAGCTGCTTTAAAGCCAATAGTCTTTTGATAGTAAGACAGCAAAGTAAAGCATGTCTTTTTTGGGAAAAACACTGTATTTATGTAGCTGTCATTAATCATGCAGGAAATAATGGGCTGTGAGGAACTAATGAAAAGTGTTTTGGAGAATGCTTTGTGTACAAATGAGAAGGTTTGCATGATAATACAAAGATAAAGCTAATTTCATAAAGCATCTCACAGTCTGAATAGATAGTTGTAAATCAGCTGCAGTGCTGAGCAAAGGCGGTAACTACACTAACCTTTCTCATCAGATACTGATTTCTTCTTTTGACTTTTAGAATCTTAACATCTGTAATAAATTTGTGGACTCATAGAAAAATATGTATGGAAAGGAATACCAGGTGTCTAGTCAATGAACTTGGGGCTTGTGGCCAAATAATTAAATGTTGTTTTAAAAAGTAGTAACAAAACTAAACCTAAGGAGAACCAGCAAAAAGTTGGGACACAGTGTCTGAGGTGACCTTTCAAATCAAGAGAGGAGGAAAAGCCACCATCAAGCAAAGCACAAACAACCTGCACAATGCAGTGGTCAAAAAAGAGGACATAAAAATCAGTGATCAAAACAGTTATTCCTTCCCACCCACTGCCTTTGGGCAATGGGAATTCTTTTGCTGTTCTTAATGTAAGAAAGTTTATAGCTGTTTTATTTCTTTTGCCTTGCATCTATCTTCATGGTTTTGCAGCTGTACCTGTGGCCCTTCCCTGATCGTGTCCCATCCATCCTGGGCACGGAGAGCTGCTCATTCCCGCAGCCTGTCACCTGACAGAGCTGCTGTGGTGTCCCCTCCTTCCGCTGCTCCTCACGCTAAGCAGGCTCAATGCTGCCATCTCTCTGACCTTCCCACCCCTCTGTGCACGTACTGCACAGGGACACTTCCTTCCCACCCATCAGGAGAAATCCTGGAGCTGTGTGTGTACGGCATATGTATGGGCTATAGAGTTATATCCAATGTCTTTTATAGCAAGCAATGGTACAGATTCATGCCTTCAGCATTTGTTTTTGACACAGATCTGAGGGACAAGTTGCCATTGCAATGTTTCCCCAAACACAAACATACCCTTCTCCTTCCAGCCCATGCACACAGCCCTGTGCATGGTGCTGAAGGTACGTGCTGCATGAAAAGCCATTCCTTGCCAGTGGAGTCAGGACAGTGTCCCTGCAGTGCTGGCACAGCATTCCAGAAGCTCCATTTGACATCACCTTTGTAATATGCAGGACCATGACTCTGAAATATGATGATGCTTTACTATAAAGTCACCTTGCCTCCTGGTCACTGAAGTTCTTCCATGGAAAGCAGTGTCTGAAGGAAAAAGGGATTTTTCAGAAGTAGGTGTACGTGTCGTTGTTTCACTTGAGCAATGCAGTGGTACCTTTACAATTTTAATTTCTGTTCTGAGGATGTTAACTGCACCTGGAGCTGCGTCCAACACTGACTTGTTCCGTGCTCATAAATATTCTGGAACTGCCAATGTTGCTGAGATGTTGCTGGAACCTTCTCAAGAATATCCATCTAATAGTTTCCTTGGATGGAAGTACTTTCAGAAGCCTGCCAGGGTCTTTTTAATGGGAAAGATTTAATAACATGGAGCAATTGGTGAGGCAGAAAAATTAACAATATGCGTGAATTTGTACTTGCATGTGAAGTATGTGCCAACATTAAAATCCCTTAACAATAAGGTTGTTTTTCCACCTCCATAAAGCCAATTATTACCCACATTATGTTGCACTGAACTCTCAGTTCCCAGACAACCTTACACTTGCTGAATGCTTCTGTTATTTAAAGATCTGAAAATTTCTGATAATTTTGTGCCAGGAAGAAAAATGAGAAATATCTGATCATATACAAAACTTTTGAGCTTATGGTTTAGTATCATTGTGTAATACATGAAAATAATTGTCTGATAAGTCCAAACAGGGACAGTGTCTTTGTGATCTTAACCAGGAGTAAAATTTTATCTCTTCTGGTCCTTTCACAGCAACAAATTTTCCTAAAAAAAGTGGAGCAAGTTCATAATTGTAGATTCAATTGTTTAAACTTGTTTGGCTGCTAAAATTTTGGAATTAGGAATGAAGGGAGAACAAGTAGAGGATTAGGAAAGTAAACTCCTTTGAGCTGTTTGCCATGAGATTAGAAGAGAGGTCAAGGAACAGGGGGAGGTAAGCATACAGAGTAGTTCTGTGCTCCCTTGTAAAACTGGTGTTTTCACAGCCTGGTAAATCCAGCAGTTGTTTCCATCTACATGTGTATGATATTTTAATTTAGACAACAAATTTGCTTGTAGCTTCTAAGGATCCTTTACAGGAATTTTACATCACTAAGAATCCTCTTGATTTTAAGGGTTTTCTTCCCACTGAGCTATGTGTTGTTTCCACAAGAGTAAATTATTTAGCAGCTTATCTTCAGGGTAGGTAAAAGGGCAGAGAGGTAAGTTCATCCATCGAGCACAGTGATGCTTTGCAGATGTATGTAAACAACCTTTGTGTAACTTCCATGGCTCAGAGTTTCCTGACTCAGCTGTACTGTAGCAGGAGTGTTGTTCTTGCTGGCCAGGAGCAATGTGGGGCATTGACACACCTCTCATTCCCAAGCACCACTGAAGCTTTCCTGGGGGCCCTGGTGCAGAGCACTCCCTGTAGTGTCAGACTTTAGAGAAGTCTTTACCTGTCTTTTGCCAGGGCTGCCCTTGACAGAGCACCTCAAAGCCCCTCTCTGTCTCCCCTTTCTGCCTTGTGCTTGGGGCTGCGGCTGCTGAGGGGCTTTCCTGCCATGAACAGGCAGAGTTCAGACACATCCCTGGAGGGCTGACTCAGCCCCTCTCATGATGTACTAAGAATAAAGTCCTGCTTCTTGCTTTTGAATATCATATGAAATGCTGGGCCTTGTGTTGTCCAGGGCACATCAACCTCCTTCCTTTTGTGCCAGGGCTGCTCTGGGTGTCAGAGTGTCATGGCTAACTCTGCCTGTGGGCAGTGGGGCCAGACTGGCCCCTGAGCAAGCCTCAGGGCAGGGCTCATGCTTCACCTCCTCAGGTGTCCCCCTTGGCTTGGCAGAGAGCCTGTGTTTGTCTGCTGAGCACAGCCAAGCAGTGGTGGGGCATCCTCAGGCAGGATGGTGAAACCAGCCCCTGCTGCCTGACCTGGGACTTTTGTTTAAACGTTTGGCTCCAGACACTCCAGCAGCTGATAGAATTTCGAACTAAAACTGGCAACTGGCATCCAGCTCCTCAGCTGTGTCATGTTGGGACACCCCACCGATGTGCACGAAGCAGTGAGACTAAGACTTTTTACTCCTTGACATCAGACTCTCCTAATTTCTGTCATTTTCAGGAACTCTCTGCCTGTTTCAGCTACAAGTTCTGATATTGTATTTACCTGCTCCTCCCTTAAATGCTTCTAGGAGGAAGCAGTCCCTGAAGCCCACTTTCCCTCTCTATATTATAACTGGATTAAAAACTTAGGGAAAGCATCCTCCCTCAGCCTTTTTTCCCCAATGGAAGCAAAGCTCAAACCCTAGTGCATCCTTGCTGATGGTTTTACAGCTTAGAGCAATGTTTTTTCATATTTCTCTACAGTTTTCTCTAGAATACTAACTTAATTTTTTGCCTTCTGCTGGCACTTCTGGTTATGCATTTGAACTCCACAAGTCTTGTAACGTTCACCCTATGGAAGTATGTTCAGCCCTACTCTTAAGAATGATTTCTGCTTGAAATTTTGTTCCTCACAAGGTTTTTTCCGTTTTTTGGACACTCTGTTTCTTATTTCAGAGGTGTCAGTGATATATCTCCTGTTTTCTCCTTTGCAGGAAAAAGAAAAAAATACATCCTTAAAAAAAGATTTGCAGGGATATTTTTTGGAAGAAGTTTGTGTGTGTTCAGCCATCTTATTCAATGCATTTTATCAACTGAGATGAGGAGTTTTGTGCAGTGGTAAATCCATACTGGATGGGAACTTTCATGTTCAGAACCAGCATGTTCATGTTCAGTGATAAATAACTGTAGGAAATTCTAAAGGATGTTGTGGATTTTGTGGTACTGAATGTGTAGCCAGAATCTAATCTGGTGTTCTAAAGGTGTGAATCATCAGTAGATAAGGGCAAAGTGGAAAAATACTAAGTTGATGAATCATACTTGAAACTGAAATAAAGCTGAAACAGCAGTTCCTTTGTACACACCCCCCCCGCCTTCACACATACAAAAAGGCTTTAAGTCAGAAGAACATCCAGGTCTTTGCTCCTATTGCCAGAGAAAAGTAGTTTGGGAATGATCTGTGTCCTGGTAAAGCCCCTGAGCCAAAGACCGTCCTTGAAATCTTTCACACTTGAGCATCTCTATTGCTCCTATAATTCTCAATATACATTTCTTCCTTTATCTTTCCACAACACTAATAATGATATTGTATCTCCTATTACACCCTAAGAACAAAAATTATCCTTATCTGGCTGATTTGGGAAGCTGATTTTCTCTTCAAAGGTTCTTGAAACGCAAAGCCAGAGAGGTTTGCTCTCCAGCAGTTTTAATGAGGGATCATGGAGTGCAACACATTGTCATGTTTTGCAGCCACATTTAGTCCTTACTTTACCCCTCTCACTAAGTTTTAGACACGTTGGAAAGATATCTCTAGCATTTATTTGGATAAATGGGCAGATGTTGAGCTGCAGTAAATCGGCACAGTTTTATTTCAATGGGCGCGTTTACCCTGTGTGAATGTTGAGCTCCAATAATTAGCTTAAACTGTGTTTAACTGTTAAGGTAACCTTGGATTTGTTTTCCTTGTGGAAAATTGAATTTCCGTTAGGTGAAATGTTAGTGGCAAAAGTGCTCCAAAGAGTATGAATATGAATTTGAGTCTGCTTATATAGACCTTACATAAATTCCTCATGTAAATTACATCTATGTGCTAAGGGAGTAGATAAAATGCTGTGTGACCCTGAAGACAGTGCAGATGGCAAGTTACAGACAGCAACTATTTGAAATACCAGTTCTGGTCAAAAAAATTGCAGGTAGAACATATGCTGAGCTGTGTTCCAGTAAAATTCTGGGTAACAAGCCTAGTGAGAAAGTTTGCAAGTAGCCAGGAGGCATAGCATTTCTCCAGGATGGTGAGATCTTTCATTCATCCAAACTGGGGATATGCCTGGAGAACGTTTCTTCAGGGGGATTGCACAAGCAAAGGTTCTGCCTGTGAATGATGCTTCACATCCTGTCAACACTGGAACAAACCAGGGGAAGGAAGGAGCAGTCTCTGGGCCCTGGGATCAGTGTGCTGGACTGGGACACGCTGTTGGAAATATATCCCCTGGACACAGGAATACATGTAGCTTAGCAGACTGGATATAGTACCCTCTTTATTGTCTGAAGAATTAATAGTCTACAGCACGTCACAGCATTTCCTCAGTTTGGGAAAGTCTGCCTGGAGACATTTGCTGATGTTCTCTCATCCCCTTACAGCAGCAAGATGAAAATCAAACCATTTGCTCAAACTGCAGCCCTTAAAAATTACAATCCAAAGTGATACAGGTTAATGGGCAATAGAAAGACATTGAGAATACCAAAAGTTTCAAAACCAGCTTATACAAAACACAAGAAAATGTAGCACTGATCCAGGATAGGGAAGGATAAATGGATAAGCTTGCAGCCCACAAAGACAACTGCATCCTGGACTGATCGCACATTGTGGGCAGCAGATTGAGAGAGGCCACTCTCCTCCACTCAGGTGAGATCTCACCTGCAGAGCTGCATCCAGCTCTGGGGTCCCAGCACAGGAGGACCTGGAGCTGTGGGAGTGAATCCAGAGGAGGTCATGGAGATGCTCCAGGGCTGGAGCCCCTCTGCTCTGGAGCCAGGCTGGGAGAGCTGGGGGTGTTCACCTGGAGAAGAGAAGGCTCCAGGGACACCTTAGAACCCCTTCCAGTGCTTAAAGGGGCTCCAGGAGAGCTGGAGAGGGCCTGGGGACAAGGGCTTGAAGTGCCAGGACAAGGGGGAATGGTTTCCCAGTGCCAGAGGGCAGGAATTGTTCCCTGGGAGGGTGGGGAGGCCCTGGCACAGGGTGCCCAGAAAAGCTGGGGCTGCCCCTGGATCCCTGGAAGTGTCCAAGGCCAGGTTGGATGGGGCTTGGAGCAGCCTGGGATAGTGGAAGGTGTCCCTCTCCCTGTGGAATGGGAGGAGTTTAAGATCCCTTCTAACCTAAACCATTCCACGATTCTGGTAATTAGAGTAAAGGGAATAAAGAGCTTTGTTTTCCTACCCAAATCCTGGCCCAGACTTTGGCAAACTCAAACCAGAATGTGGCAGAACTGAACATAAACAGGAGAGGCTACAAAATACTTTTCTGACCTGCTCTGTGTTCCAACACTGCCATTACTGGCATACAAGAGAGAGAGATTTGATTGTGTCCAAGGCCAAGTTGGGTGGGGCTTGGAGCAACCTGGGATAGTGGAAGGTGTCCCTGCCCACGGCAGAGGGGGGAACTGGATGGGCTTTAAGGTCCCTTCCAACCTGAACTGTCTACAATTCTGTGAAATTGTCCACCTGATTTGGATTTGCCCGGCCCCCCAGAGGAAAACTGTCAGAACTAGGTGCCTGTCTAAGGGGAGTTACTAACAGCGTGCACTTTGGGCACTTTTACCACAGACAACGTTTGGGAATGTAGCCCAGGCTTCAGGAGCCTGGAGTCAAAAAGGAACAGCTGGGTGGCAAATCCATACATGTACATTTGTGCATGTCTGCCTGGCTGCAGAGCTGAGGTTTGTGTGCTACTGCTGCCCTGCCACCAGGTAGCCTAAAGGTGGGTCCTCTCTATAATGATTTTAAGTAGGTCAGGTATTTTCATGCAGCTACTGCCAAAGTAAATACATGACTTCTGCATTAAAACTTTCTCATAATATAGACATTGAATCCTGTTTTGAATCCTCTAAAAACCAAAGAATCAAACCACTTACATAAGGTGGTTTTTCTAGTGTTTACTTTTAATCCTCATTAAGAAAAAGTATGTCCTGATTGCAGGTAGTTTCAGCCTCCAGCAGTTTCAACTTTTCCTGCTATTTTTGACTGGAAAGCTACCTAATCTGAAGTTATTTTCCCATGGAATCTGTCATAATGTGTTTTAAGCTGTTGTAAACCATGATCAAGTCATCTCTGTGACTGTTCTTGAATAAACCAAACAGCTTGAGCTTCCCAGAAGTTTCAGTGTGATGATTTCCAAAGTTTTCCATGTTTCACACACACATCTTTTTTTAATTACTATTATTTTTTTCTAAAGCACACACAAAAGGGGCACAGGACTTCATTAATGTATTTTGCAGAAGTAATACACTTCTTTTACCACTCTGATGTTGCTCTGGTTATATTTTAAATAAAATCAGTTTGAGTGTTATTCTGCAAGGTAATTACTGATTCACTGCTGGCAAGGCTCCTAAGGACTCCTTGGGGTATGGATTCTGTTTTATGGCATGCAGGATCTTTCTTTTATTAGCACTCAGTGCAGGTAATCACTTCCTAATATTCATTTAAGTGTTGACATTTGTCCTCTCACTTTTCCTCATGATTGATTTCTGCTTTGTAAAACTTTCTTTTTAGAGGGTTATGGATCAGATGAATGACAACACCAAAATTAGGAAGGTGAGATCTTTGGGGCTCTAGGTTTTAGTGTGCAGGAGACCAATAGGACATACTGTTGCTGGGTCAGAAGGAGCTGGGGTATCTAATTCAGCACAATTGGGAAATACAGGCAAGAAGGGAGCATGGACAGAATAAGTACCTGTCTTGGGGTGACTTTATGATGTTGTATCCCATATCGCTGTTCTATGCCCAGAAATTAATTTTTTGCCTTTTCTGTGCCTTTAAACTGAGCCTGAGAGAGGAGAGAGGAAAAAAACCCAGAGAACTTTCAAAGCAGTGTTTCAAGGACACACAGATATACACACAGACTCCTCTTGCTTCTAGCAGCAGCGGCGGGAGGAAGCACCCGGCTTGTTTTTTTTCAGCCAGCTTTCGGCCAGTTTTTTGGCTCCTTTTCCTCCGGAGAGTTGAACTTGTTTTCCTGGGACTCCGATTTTTCCCTTCTTCTCTGCTGGACGGTTTCAACATCAGAATACATTGGGAAGACTTTCCACTGAGGCCTTGGCCCTGGAGGTGGGCCCACCCCCCTGTCCCAGCTCCGAGGAGGAGGGGAGAGGCTACCTACGGAAGGAGTCTGAAATTTTCCCAGGTTTTTCTCTCCACAGCGAGAGGTTTTATTATTTAGCATTATTATCCTTTTTCTGTGTGTTTGTTAATTAAATAGTTTTTATCTCTTTCACTTTCCTTTGAGTAATATTTATTTTTTCCCGAACCTGGTAGGGGAGGGCTGGTTGTAACCTGCCTTCTCTCAGAGGATATATTCCCAAATTTGCCCAAACTGACACAGTACCAAAAAAGAAAGAACAGAAGAACAGCTGCCTCGACAGTCCTTTCTAGAGAGGACACTGACGGTATTTCTGCAAAAGGAAATGCAGGAGATTGATTACAAAAAGTGTGAGATGGGCAGGAGGAAGAGGCTTAGGTAGCAAAAGAAGGCAACTGCTTGGGTTTTGGGGAGTTCTTTTTGCTGTAGGCCAGGGAGCTGAGTACCACAGGGTTTCTGACAGGCAGGGAAAGGATGCTGCGGGCTGCTCATCAACAATCAAGGCTGGAGAAAATGAACAAGATTATGGCAGCAAAGGTTATTCTCAAATTGTTCGGATAATTTCATGCTTGCACTGGAGAAATTTATATGCAAGTCTTTGCTAGGAGAAAGGGACCCATTTACCCATAGGTTACAGACAGACACAGACACAAATATGTATATTTTTTTGTTAGAAGATTAAAAATGTTTTGTAAATCATAAGAGTTTTATTTTTTTTAGTGAGGGAATTTAGTATTTGGAGGAAATTAGTATTTGAAAGTAAAGGTGAGTTAAGAAATTTCAGCTCAAAATTATTTTTGACATATTTTCTTGGAATACTAAATAATTCTTTCATGCCATCATTGGCTTCTCAGAACAAAGATTAAGTAATATAAAAGGCTGGTAGAAGCATAACTTTTTCTTTCCTTTTTGGGGGCAGATTGTTTGCTAGCAAGAGTCCCTGGAATCATCAGTTTCTCTGCCCTGAGGTGAATTCTTACACAAAGAAGTCAGCAGGATTGGGTAGACTCAGTAGTCCAGAAAAGCTATTAGCCAGAGAAGATAGCTTGATTATATTTTTCGGCTTCAGTACACTTCTGAAAAATGTTGGAAATGAAAGAAAATGGGATGTTTATATTCTTTGCATACAAGGATGCCAGTAGCTGTTGCTGGGTGTTATCCACAGAGACAGTTGGAATAGAATGTCTGAAAAAAGGAACCCTCGAGGCTTCCTGGCGCAGTGCTTGCCAACTACAAAGTGTGGCCATGTTGGGTGTCCAATGTGAAATGACTATCCAGAGGGTATTAATTGGAAAGCGTGTTAGCAATCACAGGCAGAGCAAGCTGAGAGTGTCCCAGTGCCCCAGGCCAAGACATGGAGAGCTCAGCCTTCAAACAGAAAATAGGAGCCACCTTCCCTGTGTGCTGGCACCTGCATATTCCAGTGGAATCTGTGATAGTAACACAGAGTGTCCAGGTGTTGTGGCTGTCATTTAATCACAGAGTGAGGGTTTCTGTGTCCATAAACAGGAAAAGCAGGAAAGCAGTAGGCTGGGGGAGAGGGTTGGGAGAAGTGACCTTGTGTATCAGTCTCCAAAGCAGAGCCCCAGCAGCCTGTGCCTGTGCAGGTCACCTCAGCCCAGGAAAGGCAGCTGGCTCCTTGGCTCCTACCCAGAGCTCAGGTAACTTTGTGCTGCCTCGAACTGCCTGCACAGTCCTTGAGCAAGTCCTCATCATTTCCCCTAAACCCAGTTTTGCTTCTTTGAACTCCTTCAGCTCTCAGCACCTGGCCGTTGGTGTGCAGTTCCCCTGGGTCTCCTGTATTATCCTGTGTTCCACTTCTAAGGCCACATTTATCATCTTGTTCATTTATGTCTACTCTGCATCCTTGCCCCGGTTTTCCTGGTCTCAGCACTGTTCCATGGTCCTGTTTTTCCGTGCCACATCGTTAGGCTGGCACTGTTCATGGTCCTCCTGCACAGGATAACTGCTTGCTATCACTGCCCATATCAAAGTTATGGTTGCACCACATGATTTTATAATGCAAGCAAAGCATAAAAAGCCATTTAGTCATTACAAAATTGCTGTTACAGCTAAAGAAACTGAAATAATGCTCCAGGCAGGCCTGGGAAAACTTGGAGAAAGTAAGTTTCTGTCGTCAGGCTTTGCAGTGACCCTGTGGCTGGGGACTGCTGGTGGCAATACTGTATGGATGGGATAAGAGGCTCCCTTGCCTCTGGGCATCTCCATCAGGAACCATTCCCATGGCGGTGTTTAAAAAAGAGAAGCTCTTTCCCTTTTGTAAGTCCCTTCCCTCTGAGTGCTGGGGAATCTTGTATCTCTCAAGGTTTGCAACAAGAGACCTTCCCAGTTTTTGTACATCATATAAAACAGGGACTCTTTTAGTGGTTTTGGTAAAAAAAGGGCCACCTTTTGCCACTGATCTTTTTTATGTTCAAAATGGGGAGCATCACTCCATTAAACCTTACAACACAGGAGAAGCTCTTACAAGGTGCCTGCTATGTACTCAGTGAATTGGACAACAAAATGTTTCATCCTTCAGCTCTTTCATCCTATTTTCCCATGTCCATCACTGATACCCTTTCCCCTGGTCCTGGGACCACGATGGACACTTCTCTGGTTGCACAAATGTTTTCCAGATCCTAGGGCAGTGCAGAGGTTTGTTGTGGCATTACCTATGTGTGCTTACAGTGCACATCCACTAAAGCAATAATTTGCCGTCACTGTTTCTTTTAGAGGGAAGTGCTTGTAAATCCCACAGGCCTGTGAGGTCACCTTGGACAGAGGTGTCTACAGCCCCCAGAGCAAGTGGGAAGTTTCCTTGTGGGGAAGTTCAGTGTCCTGCACAGGGTAAGAAGTTTTGGGTTCCAAACTTGGCCAGTCTTCCATCAGCTCCTGCCCCTAGGGCAGAACAATCTAGATAATCCTGCTAGCCTGAATGAGATCAGAAATGAGCTCAGCAAGATGCACAGCTACAGAAACCCACAACCACCTGTTAACATTCTGTCAGTCCAGAATGAGTCAAAATTTACTTGCAAATTCTTTGTTTTGTGAAATGCATTTGTTTTACCTCAGCAGAAAAGAATGTCTTAAATCAGTGTGATGCTTTGATTCTACTGTGAGTCTAACTGGAGATTCGATTTCAAGATCTCTCTTAATATATAAGTTAGTTGGAGACAGCTTTAATTATCAATAGCTAGCAGGTAGGAAATTATTAACTTGGATGCCAGTATAATGATGTAGACAAATCAGGTTATTTTTTTCAGAATTAAAGACAATGTTATGGCATCAGCTGGCTCTTTTTACCTAACATGGACAGAAAAAATTAAGACCTTTGTCTTTTTATGAGCAATAAAGCTACTGAAAGACAAACGTTGGAAGAAGGGAGTCTTACTGCTTGGGGTTTTTTCCCAGTTTTGTGGTTTTTAATGTTCTGCTATGGTTGAACTTAAACTGGCTTTTATTGCTCATGGGATTGCCCTCAAAACATCAATTTCATCCAGCACTGATTTTACGTATGTCCAACTGCATGATTTCTTTAAGCCATGAGCCAAATTGAGGCCAACACGTGTATCATAAACAGCAATGCTTTTAATTCTGGTCTTCATCTCCCTTCAGTTTCATGTGCTCCTAGCCCTCTACAAGCACTCTGCTATCTATATATTTCAGAGAAAATGTTATAAATCTGTGATGGATGATTGCAGAAAACAAATCTTTGTAAAGTAATAGCTTGACAGAAGATACATCTCAAAGAGGCAACACTGCAGCCACAGTTAATGGCTAGAGCCTGGGAACAGCCAGGAGGAATATTGCTCCATTTCAACAATGGATGAGAGGATCATCAAGTAAATCAGATCTCAATAAACAAGAAGCTAGTTAAAAGCTTCATAAACAATACATGAATGAGAAAAAGATTGCTGTGGAGCAAACAATTAACCAGAGAGAGAGCTGAAAAGTAGTTAATGACACGAGCATAATAATTACGACGTCTAATGACAACAAAATCAGGAAGACAATACTGTCTTCCCATGAAGTAAGGCATTCTGGCATGGAAAAGTTTAGAATTCATACTGTATTATTTTAATAAAGAATTTTTTGAATAGAGTCTAGTTGTGCAGGGATCTTTCCTGCTGTTATGATAGCAAAAAAAAAAAATTCAAATTTCAAAAGCCGCAAAACCCCCCCATTCATTTACCAGAACTGTGGAAAGGTAAATCTCCAGTGAGTGCCTTTCTCCTGACCTCTTTTCCACCCAATATATTGGGTTTCTTACATGTCCCCTTAGTAACATTTTATAAAATTAAAAATAAATGAAAATATATGTGCTTATTTGAAACCTAGCTAAGAAGGGTTTCATGAGACAGGATAAATAACAGCTTTCAATGCTGATGGCCTGGAATGCTGTATGGAAATTCATGCATATCCTTCAAAGGAAATGGTAAGTGAACCAACAATAACAACAATAATAACAATAGTAACTACAATAAAACTAGTAATAATATAACTGTTGTTGTTGTTGTTATTATTTCATATATGTTGTTCTGGGAGGGAGAAACAGCTTTTCTGGCTCCTAGAGGTATGCTCCTGGTGCAGGTGTGTACAGTGATTTGACCCAAAAAGGATGTGCTAAAAGCACAATTGGCTTTTAAAAAATAGATTAAAGAGATATTGGAAATACAGGTAGACTCCCTTAGAGAGGAAACTGGGATTTTAAAATCTCAATCGGCTTGATTTTCTCGAAGTAGAAAAATATGAAAAATGTCTGCAATAAAATTAGATCTTTTTATAAGTCAGTCATCCTCTCTGGGAACAGCCAGTCAAATTCACAAATCAACCCCATTATGAGGATTCTGAGACTTGGGATAAGGATGTCTGGGATTATAGTGGTGAGAATTTTAGTGCCACCTCTGACTCTTTCCCTTTTTGGCCATTAAGACTGAAGTTACTAATGAGGGTGAGTATGGCAGTGCTTACAACTCCTTGGTGTCCTGCAAAATTGGCTGAATTGCAGGAGTATTCCAAGCATTTGGAAGAATCCAAGATGGAATATGTGTGACAGAATACAATTGGTAAGTCTGTCTGACTGGGGAAGATTGATTTTTATGGAGTGAGGAAGAAAAGGAAGTGTATTGGGGTCCTGGTGTGTTTTTAACCAGAGATCATGATTATTCTTTAACTGCATGGGTGGTATATTGGGCAGGAGGGACAGATAAGCAGGATAGGGGAGATCCACTGGTTTTTAAAACTACTGGACTCTCTGATCTCTGGCTTCTGTGCAGGATGAAATACGGGAGGTTCGTGTTCAAAACACCACAGCTCCTGAACATTCCACAGCAAATATTCCTATCTGGCTTTTTGGGGAAAAAGAGTTAACTAAGGTTGAAGTGCTTGCGGGGGCCACCCAAACACAACTTTAAGGACTTGATTTATTTTGTGGGTGCACCTGGAAAGTCCTGTGTGAAAATTTATGGAGTTTCACAGTGAGACGTACTGGTTTGCTGAGATTAAAAATAGAATCCAAATGAATGTGAGACAATTCAGGCTCTGAAAAGTTTATCAGTCTATTGAGATACCAGTAACCCTGCCTTCTTCTAAAATATCTAATGTAAAACAATACCCCCTGCCAGCAGCAGCGCTTATAGGGACTGATGGAGGGATTGGCAGATTCCTTAAAAAGAGGCATCATTAAAAGGATTCATCTGCCTCTTAATTCACTCGTGTGTCCAGTAAAGAAGCCTGCTTGTTTTATAGTTGTTTGCTGGTGTTTGGATGGCAACGCAGACCCATTAACAGCTGCAGCACCTAATGTTGCAAATTTAACAGCCATGGATTGCAGTACGAGATCCAAAAGATATGTTCTTTATGGTTCCCTTACAAGAGGAGGACAAAGAGGAATTTTGCTTTTCCCAGGAAGGTGTATAGTATCCCTTTAACAGGCTCCCTCAGGGGTATAAACCTTCACCCACTGCTGCTCATGCTGCACTTGCTGAGTTGGTACCATCTCACTCCTCCTGGCTGTGAAACTGTACCAACATATGGATGACATCTAATTGGAGGAGATTCCTGTGAAGAGGTGGGGGAAGGAGCACCAGCTGTATGGGGAGCATTGTATGAAGCAGAAATTGAAATTCCACCCAAAAAAATGCCAAGGATCAAGTAAAGAAATAACATTTGGGTACTTGGATAGCAGGCAGTGCAGTTGTTCCTCCAGACACTTTAAAGGCAATAGAACAAATACAGATGCTCCAATCTAAGAAAGAATTACAGTTAATGGGAACTTTAGGGTACTGGAGAAAACAAGTATTTGGTGCTTCTATCATTCCTCTTTACTCTGAGCAGTGCAACAGGCTGAGAAGATACATCAGGAACAAACTGTACCGCCTGTACAAACCAGAGAACCATTTAATTTGCTGGAGTCTATTTTACAGAGGTCTGCTCTCCCAGAAGGAGTTGCACAAAAATCCGCAGTCAGGAAATGGAATGCCTCCCTAATGGCAACTGCAGGAGGAATAGATTAACAGAAGGACCAACTGAAGTTTCTAAATTACAAATTACTATCAATGCAGATCCATTAGCATTGCAACAACCTTTCAAACCCTCGCCAATTTTAGATGCACCTCCCCTTACTGAGGTGATGCCAACAGAAGATAGTTGGTTCACTGATGTCTCAACAAAGAGGGTAAGTGGTAAATGGCAATATAAGGCAGTTGCATTAAACATCAACACAAACAAACAAGTAATAGAAGAGGGTGAAGGTAGTGCACAAGTAGGAGAGTTAAGAGCAGCTGTTTGAGCAGCATCAGAATGGAGCAAAAATAATCTATGTGAACTCCTGTGCTGTTGGGCTGGTGCCACCCAGTGGGTCTGCCAATAGGAATTACTAAATTGGGACGTAAATAAATCTTCCATCTGGAGATCTCAAGACTGGCAATTATTAAATATAGCTAGAAAAATGCCATTCAGAATAGGATGGCTCAAAGCCCATGCCAAGGATAACAAACCAGCCACAAACCGGAATTGAAAGGTGGATGAATTAACTAAAAGCAGGGAAGTAGAGGTAAGAGATTCCTCAAATCAGGCATGGTACTGATTGGGAGAATGGTACCATCAGAAATTAGGACACACTGGTAAGGAAGCACTTTGCTTTGCTGCACAGAGCAAAGGTTGGCCCCTAAACAGGAAAACCTGTGCAACCATTCTTACAGAATGCTGTCAGTATAGACTGAAATTACAGTTAGAACACCCTGCTAAAGCACCACCCCTGCATATCAGTAAAGGCAAAGCTCTATGGTCCACATGGCAAATTGATTCCATGGGGCCACTCAGACCCATGGAATCTGCAGGACATGATCCATCCTCACAGGTGTAGGAGGAGTCTTGGGCTGTGCATGGCAGCCAAATGCCAAAGAGCTGATGGGCAGAGCACAATAAGAGGACTCTCATTGTGGTTCTCAAACCTGCCTACTCCTGATACCAACCAAAGTGATAATGGCTCACGTGTCTCCTGTAAGGAGGTACAAGAACAGGCCAAACAGGAAGGAATTCAATGGGTATTCCACACCCCATGCTACCCCCAGTCCAATGGAATCAGAAAGACCTAACGGCTTATTGAAAAAGAGCCTTAAACCACACACCTGGCCAGGATTCTCAACTCCCCAAAATACTTCAGCATCTAAATAACTGGTATGGACCTACCAGGAGCTCTGTGAGCTGAGGATTCCTTGCAAAACCTGAATCAGGTGCTCCACCTTCCATCAAAGGGGAACATCTGACAGGACTACATCCAGGACAGCCTGTCATGGTAAAATTACCCCAAACTGGAACTTTGCCTGTGACTCTGACTAAACCTCTGTGCTAGTTTGAAAACAAACCAGTGGGAGGCACCAAGTCAGAATAACAATTTAATGGAAATTAAAGAAAAGGGGAAAAAAAAAGGTAAAAGAAAACACTGTCAAACTGACAGAGTCAAGGTACAACCTGACACCCTGTTAGGCAGGGTGGTGGTAGCAGTCTGGTAGAATGGTGGCTGCAGTCCTCTGAAGCAGTGATCCTGTAGTAAAACAGTCTGCTCTTCCTCAGGAGGTCCAATGGTGGCTGTGTAGCTCCTGTCCTCTGGAAATCCAGTGGGAAGCCGGTGTCTCTGGTGTTCAGCCTCAGCTTATATCCACGCTGGGATGCTTGGTTCCTCCCTCTGGGTGGAGCATCTCACAATGGGGTAACAAGTCATGAGGCAGAGTGTTGATTAGGCTCATTAACAGAAGATAATCCGGAGGGAGTTATCTCTGAGTCAGGCGGCAGGACAATGATGGGCAATTAACAGAAAGATAGTCTGGGGGGAGGAGGCAAGGAAACACTGCCCCACCTGATTTTAACAGCTGATGGGGATGGTAATAGAATACACTGCAACCCAGGACATTATCCACCCCTTATTCTATTACCATCTACATTATCCCAAATCAATACCTTCTTAAACTCTAAAACACACATACATATATATATATATATATATATACACAGTGAAACCTACACACCGTTCTCACCTAAGATTAGGTCTCCTTGTGGTACACAACGGGTTTCCCCATCTTTCTGCATTACCCACCAAGTGCAACCAGGTCCTTGAGCAAAGACAATCCCACGGATGGGTTTGTCTTTGCCTGAGGTGGGATTAATCCAAACAGTCTTTCCTAAAATATCTCTCAGGTGTACCACAGGGACTCTATCTCCATCCACTGTGTGCAAGGGTTCAGACTCGGCAGGACCAGCTCGATTGATTGACCCTCGGGTATTGACCATCCAGGTGGCCTTTGCTAAGTTCACTTCCCAATTTTTGAAGGTCCCCCCACCAAATGCCTTTAGGGTAGTTTTAAGTAGTCCATTGCAGCGTTCAACTTTTCCAGCAGCTGGTGCATGATAAGGAATATGATATATCCATTCGATACCGTGTTCTCTGGCCCAGGTGTTGATGAGGCTGTTCTTAAAATGAGTCCCGTTGTCTGACTCGATCCTGTCAGGGGTGCCATGTCTCCACAGGACTTGCTTTTCCAGGCCCAGGATGGTGTTCCGGGCTGTAGCATGAGGCACAGGGTAGGTCTCCAGCCATCCAGTGGTTGCTTCAACCATGGTCAACATGTAGCGCTTGCCTTGGCGGGTTTGGGGAAGGGTGATGTAGTCAACTTGCCAGGCTTCACCATATCTGTACTTTGACCATCGTCCACCATACCACAGAGGCTTCACCCGCTTGGCCTGTTTGATTGCAGCACAGGTCTCACAACTGTGGATGACCTGTGAGATGCTGTCCATGGAAAGGTCCACCCCTCGGTCGCGGGCCCATCGGTATGTTGCATCTCTCCCCTGATGACCAGAGGCATCATGGGCCCAACGAGCTAGGAATAATTCTCCCTTGTGCTGCCAGTCCAGATCCACCTGTGATACTTTCACCTTGGCAGCTCGGTCCACCTGCTCGTTGTTGCGATGCTCTTCATTAGCCCGACTCTTGGGTACGTGCGCATCCACGTGTCGAACCTTCACGGTCAGCTTCTCTACTCGGGCGACGATGTCCTGCCAAATCTCAGCAGCCCAGATGGGTTTCCCTCTGCGCTGCCAGTTGGCTTTTCTCCAGCGATCCAGCCATCCCCAAAGAGCATTAGCTACCATCCATGAGTCGGTGTAGAGATAGAGCCTCGGCCACTTCTCTCGTTCAGCGATATCCAAAGCCAGCTGGACGGCTTTAAGCTCTGCAACCTGACTCGATCCACCTTGTCCCTCGGTAGCTTGTGCAACTCGTCGTGTGGGGCTCCATACTGCAGCTTTCCACTTCCGGTTAGCGCCTACAATTCGGCAGGAACCATCAGTGAAGAGGGCATAACGTCTTTCAGTCTCCGGTAGCTCATTATATGGTGGGGCTTCCTCAGCACGAGTCACTTGCTCTTCCTCTTCTTCAGAGGATAATCCAAAAGTCTCACCTTCAGGCCAGTTTGTTATAATTTCTAGAATCCCAGGGCGATTCGGGTTTCCAATACGGGCACGCTGTGTGATGAGGGCGATCCACTTGCTCCATGTGGTGTCGGTGGCATGATGCGTGGAAGGAACCTTTCCCTTGAACATCCAACCCAGCACCGGTAGTCGGGGTGCCAGAAGCAACTGTGCTTCAGTGCCAATTACCTCTGAGGCAGCTTGGACCCCTTCATAGGCTGCCAAGATTTCCTTCTCTGTGGGAGTGTAGTTAGCTTCAGACCCTCTGTAGCTTCGGCTCCAGAATCCCAGTGGTCGGCCACGAGTCTCACCAGGCACCTTCTGCCAGAGGCTCCAGGACAGACCATTGTTCCCGGCTGCAGAGTAGAGCACGTTCTTCACCTCTGGTCCTGTCCTGACTGGGCCAAGGGCTACCGCATGAGCGATTTCCTGCTTGATCTGGGCAAAGGCTTGCTGCTGTTCGGGGCCCCAGTGGAAATCATTCTTCTTGCGGGTAACCAGGTAGAGAGGGCTCACGATCTGGCTGTACTCAGGAATGTGCATCCTCCAGAAACCTATGGTGCCTAGGAAAGCTTGTGTTTCCTTCTTGCTGGTCGGTGGAGACATCGCAGTGATCTTATTGATGACCTCAGTGGGAATCTGACGTCGTCCATCTTGCCACTTTACTCCCAGGAACTGGATCTCTTGGGCAGGTCCCTTGACTTTGCTCCTTTTGATGGCAAAGCCAGCTTCCAGGAGAATCTGGATGATTTTCTCTCCTTTCTCAAACACTTCCTTTGCTGTGTTTCCCCACACGATGATGTCATCGATGTATTGCAGATGTTCTGGAGCCTCACCCTTTTCCAATGCAGTCTGGATCAGTCCATGGCAAATGGTGGGACTGTGCTTCCACCCCTGGGGCAGTCGGTTCCAGGTGTATTGCACACCCTTCCAGGTAAAAGCAAACTGGGGCCTGCATTCTGTTGCCAAAGGAATGGAGAAGAAGGCATTGGCAATGTCAATAGTGGCATACCACTTCGCTGCTTTGGACTCCAGCTCGTACTGAAGTTCCAACATGTCCGGCACAGCGGCGCTCAATGGTGGCGTGACCTCATTCAGGCCACGGTAGTCCACCGTCAGCCTCCATTCTCCACTGGACTTACGCACTGTCCATATAGGGCTGTTGAAAGGTGAATGGACCTTGCTGACCACCCCCTGGCTCTCCAGTTTGCGAATCATCTCATGGATGGGAACCACAGAGTCTCTGTCGGTGCGGTATTGCCGACGGTGCACTGTTGCTGTGGCGATTGGCACCTGTTGTTCTGCAACTCTTAGCAGTCCCACGGCAGAGGGGTCATCTGAGAGGCCAGGCAATGTACTCAGTTGTCTGATATCTTCTGTCTCCACAGCAGCTATCCCAAAAGCCCAACGATGTCCTTTTGGGTCCTTGAAATATCCATTTCTGAGATAGTCTATGCCGAGAATGCACGGGGCCTCCGGGCCAGTCACGATGGGGTGTTTCTGCCACTCGTTCCCAGTTAAACTCACTTCAGCTTCCAGTACAGTCAGCTGCTGGGATCCTCCTGTCACCCCAGAAATAGAAATGGGTTCTGCTCCCACATACCTTGATGGCATCAGAGTACATTGAGCACCGGTGTCAACCAAAGCCGTGTATCTTTGTGGGTCAGGTGTGCCAGGCCATCGGACCCACACAGTCCAAAAGACCCGATTCTCCCTTTCCTCTACCTGGCTAGAGGCAGGGCCCCTCTATTCCTGGTCATGTTGCATGTTGCTCCCTTCCGGTGAATACGTTCCTGAGGTCCCTTCAAGAGGATCGGTCATATTATCATTCCGGTACCGTCTGGAGTTCTGTGTGCGGGAGACCGGAGCAATGTTGACTCTAGATGCGCTTCTTGTGGTAGTTGTCCCTCTTTTTAGTTCACGTACCCGAGCTGCTAAGGAGGAGGTGGGTTTTCCATCCCACTTACTCATGTCTTCTCCATGTTCCTGAAGGAAAAACCAGAGGTTACCTCGTGGGGTGTATCCTCTCTCCCTGGTTGGGGGTCGCCGGCTCCTAATGGCAGAGACTCTTGTTGGTTCTGGTGGGATGTGGTAAATCTCTTCCTTAAGTTCCTTTTTCAGTTTCTGATGGCCTTCTTCAATCAAGCTCCAGACTTGCTCAGCCAAAAGACTTGTTTCCACGGATGAGACATGGGTGCGAAACGGGGCTGTGACGGTGTCCTCGTAAATCCTCAGTTTGTTGACCAAGACGCCCACCCTGTCCTCGCCTTCCCTCCATTGCAGCGTTGCCAGGTAACGGGAGTATATCTCTGGTCCAAGGCGTGCGAACCTCAACCACATCTGTGACGTGCACTGGACACCATCTGGGCTCTTAGGAAATCTCTCATCTTCTGAGAAAATGATCTCCAGCACAGCCAATTCCCTCAGGCACCGGATACCTTGTTCCATTGTGCTCCATTTTCCTTGGTGCACCTGGAGGTCCTCTTTACAAAGGTACCTGTCCCTTACACTTGTAAGCAGTCGCCGCCAGAGGCTGAGGGTTTCTTGGGTTCTCCCGATCCCCTGGTCAATGACCACATCCCGGGACAGAGATCCCAGTTGCCTGGCCTCACTTCCGTCCAGAATGGTGTCATTGGCTGCAGCGTCCCAGATGCGGAGCAGCCAGGTCAGGATAGACTCGTTTGTCTGGCGGGTGAATTCCCTCCGCAGGTCACGCAGCTCACCCAGGGATAGCGACCGAGTGATGATCTCTGGCTCTGCCTCTTCTGCTGGGTGCGAAGGTCCTCCTGCATCCTCGTCAGTCACTATGCGGACTGATTTGCTTTTTGATTTCTTCTTCTGAACGGGGGCAACTGCAATCGGTTTAGGCTGTTCTGGTTCAGTGATGGTTTGCATGGGGACGCTGACAGTGCTTTTGGTTCCCTTCTCCTCTGTGTCAGTCTGAGTGGACATGGACGCTGTTGTCTTGCGTCTGGGTTCTTTCTCCTCTGTGTCAGTCTGCGTGGACATGGACGCTGTTGTCTTGTGTCTGGGTTCTTTCTCCTCTGTGTCAGTCTGCGTGGACATGGACGCTGTTGTCTTGCATTTGGTTCCTTTCTCCTCTGTGTCAGTCTGCGTAGGCATGGTGTTTGTTGCTCTGCTCTTTTTCCCTCCCTCATCCTGAGGATGCTGTGCCATAGCTCTGATTCTAAGCATGGTGTACATGGTGCAGGCTGTACAGAGAAGACAAAGCAGAACTGACAGCAAGTTTATGCCGTCTTTGACATCCAGAGGGAATTCAATATTTTCAAAAACTGCTGTGCCTGGCCTGAAAGGCTGGAAGAAACCACTCTCTACTCCTCCCACCAGGGGCTGGGTGCGATTGTTGAGGAGATCCCAGACATAGGAGCCCAGACTAGGACAGCCAAACAAAACTGAGTATATACTCCGAATGGTATTCATCGCCTCACAGGTTATTATGCTGTAGACATAATAAACCATTAAAGCAATTCTCATACCATTCCCTGGTTTTAACAGGAGTAATACTACAGGCAGGTAGTTCCCCATGTGAGGAAAAATATAGAGAGCAAGATACAGTACCCATATAGACAAGCTGAGCACCATGGTGAATAGGTTTCCGTTAACACAAAATTGTAATTCTGACTTTCTCTCAGAGCTGCCCCACGTTGGGCGCCAAATTATGTGCTAGTTTGAAAACAAACCAGTGGGAGGCACCAAGTCAGAATAACAATTTAATGGAAATTAAAGAAAAGGGGAAAAAAAAAGGTAAAAGAAAACACTGTCAAACTGACAGAGTCAAGGTACAACCTGACACCCTGTTAGGCAGGGTGGTGGTAGCAGTCTGGTAGAATGGTGGCTGCAGTCCTCTGAAGCAGTGATCCTGTAGTAAAACAGTCTGCTCTTCCTCAGGAGGTCCAATGGTGGCTGTGTAGCTCCTGTCCTCTGGAAATCCAGTGGGAAGCCGGTGTCTCTGGTGTTCAGCCTCAGCTTATATCCACGCTGGGATGCTTGGTTCCTCCCTCTGGGTGGAGCATCTCACAATGGGGTAACAAGTCATGAGGCAGAGTGTTGATTAGGCTCATTAACAGAAGATAATCCGGAGGGAGTTATCTCTGAGTCAGGCGGCAGGACAATGATGGGCAATTAACAGAAAGATAGTCTGGGGGGAGGAGGCAAGGAAACACTGCCCCACCTGATTTTAACAGCTGATGGGGATGGTAATAGAATACACTGCAACCCAGGACAACCTCATGGCCCACCTGCTTGGGAAGCTACTGAAAACAGTGCTACAAAACATGGAGTTAGTGCACGGTGCATTTTTCCTTCTTTGTAATGGGGTAACCTGTCTGAGCAAACCCTGTTGAGACTTGTTTTGTCTTACTTTTTCAAAAAATGATCTTGGGAATGATGCCAGCACATCTCCACTGAAGATCAAGTTATTCTTCTCCCAGAAGGAATCAGTGCCAGAATGAGCCAGGCTGGGCACACACATCGCCAAGCCCGACCCACAGGAGGGAGACCCTCACTTTTCCTATCTGTAAATGGTCGCTACGGCAACAGTTGTACCCACGCTTGAGCCTGAATGCATTTCAGTGACAATTCCTGATAAAACAAGTTATAATTGGTTAAATCTTGAATTTGGCAGAGGGAAATTTCACTATAATATGTGAAATACAACCTCCAACTACTGAAGAGGAAATTTGTTTACTCAGTTTCCAATACATGCCCTTCAAAAAGCAGAGCAGATATTATAAGACCAGTAGCTGCTCAGAGCGTTACATGGAAAAAATATATGGAAAAGGAGGTGGTAACATGTGGTGGTGTAATGTATCCACAACCGTAACTGGACTACTGTATTTTGGCACAACAAAACATAACCCTCCCAATGTATTCCACCACTTCCCAGGCTCTTGATAAGACCGGTGAAACCTTATCTCCACAAGTTTCTAAAACTGGACCCTATACCAGGTCAGCTACCAGTGCTATTTAATTCTTCCCAGTCCCTCAAATGAGTGGGATGCTCAATGCAGATCAATATCTCTGCAGGCAAAGCCCTGCTCGCCATTCCTGGCTCCATCCTTGCAGGGCGGTGGGCATGGTTGCATGGGTGGACCCTCACCTCTCCAACATGATCAGGGAGAGATGTGACAGGTGTCCTGGGGACAGGATTAGGAGTGTTAAATAGCATGGATGCTGAAGTCCTAACAAACAAAGTAAGCTCAGTAACAAGTGATTTATACCAGCTGAAACACCCATTGCAATCTTCCCTAGCAGCATTAGGAACTAATCAACGGCTCTTTTCAGATATATTACCTCACTGGGAAAGCATTGATGACAAGGATCACCAGCTAATAGGGAGCACCCTCAAACCAACACCTTTCATGCTCTCAGCTGCATCCAATTGCATCATTTGCATCATGCATCAATTGTGGATACAATTTACTTTATCAGCAGTTATAAGAGAGAGGCCATGCAGGTCCATAGCCCAATGAAACTTGAAAGGTAATGTGGGATAATGCAAATTTAAACGGGGATTTCAATCTTGGTGGCATCTACTTAACTTCATCTATGACCCTACAGCAGCAAACCCATAGCTTTTGTTTTAAGACTACACAGTGCTTCGGTAAAGCCCATCCACACAGGCATTGCCCTGGGTTAAATCCCTGCGGAACTGTACGGTATCCCATACAACAGGGTTTGGGCCCAACAAATGGGAACAAAATGGGAGCTGTTGATGCTGTGAGGCTGATCCAGGGCAGGGAGCTGCATCCTCGGTGGTTTATTTGGAATGGGCTTTATGCTCTGTTTCCAATGAAAGAGTATCTGGAAACCCAGGAGAATATGGGTGAGTCTTAGGCTTTATCTGTGGATCAAGAGTACAGTTTTCTTATTTTCAGCTCTGGAATCGTGAGCAGCAAACAGAGTAAAACCAATTTCCAGGGCTTTTCCAGCTCTCTGGTTATTGGCATTTTCTACTGATGTTATCAAGCAACCTGCTTGAAAACCTGACAGGTTTCTCCTAGGAATTTAGAAGTCCGGATTCATCCTTGCTACTGCATTTTGGGAACAGGGGGATAAATAAATTCAGCAAAGCCAGTAAGTTTCCACAAAATGTTTTTGCTTCAGGTAAGTATTCCTTCTGACAAAACTGAGTTTGTTGGAGGATGCTTTCCCCTGCTCTGCCTTTGGGGTGACCAGAATTCCTCTCTTTTAGAAAATGAGATCACTTGTTACTAGTAACTGCTAATACATACCAGCTGAAGAAGGGGGATTTTTACCAATTCAAATTTGTCTCGGTCTTGCTCTTGAAATGATGAACTAGTAATAAAATTAATTAAGATGAAGATTAAAAAATAAGATTTAAGTTAAAATTTTGAGATGAAATCATAAGACTTACTAAAGCCAGAGCCCAGAGGTGTTCAGGCCCTAGGGACAGACTTTTTGGCAGGTAAAGGAAAGTGTTCTACAACACCCCTCACTTGAAGTTTGACATATTGCAGAGGGTGAAGTAAATATATCACTCCAGTAATATACTGGACTCTTGTGTCAAACCCGGAATGATGATGAACACCATCAAGGCCTAGATGCAGCATCATTTAATGTGTTTTTGTGAGCTGAGAGCCAGAACAGAGCTGCTTATTGTGTGGATTGGGATGGGGCTCAGAAAGAGCTCTTGTGCTGCAATTTGCTAGTTTGAAGTGAGGCTCCTATTAGAGTCAGTGTGGCAACATCAGGAAATGAGTGAGAGATGGTTCATTTGCTCACCACTGTTACATGACTGTCTTGGTTTTTGAGACAAAACTTCAGGAGGAAACACTCCAGAATGAGTGTTCCTCCCCTTTTCCTCTGTCAATGAGACAAATGGGTCACAAGGAGTGAAAGTAGGAAAAAGAAACCAAACTGTTTATTAACACACAAACAAAATAGGGTAGAACAGGATAAAAAGCCCCCCTCAAAATACAACAAATTCCGGGAGAGGGAACAGACACACGGGCTCGGACCAGCTGGGGGCACCCTGCGGGCCCGCGGGGGCCGCCCCCGCAGGCTCCCGGGACCGGTGAGGAGGGAAGGGAGGCAGTGAGGCAAGGGGAAGGAAAGGGGAAAAAAGAACAAGAAAAATAAACCAACAGAACCTTTTCCCAGCTAGCTGGAACACAAAAGAAACCCAAAAAGCAGCACAGCGCTCCCGGCGCACTCCCTCCCCAGCCCTGCTGAGCTCCTGGAGCCGTTGGGCTGAACCGTTCAACCGCCCCCTCGGGTCCGTGGCTCCAGCCCCGCCCCCTGCGTCCATCTTAAAGGCACAGCGTCCTTGGGCATTGAGTGGATGGTTAAGGAATAAAGCAGCTTCATAACGTCACCCCAGGACACATGACCTTTCCTCTTGATGTAAAGCTTCATTTCTCAACCTTGTTTTCACTAAAATGCAGGTCAAGTTGTAAAAATGTTGGAAGTTTAAATACATAGAGAATATATATTTTAAAAATGATATCTCAAAATACATCAGCAAAGTGCTTACCACTGGCTGGTGCTGAGAGCTGAAACCTGAGAGGAATGGATGGCTGTTAAGAGGTTGACCTGCTTGCTCTCAGTAGGTTTATGTGTCCCTTGCCACTTACAGAGGTCCCAGAATTTAATTAAATTAATTTTTTTCTAACTGTTAACTAATGGGACCTGGGTAGTCCCCAACAAGCAATCCTGCTGAACTTCCTACAAAATTCTGGCCTGAGTGCAGTCCGTCTGCTTTCTCTCGTTGCAGGAATTGTGTTCTTTGTTTCAGTATGTAATTGTAATTTTTCACTGAAATCTCCCACATTTGTGCTTGATCTGGGGGAGAAGTAAAGGGCGGAAAGTTATTTATTTATTTATTTAACTGCACTGTTTGGATATAACAGTGAATATATGGAAGGAACTGCTCAAATGATGGCACTGAGACCACTTTCATGTAGCTTCACCTCAGAATATTGTTGCAAAATCTGGTAAATAATAGCCTGAATAAAATAGAACGCAATATTCATTTTAGGCCATTTCTAGAGCTTGCTGCTTTCAGGAACCTTTGAATATTTCAGGTAGAGTAAATCTTTTTGCTCTTCATTGTACCATCCTCCCGGTCTCTTACCATTTAGGAGAGAAATCTGTGCCTCTGAGTGGATGAGGATCCTGGGATACTGTGGAACTCACCATGTTGGTCAGTGCTCTTCCCTTCAAGGGTGTATGTTTGCTTTTTTCAGCAGTGGTTTCTACAACTACAGAATGTCAATGGTTTATATTTCCAGAGCCACCCTCTGAAAGGCGAAAACAAGAGTTTCTTACAAGTTCTGTTTAGAGCAATAAAAAGCAGTAGTGTTAGATCTCCTAATGAGAAAGGCTTGCCTGTTTAAACTAATTCTGAGGCTTTTCAAATTTAAGTTTCTCTGAAAACCATTTTTGGTGCCTGCCTATCTATTATTGAAAAGTCCTCATTATAATTCATGGCTTAAATTCTCATTATTTTTAAAGTGATCTGGCTCGCTCCTTGTCTCTTCCCATAAAAGCCAATGCTGTTCAATTTTTCCTAGTTAAGGATTTTCCAGGTATGTTGAACTCAAGAAACTCGCTGTATCCTGTATTTCCTTGTTGATTGCTGGGATGGCACAGCACGTCCTGCTCACAGGAGGTGGCAATGCCATGCAATGCCACACGCATGAGGCTTTTCACCTCTTCTCCTGAGGCCTTTCCCCATGGCTTCCAGGAGACTGGGTTTTGCATTTTGTATCCCAGTGGAGGTTTTGTTCTCTGTTAATCAAATGTAAGATGTTCAAACACTTGTCCATTTTAAAAATTTACATTGGAAGGATGGATACATGGAAGGATGACTAAAAGTCACTGAATTTATACTAAGTTTCTGTGACACCAGCAAACTAATCTATTTTATAAAAAAAGGAGCAACAAAGAAACCAACCTCCACCCCTGTTATTTCAGCTTCACATGGAAGGGTTGCTACGTTCCTTCTTCAGCAGTTCCTGACAAACTAGAGAGTTGCACCAATGCAGTGCTGTGTGCAGACAGAGGAGAGGGATTGAGTCTAGAAGGAACAGAGAGCAGGCTCATTGGACATGAATTTGTCAGAATTCATTCTTGATTGAATCTGTCTTTTGATTTTGAATACTATGTGGATTGGTTCTGTTTGTTGCTAGGGGTCTTTTTTAGGGTTTTTTGTTTGTTCACTTGGGGTTTTGGGGGACTTTTTTGTGGAGTTTTTTGTTTGTTTTGTGGTTTGTGGTTTTTTGTGTCCCCCCCACCCCCCTCCTTTTTGTCTGGAAGGAGAAAAGCTGCAAGGCACTCAACTCACACTAGGGGAAGAGTTCATCAAGTCAAATACCATCAGGACCATCTCAGCCATCAGGACTGTCATTTCCTATTTTGATTCACAGTGGTTTTTGCTGTAGATGTGTGAGCAGAGGAGTGTTTAAACACTGATCATTTCACTGCGTATCTGAGTATTTCTTGTTTCTGTGACTTGATCACCTGCCCTGTGGTCACTGCAAACTCTAAGACAGTTAATCCTTAGCTCAGGCATCTTTAGATAGATAAATCATATTTCCCAGAGTTTTAACTCAGTTACTTAAGGGGTCTTGGTAAAACCAGCTATTTTCAAATTGAGATGGCCAGGTTGGTTGGGGCTTGAAGCAGCCTGGTCTAGTGGAAGGTGTCCCTGCCCATGGCAGGGGGTTGGAACAAGATGACCTTTAAGGTCCCTTCCAACACAAACTATTCCGTGAATTGTTGATTACTGAAACTCAGAAACATATGGGGGAAAAAATAGTATTAATTAAAAATAAAGTATAATTCATGTGTTTAAAGTAGTTGTAACAGAGAAAAGATTGAAAATGTCTATGTGCCACAGCAGTGGCTGCTGTGCTGTGGGGCTGGGAGAGGTCTGGGCTGAATACAAGTGTTTTCAACTCTTTTGTAAACTGATGTATAAAGGAGAAAACTATCCTCTGGCCTTGAGGTCATGGGGAACAGCATCATTGAGCAACACCACTAATGTGCTCTGTTTCACAGCTGCCAGGTCGCTGTGCAGGAGGATGCAGGTTAAAGGATCAAACCTCTCCCAAGAGAGAGTTCCGGTTTAAACAAATATAGAGTTTCTGTGAATTCTTCATGAATGTCAGTAAATGCTGGAATAGGGGAATGCCACAGAGGTATTCTTTCAGTTCTGTTAAGGGTTTTTCCTGTATTTTGATTCATGCAGAAGTAGAAATGCTAAAGAAGCCACTTCCTTGTTATGCTCGGTGGAGAACAACATGTCAGTGAGCATGTCTGGTACCTGAGATATGGGGGAGCGGCAGTGGAAGGTGCCCTGGCACATCCAGGGATAACTTTCAGCTCAGCAATTCTAGTATTTGGCAGGTCAGTTTGAAGGGTCCTGTTCCCCTTATTTTCAGCTGCCTGCCCAATTTTGGGTATTGTTAGCAGTAATAGAAATCTTTATCTGTGATATATTCTGTAATAGCTCTACAGAAGAGCTGTTCTGGCTGGTCCTGACAATAACAACTTGTTTTCTGGAAGGGAAATCTTGTGTTGAAGTTAATCTACTCCCTCTGAAGTCCTGTCTGGTTTGCACACAGCTCTGGCCCTCTCCTGGCCAGGGAATCTCCAGCTGCCAGCTGCTGCTTTAGTCTTCCCTGCCCAATGCCTGGGATGTGGCACATTCTAAAAGGTACAGACCCCTTCACTCTATCATATGCTGCAATGGCCAATTGCAAAAGATAAGAATCATTCCAGCTGCCTCAACATCAATTCTGATTGAACCCTTTTAATTCCAAAGTGGATTGTTTGAGCTAATTACTCCTTTTTTTCTCCCATAAATGTTTCTAGTAGCTGTTCAATCCTTTTGAAGTCTTGTATTTTTAATTCAGTCCTTCTGAAGTTGGTTACAAGCATCTAGCAATCCTGGCCAAGCCTTTTAAATAAATGAGTTAGAAAAGCATTTACTGTGCTCCCGAGATGTTGAATTACTGTTTATATAGAGCAAATTAGATACAAGACTTAATCTCTCATCAATATCCTCCCACGTGACGGTGTCAACTCAGGATTGCTTTAGTCATTGCAATTTCAATAACAACCGTATTTGGCAAGAAGGGCTCCATTTCTTTGACAGGAGAGTTCAGAGTCTTGGGTTCCCTTTATCAGTTGGTCCATTTGCATATTAACGCGGTGCTCTTGGTAATTCTAAGCCCCAAGGAAAGGTGTTTTGGCTGCAAGATCAGCTCTCCTGATAGATGAGATAGTTTGCTGTCACAACAAAATAAATGAGCCTTTAAAGAGAAATGTGTTGAGTTTTACTTACCTAAAGAATTAGGTGGCAGAAAATAAATTGAGGATCATTCAGAAAGGATTTTCCATTGAGCACATCTCAGATTTCTCCCAAACTTTAAGTAGCCACTCTCCTGCTCACTATAGTCACTGGCTATATTTCTGAAATAGAAGACAGACAGGAGTGTTGTGCCTTTGGTTAAATCTTTATGGCATTGTGGCTTTGCTGAACAGAAGGGGGCCAAGAAAGCAGGCAGGTTGTATGCTCATCCTGAGTTTTTTTTAGAAATGTTCCCACCCATATTCTTAGAAGTGTTGCAGCTCAGGGAAGGTCTGGAAGACAGAGGCCAAAAGCTATCAGATAATTCACCCTGATGCATCCTTTGCTTTGAGTGTTACCAGATCTCTTCTGACATTTTGTGGGGAATTTCAGGCAATGGCCAGAAATAAACTGAGTGTTCATGTACGGGAGCAGAAATTTCTGTAAATCAAGGCGATGAGAAATCTCTAGACAGATCTAATGACAGCTCCTTAGGTCCTTTCTTCCA
Source organism: Corvus moneduloides (assembly GCF_009650955.1). NCBI lineage: Eukaryota > Metazoa > Chordata > Aves > Passeriformes > Corvidae > Corvus > Corvus moneduloides. The sequence continues at coordinate 36,488,535 of NC_045483.1, read as the reverse complement.
TCATTTAATGACCAGCAACCATGTAGGAGAAAAGGAAGTTCAGCAGGATGGACAGAAGCTTCATTTTGAACACCTTCTGTTGCAAAACACCCCTCAAAGTCCTGCATAACATCTGTGGCGAAAGAGCAAAAAGCCCATTTGGATGTTTGTGCCCTGCATGGGAAACAGAAGAGGTGAAGGATGTTACCAATGTCATGGGCAGCTGCACAGCAGGGAATGTGTGAGGCAAGATTCCTGCTTGATTCCCAGTGGCCCATGCAATGGAGGGAAATAAAATCTGTTCAGCATTTCTGACAGTTCTTAATTCCACACCCCAGACAACAAATCTGTTCTTGGGAACACGGGCAGGATAACCTACCCAAACACCTGATGATGTGCCTACAGGGTGGGGACTCAGCCAGTCTCCTGGAAAGGAAAAGCCAAACAGCCCAAACCAGCCATGGCAATCAAATTACACAGCAGAGGGGATGGCAGGAAGCAGGGGGAAGAGGTGGAAAGGAAATAAATGGAATGTCTCCAGCCTTTATTTGGCTAAGGACCTTTCTCCTGCTGATAGGGAAATGTATTGGAGTTGGATCAGAAAGGTTTCCTGCTGTTTCTGCCCCTCTTCTACTCCGCTTCTTGAGCACGTTTGTGCCAGTTTTGCATCACATTTTTACGATGCCCTGGCCTTTGCTGGCTGTCATGTCAAAAATCTGCTTCTGAATAGATGCACTTTCTGAAAGGAGCAAAACCCCACAGGAAGTGGATTTGCTTGGACCAAGTAAGCTGTCACTGAAAAACTGAGCAGAAGCAAGAACTGGCAGGACAGGAAAATGTCTCTCAAGCAGCAGCAAGAGGGAGTGTTTGTTTCTTTCTTTCCTGAGTTGTGTGTCCAGGTTTCCTGTTTCTTCTGCTTTATGCTCCCCTTTAGGCCTTTCTGTCTGCAGTCCCTGGTGCCCAGCATGGCACTTCCCTGGCTCTGAGAAGAGAGCACAGGACCTGCTGCTGGAGTTTGTTGCCCATCACTCTCTTGTGCTTTTCCTTCTCTAAAACAGAGACATGCTCTCTGAGTAGCCAAGCAGAGCAGTCTGATCCTCTGGCTACTCTATCAGACTATAAACCGGGCCTTTTTAAGCATTCTCTGTCAAGTTGTTTGTTTTTGTTTTCTCCTTTCAGTGGAAACAAACGCGTGGATCTCCACAAGCAATCCAGTGGCACAGCAGAGACATGTTCTGATAGCAGCATCTGCCACAGCTTGCTGGGATCTTGCCAGATGGATTTTCGAAGTACTAAATAAAGTTGTGCCTTTTGGTTGTCCCACACAGGTTGAATCAGTCATTTCACTCAGAGAGAAATATTTCACTTCAGTTTCTAACCCATATAAATCGAATTTATGTAATGGAAACCAGGTGTTTGCAAAATATGTGTGTTGGACTCAAGCTGAAGATAAAGAGAATTTAAAGTATTCTAGGACTGGAGAACTTCACAGTCACTAACAAACAATTTGTTCCCAAAAAACCCTTTCTCAAGGCAGAATTCACTTACTAATTATTCACAGGGCTCTAGTATAATTATGCCTCTGTGGGAACAGTGTGGTAATGAATTGATCATGTGAGGCTTTTTTGCCTTGATATATCATCTAATGGGTTTGCCCTGCAAGTTGTTGCTCTCAAGGACTGATGAAAAGCAGTAATGTTGGGCACTGAAATTTATAATCAATTTACACTGTGGAAGGAATAACAGATTTTCATTGAGTTAATGGTTAATTATCTGAGATCTCTTGTTCATTATTTCCTGTAACTGAATCGGTTTGTCACTTCTGTTAATTAATTAGACAAAAGAAAAAATATCATCAAGAGCCCTATTGCTCAAATTAGTGTCAGCTGTGGGATTAGTGCATGGTTTATTGCCCCATGAACACATGCAAGGCCAGCGTGGGCTCAGAAGCTGAGCCACGGCCAGCTCTGAGGAGAGAGGAAATGAGCCTTTTTAGGCTTGGGCAGCTCAGGAATCCCTGACTGTCTCCAGCTGCAGAGAAGTCCTGTTCCTTTAGCACTGTGACCTTAAATACGTCAACATTGCGAAATGCTTGGCAGTGACTACACTTGACTTTAAAGAGACTTATTTTGGGCTTGGGTACCAGTGGTGATGTGAGGGTTGCCAAGGTTACTAGGAGCCCTGAGTGATGTGCACTGACATTCACATAGGAGGAAGCAACAAACTGAGTTAAGAAAACAATTTTGGAAAATGGACTTTCAAATATATTTGGATGATGATTTTCTTACCTTTCTTCCCTGACACCTGAGAGCTCCATAACAGCAATTTAGGAAATTATTTCCCCTGAACACAGTAGGCTGGGTACACATCTTTCTCTCTCCCCCCCCATCTTATCATTAGGAGCGATGCTTTATTGTGAAAAAACATGGTGGAGTGCAGATGAGACATTGTTCTATTTTAATCTAGTCTGAAGGAAACATCTTCTTTTAACCCTATTTGCCTTGAGTGATAAGGATGCAGAGCATGAGATGGAGATGTGAGAACCGGTCTCCACCTCCTCTCTTCACCCAGCCTCAGATTGTTCCTCCTTTGCCTACAAAATCCTGCTGGAAGGAGCCCCAAGGTGCAGTGGGGAAAGATGGGCTTGTCTGGGCTCCACTCCATTCTCATTTGGGCTATAAAACTGTCTGGTAGAGTTAAGTGAAGTCACTGTTTTCCTTTTGAAAAGGAGGGGGAGCTGAGCTGGCTTGGTGAGTGTCTGTTTTGTACAGCTGTGATGGAAAGGCTCTAGAGGGATGGCAGCACTCCTGTGCATCAAAGGAAATAGCAATGCTGCTACTCCAGATCCCTACAGACTACCTAATTCCTGCCAATTTTATAGGACATAATGCCAAAAAAGGAGGCAGACACTTGCAGTCTCTTTTTTTCGTAGCCTTCACAGTGTGTCTAACCCTGCTCCCGAATGCTAATGGTAAGATCTCTTTAATGTAGGGAAATAGCAGTGACAAGTCAGTGCAAGGCAGCATGGAGAGTCTGCTGGCGAGGCTTGTGTATAAACAGTATCCTGGGGTTTTGGGGAACTTCAATAGCCCCCAATTTTCAGCTTCATTTCCCTGCCTGTCAGTTTTTGTAATGCTTACGGTAAATGACAGAGGATTTACTTCTTTTTTTCTTCTTTTCTTTGAAAATAGGAGTGTCAAGAAAAATAATAGGGTGCATCCCATTTTCTTAAGTGTTTTTTAATGAATGGGAGCATAAAATAGAAGCCCAGACACGATTCTCAGTAAATAAGAACCACTGTGGTGTGAATAGTATGGCTGTAGTCAGGCTCTGTACCCACCATTTACAGATATGATGGGAAACAGGAAAGTCTGAAATTTTAACTAAAACATGGGAATACATAGCAGTGTTTAGGAAAGAAGATGGTAAAGCATGAAAGGAGAATCCCGCTGAATCAAATAGCTTTTCTCTATGAGTATTCTGAAAAGAATACATGGCTGCTGTATTCAGAAATTTTCTTAACATTGTCTTTAGAAGCCTTGTTCAACTTAAAACTGGGTGCATTTTAGGTCTTTGAATAAACCTCACTGCTAGGGCACTGGATTATTCTCCTGGATACATAATATATTAGGATATTTCACATTTGAAAAGAAACCTCAGACTAAGCCTTTTATTGCTACTGCTACTCATTGAGAAACCATGGTGTTAAAATCGTGCCCGTGAAGTAATATCCTTCTCTCTTTTCATTTTTTATTCTTTGACTCTGTTCTATTTTTTTCCTTCATATTTACTTTTCTCCCTCCTGGTCTTGGTTTCACAGCTGTTTCAGGAGGGTTTGTAGTGATTTCAGGTGCACACATGGTACGGAAAGCACCAGCCTTGATCCTTAGTGAAGCATGTCAGACTCGTGTGAGCCTGGCAGTCAAAAATGCTCTTTTATTCCCCAGCAACTGGTGTCTCTTGGACTTGCTGAGACTGAGATATCCAGTTTAATATCACTAGCTGGATTTTTTTGTTATGAACTTATCCAGCTGTGCTTTTCAGCAGTTTTAGCTGTCCTGGAATCAAAGCTCCTTGTTTGCTTCATTCCCAGTGACAGATGAGAGAGAGGGAAATGTCAATAGTGTGGTGCTGCCAATTGGTTGTCTAACAGGAGCTGAAAACTGAATGGGAATGGGTGACCAGGCCTTTAAATGAAGGCAGGGAGAGACACACATGAATTGGGAGTTAGGGACTGTCAATCTCTTTTCTAAACCAGGCATGGGAATGGGGAGGGATCCACAGTGAGCAGGTAGCAAAGGTACTACAGGTACTAAACTGAGGGAGACAGTTTGTTTTTTCTTGCCAGTGCAGGTTGATGAGGTGCTCTCATGCCTGGTACAACATTGTTCGCAGGCTCAGGGAGAAGGTGGCCCAGGAGGCTCTGCTTCCTCAGACAGACAGGCAGACAGACTCCCTTGGTAAAGAGTTTTCACCTGTACTGCTCAGGTGCTACCTGGTTTCTAATGCCTGCTCTTCTTGCTGCAGCAGGAGACTGTGTCATGATCTGCTAATACAAGCGAGGGTCGTGATGGTTCGTTTATAGATGTCAGAGTGCAAAAGGACACAAGAGATTTCAGTTTTAATAAGAACAGTGCACCTTTATTAAGTGCCCACAACACAGTAATGCAATAGAGGAGAGAAAGAGAGGGAGATAAAGAAAAACAAAGTAAAAGAGTAGAGAGGAAGAAAAAGGGGGGCAATAGCTACCAACAGATGAGACGAAGTCCTCGTGGTCTTCTGCCAATAGATTCGTCTTCTTTCCGTGGGGAGATCTCAATCTCACTTATTTCAGAAAGTCCCTTTATAGTCTTTTTCAGAAGCGAGGGGCAACTGGCCAAGAGGTTGGGAAATCTACAGCCGTTGTTATGAGGCCCGTCGCTTTGGGAAACAGGTACAAGACAGGTGTACAGGACAGGTCATTCCTTTCCGCTTCAGCACAGTCCTTTCCGCCTGGGCAGCAAGAATGGCGCAGTCCATTGTGACCTGCACTAATTTTCCTCAGGAATGCGTACCAGTTCCCAGTGGGCACACCTGCAGCCAACACTTGGCAGACATCCCACCTCAGCCAGGCCAGGATTCCTGTGTTCAGTCTCTGTCCTCGGCGATGATCATGAGGCAGATGAGGGATCTTCGGACCGTCTCTTACACCACCCCGTGACTCACAATTGTTGTCAAGCGAGCTCCATCAGCATGATTTCATAGTGTCATTGCGAAGTCTTCAGGACTCGTCAATGTTGGTAGCATATCCTGGAAAAGGGTAGAGAAAATAAGAAAGGAAGAAAAAGGGAAGGAAAGAAAAAATAAGGAAACAAAAGAAGGAATAAGTAATTTTTTAATTAAAATACACATGTAATTTTTTAATCAAAATACACCTCTAATTTCTTACTTAGGCACTCTGAGCCACCCCATCAGGTGGGGGGGTCCCAGTAGAGACTGCCTTAATAACTTTGAAAGGGCCTCTCAAAACAATTGGTTGTTGTCGTGCAATCTTCTCCACTTCTATGAGAGCTAAGCTAACCACAAACAATCCTTTTTCCCAGGTAGTGTACCTTTTTTCAGCATCTTTGAAGCCACGGGAGTAAAACCCAACAGGCCTCGTCAGACCCTCAGGACCCCGCTGCCATATGTGTACTGACAACCCTGAGGAGGCAAACCCCCATTCCACCTGGAAAGGATCTGTAGGATGAATAGGGCCCAGGGCTTGGTGAGCTGTTGCTGTAGGATGAATAGGGCCCAGGGCTTGGTGAGCTGTTGCTTCAAAAATCAACAATTGCAGTGCTTCTTCTTGAGAAGCAGTCCATTCCCATTTTATCCCTTTTCTCAACAAGTTATAAAGCAGTCTGGCAATTATGGAAAAATCTGGGATGTGTTTTCTCCAGAACACTAATAATCCTAAAGCATGTTGGAAATCTTTTTTGGATTCAGGCATTTTAATCTGATCTAAAGAGGTTAGGGTATCAGGTGGGATACATGTCATACCTCCTTTCCACCAAATTCCCAAAAATTTCACTTCATGTGAAGGGCTTTGGATTTTTTCTGAGGGAATTTGCAAATCAAGGCTTTCTAAGTAGGAGATTATTTTCTGTTGGGTATCTCTCACTACTTCTATTTCATCTCCTCCCACAAGGATATCATCAATGTACTGATAAACAGCCACATTGTCAGCTTTGGGTATTTTTTCTAACTCTTGGGCTAAAGCGTGATGAGCCAGGGTAGGGGAATGTTTGTACCCTTGGGGAAGCCTAGTGAAAGTGTATTGCTGTCCTTCCCATGTGAAAGCAAAGCAGTCCATATCTTCTGGCTGTAAAGGTATCATAAAAAACATGACTTTGACATCTATAGTTGCCATGATTGAATGAGCCTTTTCTTGAATCAATATTATTAATTCTGCTAGATTTGGGACTGCTGCTGTAAGAGGGTCTGTGTTAGCATTTAGCCTGCGAAAATCTATCGTCAGCCTCCACTTCCCATTAGGCTTTCGCACTGGCCACACCGGAGAATTGAAAGGAGAATGAATATTAACTATTACTCCTTGTTCTTGCAGCTTCTGTATCACTGGTTTGATACCCTCTTTGGCACCCAGGGGGAGGGGGTATTGTTTCACATTAGTTACTTTGCTGAATGGTAGAGAGGGTGCAGCTTGGAGCAGTCTGATGTTAAAATGTGGTGTGCCAAAAGACCACAGAAGACCCTCTGAGTCCTCCCATTGCCTCCCAACGAGGGCATTCATCCCTAATAAATTGGTTGGAATATCTCCAATCACCATATTAATAGAGTTGATTTTCCTCTCCAGGCAAAATGAGCTTGACTAAGGCCACATTCATAGATTCTGTTTTTCCTAAGGCATTTAAAACACAGTATCAGTTCTTTGTTGGAACAATTCCACACCTCTGAGCATCTTTGTCAGCGCAGAAATTTGTGTCCCAGTGTCAATTAGAAAAGTTACAGGTGCCCGTTTGGGGCCTGTAATAGCTGTGATCATTATATCTCCAGTTTTATTTTTAGTGAGCATTCTCAGGTATACCCATGCTCCGTCTCTTTGCCCACTGACAAGAGGTGGAGGGTCTAGTTTCCCTGGTTTTGAGGGACAGGTTGCTTTGGCTCACTGCATGGACTTTGAGGGAGTGGTTGCTTTGACTCACTGCCCAGATTCTGAGGGAGGGGGGGTGCACTGGGTTGAATTGATGGATTCGGTAGAATGGGTTTTCAGCAGTGTCAGTTAGACACTACCTTACTCAATTTATCAAGGGGTAAGCCATCCATCACATCTCTGGGGACCCCCTTTTTGATACCTAATAACCACCAATGCTGACGGTTACATTCTCTGGCTTTTCGCTATGAGGAACCCTAATGTACCTGGCACCTTTTGGTTTTCTGATTTTTCCTCTGGGATTTTTATGGGTCCATATTTTCTACTGTAATTAATCAGATCTTCTGCAACCTCACTCCATGTCCAAACTTTGTGATCACCGGCAGGTGAATTCGATTGTGAACCTGGCAGCTGAGAGGGGGTTGAATATGGAGTAAACCCAGGATCAGTAGATCCAGTTTGGTCGCTTGGGTTTCCAAGGAATCTATCCAGCCTTTCTACAGGACCTACAGCTGCTATGGTTTTTTGAAGGACAATTGTTGTAGGTTTGAGTGATTCTGGAAGGCCTCAAATTAAAGGGGTCACCAGTTCGGGCTTCACAGGTAATTGCATCGGGGATTCATATCCAGGAGTTAATTTCCTTTCATGGATCATTTGCAGACAGGCGGCTTTGTGGACGCTTTCTAGAAGTTGATCGGGGTACCAACTATAGCGAAAGGGTCTCCCCTTTCTAAAGGATTGAGTCCCCCGGCCCAGAAAGCTGCACACTGAGTCAGGGACCGTGTGTTACGTTTGTCTTCTGTTGTTAAGAAAACTCCGTGTCCCCAGTATCCACTGGCCTCCTGTTCAGTTAATAGAATTTGGTCTCTTCCAGTGAGAGACACTTGGAAAACATATTCCGTCTCAGATTCGTGGAGGAGCCGCCTGTACTCCTTTTTTAACTTAGCCAATTCAGTAGCAGTGTATGGTATTTGCTTAGTGGTGATATGCGGTTCAAAATCTTCATCATGGATATAATTATATTCTGTTTTAATCAGAGGTCTCATATGAGGGCAGCAGTTTTCCCCACAATTTTTCACTAGCATTAGTTCTTTCTGGGGGTATATTTGGTTAATGTGAGGAGTTTCCTTTTCCTCTGTCTCTTTTGGCAAGTCAGCATTCTTTGGATTCTTAAAATATTCCTCTTTTAAAGCAGCTCGCAGCAAATGATTTTCATTCCTTTCTTCATCTGTTTCTGTAAAATCTCCACTAGGTTTTGAAGGGAATCTATGATTGCTTCCTCTTCAATACATCGCTTAAAGCGGTGATCTATAGCTGCTGTAAGGCATGCTCCTAAACCAGAGCAGATTATGGTTTTATTTTGGCCAAATTTAAACTTTGTCTCATGTTGTAAAGAACATACTCTATCAGTCACATTCTCCAAATTAAACCAGTTATTTTGAGCCCATTCTTCCCCTCCCAGAGAGGGCCGGGCATTATGTTTTGCTAGCAGAGCATAAAATGCAGCTTCATCTTTTGCACTAGGGTTTTCAGTCATTTTATGAAGGGATCAAAACCACCACAGGGAGGTAAAAGTTAATTACACACTGCGACACACACAGCTTCACTGTGTCTCCCTTCGCTTCCCTGGGTGGGTGAAGAGACCAAAATCTGCCTGGGAGGTACTCCTTAAGTTACTTATGGTTGTCTCTTTGCTACACTAAGCAGTCCAAATTCACACAGACACCAAAACAGTTCCCCCTTTTACACTAAGAGATCTTTTTGTGAAAAATCCGAACACAGAGCCCTCAACTGAGTATGGCGTGCTTTTCAGCTAGGTGTGTGCATGCAGTTTGCAGGAAATTCGAGTCACCCCCCTTGCTTTCTAGACACCGCTCACCCTTTTCGGGGTCTCGGGCTAGGTGCAGCTGGAGCGAAACGTCCTTCCCCTATTACAGACTACACACAACCTTGCAACCCCTTCTGTCTGTCAGAGATCCTGTCTGTGACGCCAGTTTAATGTCACGATCCGCTAATGCAAGCGGGGGTCGTGATGGTTCGTTTTACAGATCTCAGAGTGTAAAAGGACACAAGGGATTTCAGTTTTAATCAAAACAGTGCACCTTTATTAAGTGCCCACAACACAGTAATGCGATAGAGGAGAGAAAGAGAGGGAGATAAAGAAAAACAAAGTAAAAGAGTAGAGAGGAAGAAAAAGGGGGGCAATAGCTACCAACGGATGAGGCGAAGTCCTCGTGGTCTTCTGCCAATAGATTCGTCTTCTTTCCGTGGAGAGATCTCAATCTCAGTTATTTCAGAAAGTCCCTTTATAGTCTTTTTCAGAAGCGAGGGGCAACTGGCCAAGAGGTGGAGGAAATCTACAGCCGTTGTTATGGGGCCCGTCGCTTTGGGAAACAGGTACAAGACAGGTGTACAGGACAGGTCATTCCTTTCCGCTTCAGCACAGTCCTTTCCGCCTGGGCAGCAAGAACGATGCAGTCCATTGCGACCTGCACTAATTTTCCTCAGGAATGCGTACCAGTTCCCAGTGGGCACACCTGCAGCCAACACTTGGCAGACATCCCACCTCAGCCAGGCCAGGACTCCTGTGTTCAGTCTCTGTCCTTGGCGATGATCGTGAGGCAGATGAGGGATCTTCGGACCGTCTCTTACAGGCTGCCAGAAGGAATGGGCTTGGGACTGGGAAGAAAGGTGTTGGGGGCTGTACTGGGTTTGCATGGCCTGGTTTTGGTAGCAGGAGGGGGACTACAGGGGTGGCTTCTGTGAGAAGCTGCCAGAAGCTTTTTCTATGTCCAGCAGAGCCAGTCCCTGGAGCTCCAAAGGTGGATGTGCCTCTGGCCAAGGCTGGGCCAGTTAGGAATGGTGGTACTGCCTCAGGATAACAGATAGAAAAAAGGAAAAACAAGTCATTGCACAGATGTGATTGCAGCCAGAGAAGAGCAGGGTGAGAACATTGAGAGGAGAGCCCTGCAAACACCCAGGGCACTGCAGGAGGAGGAGCAGGAGCTGCTCCAGGTGCCAGCATTCCTCTGCAGCCTGTGTGAGGACCATGGTGAGGCAGCTGTGCCCCTGCAGCCCCTGGAGACCTACGAGGATGCAGAGATCCACCTGCAGCCCGTGGGGATCGCCGGGGGATGCAGAGATCCACTTGCAGCCTGTGGAGACCCACAGGGATGCAGAGATCCCCCTGCAGCCCCTGGAGGAGCCCACGCCGGAGCAGGGGGATGTCTGAGGGGAGGCTGTGACCCCGTGGGAGACCCGTGGACAGAGGGCCCCTGCTGGAGCAGCCTGTCCTTGCAGGACTGACCCCGTGGCAGAGTGACCCCCGGGGCTGCAGCAGTGTGAGGGGGCTGCTGCCCGTGGGAGGGACTCAGGTTGGAGAAGTTCCTGGAGAACTCTCCTGTGGGAGAGACCCCAGGATGCAGCAGGGGAACAGTTCCTGTCCCTGAGCAGCAGGAGAAGCCACGGGGGATGAACTGACCAGAATCCCCATTCCCATCTCCCTGCACACTGTTGGGAGGAGGTAGAACTGGGAAGGAGATAGGGGTGGGGGGGACGGTGTTTTAAAGGGTTTATTTTACTTCTCATTATTCTGCTCTGATTTTGTTAGTAATAAACTCACTTCCTTTCTCTAGAACCTGTTTTGCCCAGAATGGTATTTGCTGAGTGATCTCTCCTGGTCCTTATCTCAACTCATGAACTCTTCATTAAATTTTCTCTTCTCTGTCAAGCTGTGGAGGGGAGTGAGAGAGAGGCTTTGGTGGGTGCCTGGTATCCAGCCAGGGTCAACCCACAACAGGAGCTAGCAGCAGTTCATTCCTCCATTAAGTGTTCTGAAATTTTGTGTTTGCCATCGAAAGATCTGTACTAGAAGGGATGCTGGCTACCTACCAGGTGTGTGTGTGATACCTGTGTTGTGCTGAGATGCCATGGAAAGATTTGTGCATACTGCAGGTAAGCAAGCTGTGAGCTGGGTCTTCCCTTCAAGCCCTCCATGCTCAGGGGGAAGCTTTTCCTCTCAGTTAATGTACCAGTTTCACACAATTGTACTTTCTCTATAAATTCAGTGGGTTTTCTTGTGACATACTAGTGTCAAGTCAGATTCAGGACTCATTGGTTTTGCAAAACCAAGCTGAAATAAAGTAAGAAAAAGTTTTCTAACAACATTTATAGTTTCTCATTTGCAGCTTGGGACTTAATGCACCATGAAACCTTTTATCTTGTAGTTTTCTTAGTAGTACTCTGATGCTTCTGCAGAGGAAAACGAGGTGAAGAATTACACAGGAATGAAAACTGAGAAGCAGAATATTCATGCTCCTTTTGGGAGCTTTAGAGAGATGTCACTTTTTCAGTGGTTTGTGATGTGTGACTGTGTCCATGTCCCCATCTCAGCTGTGGTACTGCAGTCGGCTTCAAAACCTGAAGGGATTTGGGGCCCTTAATAGGTTATAGAAATGTAAACCAGTATTATTAAGTTGGTGACAAGTTGCATTCAAAATATCTTGCATGTAGTTTTTGAGATGAAAAACTTGACAACAGCAGTGACTGGTAAAATGAATCCAGAGTTCACATATGCTGAGAGTATCAGATTTTCATTTTATGAATAATTCTCACAACAAAAGTAACATTTTGAATTGTAACTGAAATCTGCATGTATTTCTAGGCACACATTAGCTGTCTATAAAATGTTTTTTCTCTCTTCCCCTAGTAAGATAATGAATGCCTTAGGGCATTTTACATTCTGCTGGAAGCCAGGTTGGCATGGCAGTGGTTCAGGGACTTGCTGTGTGTTTTGCTCAGGGATATGCATAGCAGCTTTGTTCAGATTACAAGTAAAAAGATATTTTTCAGGTTATTATTGCAGCACACGACTTGTTAGCTGAGAACTGAGCTGTGATGTCTCTGCTCCCCCTGCTATCAGCACCGGGCTGTCCTGGGCTGCCAGCACTGACTGTGGGAACAGTTCAGCCCAGCTGCAGTGGTTTGGTGCCTGACTCAGCTGTTGATGGCACAGCACCTCTTCAGCTGGGGCAGCAGGGGCTGTCCTGGGGACACCCATGCCTGGGGGTATTCCTAGTTTTCCCGTTCCTACCAGGGCATGTAAGCAGTGCCTTTGCTCTGCAGAGTCAGCCCTGGGACTGCCTGTTTTATTCCCTCTGGGATGTGAGGAGAGGCAGCGCTGTCAGGGTGACAGATCTCCCTTTTGGGGCTCTGTGCTAGAGGAACAGTTTGAGAATGAGAATACCTCCCGTGGCTCCAAGATGTGCCTCTCTCCACTCACACGTACTCATCTCATCTTCCCAAGTTCCTGCTGGGAAGGAGTGCTCTCCTTTGAGAGAATTTTTCCTTTTAACAGGTATCACACTATTATCTGTGATCTTTGTTACAGTATTTGTCAGGAGCAAAATCAATGCCCTGCCTGCCTGCCATTGTCAGAAGTTTAGTTGTTTGTCTCTCCAGCTCTCAGCTTGAGCTGTCAGCCCTGGCAGTCACAAAGTCAGCCTCTTCTGGGTGATTAGAGGAGCTGCTACGATATTAGAGCATCAGCAAACAGGACACTCTGATGCCATGTTAGAGGCAGGTACTGGCAACAGAAATGCAGAAATCCTGCCCTCCAGGGAGATGGGAATCCCAATGAAACAGAAATTCCAGAAATTCAAGATTGCCTTTTTTTTTTTTTTTTTTTAATTGCCTCTAATGTGTTGGACCTTTCAGCAGCAGCCATGTAAGTTGCTATTTCCTGATACGCTTTTGCCTCTGACAGACAATATGTTAGTTTGAGGCTGCAGTAATGCAATGTAGTTTCTGGTTGCATTAAAATATGGGCATAGGAGAACAGGTGTGCCTGCTAAAGATGATGTTGGTATGCCATAGAGTTTCTGCCAGGGAGAGATTTCACTTCTGTTCAGATGTCTGCATGTGGCAATGGGTAATATCAAGAATTATTATTATTACTGTATGGTTAACACAGTAAGAATAATAGTAGTTAAATTGTTAATATCACAGGGTTAATATATTAAGTTAGTAATATATTAAGTAGCTGTTGTTGTTTTTAGGCATGAGACTCTCACAAGAATCTATTTAAGTGTGCCAGGACTGTCACTGCCTACAAAGGTTTCCAGTCTAAGGGAGCAAGATACAGCAGCCAAGACAAGGAGCTGAGCCAGCAGGTAAATGGATGCACCTGGCTAAGCCCTCAGCTGCGGGAGTAAGGAAGGAGAGAGCTCTGAAGGGTCTGTGAGGTCATGAAAAGAGGTGGAGATTAAGTCAGAGTAGCAGAAAGTGGAGTGCTGCAGGCTTGGCTGTATTAGGGGTTCTGGTGTGATGGAAATAGAAGGTTCATAGAGGTATTGGCCATTTTGCTGCCCAGAGCTCTGAGTCATGGGACATGTCTCAAAGGGACAGTTCCATGTTTGCTAGGATCTGCTACTCGGTCGATCAGTTGAGTTGTAATCCAAGCTGCCAAAACCTATTTGGCCAAAGATCCTGGAGAATCCCAGTCTGCCGGAGAGGCCAAAACACCGTCTGCAGACAGGCAGATCTTTGAGAGCTAATGCTGTAATGCTCAGTTTGATGAGCAGAATCAAAGATAGACTTCTGGGGTTAATATTGAAGAAAGACATTCTGTTTTGTATCAACAGAAATATTTTACACAATGCAAACTCTTCTCCGGGGAAGTGTCTTCAGTGATGATCTAAAGTGTGCACTGGAGGATGATTGTCTTGCACCACACATAGAGATAACTCAACCATGAGATTGCAATCATGTTTCTAATAATTAAAAGTATGTACCTGCTTTTGTGCTTGGATATCCTGCTCTGGCCTGTGATTAAACTGTTCAGTATTAGGACATGAATTTTGACTCATAGCAGCAATCATTTGTGTAAAATCTTGCCTCTGGAAGACGTACATCCCATTCTTCATTACCTTGTGTAATGAGGCAGGCCCATAACTTTCTGGGTGGTGTATGAAAATAACAGTGGGATTGGAGTGGGTTATTTGTACTATTGCTCATTTTCTGTGACTGGGTGACATTTGCAGAAGTGTTGAGATTTGAGACAATCATCTCAGAAATTTCAAGAATGACAATTTTCTGCCTATTGTGAGATATTTACTGGTGGGAATGACTTGTGTCAAATCACTGTTACAATGAGAGTGGTCAAGCTCTGGTCTAAACTTCTGGATGTCCCTTCCAACCCAAGTTTTCTTGTGATTTTTAAATTTTTTTTTTATTCTGACTTCAAAAATCCTCACCCGCATGGAAATCAGAAATCTGTCAGATCAAAGTGACGACAGCAAAACAAATTGGGCCACTCAATACTCTGCAGCATTCCTAAATTTTACAGGACATGCAAAAATCTACTGAATAAGAAATGGTGTAGTAAAGTGTACAAATTCTGCAGAGGGCCCTGGCAAAGCCCAGAAGGCTTAGGCTGGGCAACTCACTGACTGTCATGTCCAGCCATGGTGTTCTGATGGTCTTTAGGTGATTGAAAATGTATAATACTGCAGTGCTTAAAATAAATGAAAAATGACCTAAGAAATCATTTCACAGGGAATCTTAGAATGGGTTACAGAAGGTGGAATATGGCCCAGTGAAGTGGGATTTGCTGCCTGTCACAAGCTCTAGCTGACTCCACCAATGCAGTCTGTGACCTTAAAAGAGTTATTACATCGTTCAGTACCAGAATATGCAGAAATGGGCTTTCGCCCTCTTTTGCCTCCTTGTTTTTGATTTTTGTTGGCAGGGAGAGCACTGGATGGGCAGCCTCTGCTGAAGTGCTCAGCATGTACAGCAGCACTGAGCAAGGCTGAGCTGTAGGGCAGAGTAATTGCGCTGCAGAGAGCTCTAACTGAAAAGTTACATTTCAGGACATGCACCCTGCATTATTTACATCCATCTCTCCAAGCCTGATACAGAGCGTGGCACATCTCAGAGTCCTGCTGAACATTAGAATGTAATTGCCAACTTAAATTGGTATTTGCTGGTATTATCAAGGAGACAGTGACATACACATATATCAGATGTATCTCACTGCCTTGCAAACATACATAACCTCCCACTTTTTTTCTCAGCTGTTCTCAGGAAAATACAGCTCTGAGCAGGGGTTTGGTTTATGATAATTTCTTTTGAGTCCCTGCTGTTTGTGAATTTTGCTTCTCTTGGAGAGTACCAAACAGAGGTTTGTTTATATTAAATTCAGGGAGGAGTCCTGGGGCTGTGCAGTGTCTCCCATGGATGGTCCTGGATGGACACAGCACCTTCACACCACCCCAGGAGAGGGCCAGGAGGGCTGCTCCCTGGGTTTTGTCACACTGCTCTGCCATGGATCCCACCTCCCTTTTTTGACTGAGGATCATCCCTTGTTCTTTGAAACCTGGCAGTGAGCTTGATAACTGCCTGCCTGAGCTGAAGCTGTAGCTCCTACAAAACACAGAGCTGCCACGTGCAGGTTGTCCTCTGTACCTTGCCTAATCCTGTCCAGATTATTAAAAACTTCTGTGACTGCTGTAATCCACTCATTTCCCTGGCCTCTTCCATCTGCTCCCGAGCCCCCGATTCCCTCCTGCACTGACTTGGTGTGTGTGGAGCCCCACCAGTTCACTGGCTGTTGTATTTTAGGCTAGTTTCTTGGTGGAGGGTCTGCTGCCTCTGTGCATGCCAATAAATCCCATTTATTAGACCTTTTTACTTTCAATTTGGTGTATTTTTGTGCAGTGCAGACTGCATTATTCTGGGGGGTGCTCTGGCACTTCTCTAGCCCTGTTTCAAGGCTGGTTTATTGCTGTGCTGTGCAGTTTATTGCTGTCCCCCAAGTAGGGAATCTGTCCCTGCAGCATCCTCTTACTGGGATGATAACTTTGATAGCAATTGATAAAGTTACAGGTGGGCAATAGTGCAAGAGCCTTCAAGAATTATCTTTTTAAAGAAGCCATAATTAACTTTGCTGATGAAACTCATCTTTCCACTGGCAGCTTAAATACCAGCTTCATGGCAAAGTCCCATCTCTTAAATCTAAGCAATGCCTGTAATGAATACCTGTAAATTTACAGGGATTTAGCCTTCATGTTTCAGCTGCAGAATTTTTTGATTTGTTGGGGTTTTTTTCAATTAATTTTTAATACCTACATTTCTCTATGGATAAAAAACCAGCAAGAATTATTTTAGGATTCACCCCAGTTACTTTTTAGACTTGCTTTATTATGCTATTGCTTTTTTTACTTTTTTAAATTAAAAAACTCCAGAATCTTGACTGATTATGTTCTCTTTGAAAGCCAATGATACAGTAGCACCTGGAATTCCTAAATCTCCATCTGGAATTCCTAAATCCTCAGAGGTGTCACATTTGATTGTTTAAATATGCTGTTGTTGATCTTGTGCAACAGTAGGTTCCCATATGGTTTTAAAGAATATCAGATAATCCACAAGTGGGGGACATATTATCAGGGGTGAAAACTCACAGTTTTCTATTTATAAATAGTTATTAATTCTGTTATTTTTAAGCAATGACAGTAGCTGCCATCCTCCATGGCGTGATGTTCACTTACTAGTGAAACCAGGAATATTCAGGAAAGCACACAAGTAATGATGGGGCTAAAAAATCCAAATATGTGTTCAGCTGTTGTTTGCTTCAGTTTTGCGGCATGTTCTGGGTTGTTGATAGGCGCAAGATCTCTGATGTCACTGGGGTCACACTCCTTGGTGACCCAGGCATGGGCTCCTCCAGGCTTTACTCTCTGTTCCTGTATTTTGGGTGCAGAGCTCCCAGCTTCTTATATCCCCCTCTTCAAGCAGGGGGTTGGGGTGTGTTTTGGGTGTCTTTTATAGTGGAATGCACTCAAATGTAGTCAACTATCAACCTCACATGGCATCATAAATCCCACCTTAGGTTCCGACACAATTAATTCTTTGGATTTACTGATGCCTGCACTCTGAATGAGGTGGTAAAGCAGAATGAATGTGTCATTCCAGTAGAGCAGCCTGGTCAGAATTGCCTCTTTTACAGGGAAATCCAAGATAACTATCTCTGTAATTAAATGTGCTCCTGCTTTCTTAAAAGCTGTAAACCAGACACTTTGCTGGTGTAATTGCTGAGCAGCATTTAAGAATGCTCTGTGTTATCACCTGATGTGCATCTTCAGGAGAATTATATTAGGAAGGAAAACAAGTTACTGTTTAACCATGATAAATACAAGTATTAAGTATGTGGTTGTCTTTCTTAAAATTGTTTCCTAGAAAATTAAAGCAAAACTCCAGAAATATTAATGCCAAATACACACAGCTCCAAAGAAGATCCAGCAGTAAGAAGAATTATTTTAATAGACTTACTTTTCTTCTCATTTTTCTCCTTTCTGTGGGCACTTGCTGGTATCAAAACAGGTCACTTCTATCCATAAATATAGAGTTCCATTTTTCTGAGAGGTAGACAACTGCATTTCTTTCCAAGATAACCACGATAGTTTGCCAGTATGACCTTTTTTTTTTCCCTTCAGTTTTCAAGTACAGACTTTATTGCATTGGCTGCTCTTGATTCCCAAGTGAAAGCAAAGATGCTGCTGCTTATTGACCGTGGGTTGTCATATTGAAGGTTGCTGTAATTGTGTAGTACAGCAAAGTGTTTATCTGTTCTTACATAGTCATTTTAGGCAGTAAATACTCCTTCTGGCCTGATAAATACTACTTCTTCTGCATGATTTGTGTATCCTCTCAAGATCCTGTCTCTGCTTTCAAGTGACTGAATAGCAAAGCTTTGTTGATAATTTCTTTTGTCATTTTTTGCCCTGATTCTTTCAATTTTGAGTCACAATAGTCTCTGTTAATATACATGTAGATAATTTTCTCAACAGGCTGATTCCTTTTTGTTCATTCTCTGATACAAAATATTATGTTTTCTCATAAATAAGTCTCTTATCCCTTGATATTTTGTTAACCACTTTGAGGTAACCTCTCCGTTGTTTTTGTTGTTTTTTTGTTTGTTTGTTTTGGGTTTGTTTTTAAAATCTTCATATATTAAAGGTCTAATTCTGCTCCCGGTGATGCTTTCGCATATTTTTCCTTTGACTGTAATGGTGGTGTAAACCCTGAACCTTCAGCATTTGTACTGCTAAAATGTGTGGATTTTTCATATGAACCTAAATATAGGTTGTGCTTAAGAGTACACTATAGATATAGAAGGCATAAAGGCATAAAAACAAGGCATACAGGGAAAAACCTGTGAGGGAGCATAAACAAACACCTCACTTTTCTGAAATACAAGGGAAGAGGAAATCTGCCATGATGCCTTTTCCTGGTCTTAAAATCAAGAGTCATACACGGTTAGAAGGGGAAAAGGGATTTTACCTTGGTATTTATTTTAAGGATCCTTAGGTGCACATGTCCAGGTCATATGCATCGAATACACCCTGCAAAAAATGCCCCTCCCCCCAAAAAGATCTTGTATAACATTATAGGTCTTAATAATTAGCATATCTATCAAAGATTCCCCAATGAGAGGCTCAAGTGAGACCCCCTCCCCAAGGAGCCTTCCCCTGGATGGTTCTATCTTAGTTTACAGAATGTGTTCTGGAGAAGACCTTGGGGTCTGGGGCACACTCTCCTCTACTTACGAAGATTCTAAAATGTTTAGTCTCTCAGCTTGACAAAGAAGTACAAGAATGTAGGCAAAAAGCACTAAGAATACAGAAGTTGTAAAAAAGGTATAACAGGGGTATAAAAGAAAAGGCGAAAAATCATGGCATCAGCCAGGGAAACCAGAGACTAAGTAGATGATTGTGGTACAAAACCAAACCAAGCTAATAAAAGGCCAGACCACCCTGCCAATGATTTCTGCTCTTTCATTCACTGTGGAAGAGTTTGAGGACAGTTTCTGTTCCAGAACCTTTCTTTAGGATGAGGACTCCTTATGGAAATGAGTGTAGAAATAAGTGGTAGTTCTTCCCATAGACAGGCCATCAGTAGCAAGAGTAATCCAGTGGCCTGTGGTGGGATGTGTGTTGTTCAGTGTGCCCCAGGTGACTCAAAAGGAGCAGGGAGGTGGCCCATTTCACTGGAGATACTGCATTTTTCAGCACAGATAAAGTGAGGGCTGACTGAAGGGCTACCTAAAAAAATCCAGTGCTGATCACCTGAGTGATAAAGGTGATAGGTGAAATGCAGAAAAATGCAATGTGAGGTACATGGGGGTGGTGGGAGAAGGAGCAATCCTGAGCTCCTCTTTGAGCTGAGCATTACAACTCAGGAGCAAGATTTGGGGTAAGAAAGATTAGCTGAATTCTCCATAGGCTTCAAGAAAAAAACTGGGTCTGCTTGGGTTTAGAAAGAGGAATGAAAATAAACCAGAAAACATCATTATGACACTGCATGATGGTGCTTCTGCATCTTGAATATTGCATGTAGCTCTGGCCCCATCTTCATAAAGTTACAACAGAATTGGAAAAGGCTCATAAAAGTGCAGCCTGAATGATCAAATGTACTGAACAGGCTCCATAAAAGAAACAAATGGGACTCTCTCTCCTGAACAAATGGCCGAAGAGGTCTAGGAAACTGGGAGTTGAATATATCTTCCTGGTCAGCATCCAGCAGGAACCAAATGAAACTCAAAGGCTCTGGGTCAAAACAGAAAGGTTATTCTTCACTAAGTTTGTGGTAAAACTCTGGAATAGCACAAGATGTTGTAGATGCCAGAAGTTTCTGATTGTTAAAACCCCCAGCACACTAGCTGGTTATATTTATGGAAAAAACGCTTTCACGTATTAAATAGAAATAGACTGTGTGTGGTTCAGGATGTCCCTACCAACCCCTCTAGTCCTGCTGGAGGCTGGAAAAGTACTTCAGGGAAGGGCTATTTTTCATAAAAAGACCCTGTTTTCCCATGCTTCCCTAGGCAGCTGCAGTGACAGGCTGTTGGGCTGGACAGACCTTGTTTTTCCTCATGCTATTTTGTGCCAGGGACAACTTTTTGCCCACCTGTATTTAGTGATGTGTGCTTTGGGGGGTGTGTTTATTAAGCAGTGTTTTGCTGCATTATGGAAGTGCATGTGACCATATGCATATTAATATATATATGGCTTGAAATACATTAATGGGTTGAAATCCATGTGTCTCAAAAGACAGGAGGAGATGCCCTGGAGTCAAACAGCTAAGCCACCTCCCACATGTGCTGTGGCTGCTGGAACTGGCCAAGTACTGAGTAAACTCTCCTGAAGGCAAGAATGATTAGTAAGATTGCCTCACAGGAAAATTTCTATTCCTGATTTCCATGAGTGTGCAGAAAAAAATGGAGATGGCTGTAGATACAAGAATGCTGCTAGCAAGGATTTTCTTGCTATTTTCTAAGTCCATGAGAGACTTGTCTCTCTCACAGAAGAGGTAGCAGAGTTATGTAAACAACCAAGCCACCTGCAACCTTGAAAAGTCTTGTTTATGGTATAGTAGAAAAATATTTTGACAATGGATGTTTTAGGATTTTAGCCAATCACCCCAAGGGGTGACTGATCCTTTGTCCAGTTAGACTATGAAGAAAAAAAGTCTATGAAAGAGTTTGTAAAATAACTAAATGAATAAATCTTGCTGCACAATTCCTGCCTGCTGGATCTTCTCTCCTCCTCCTCCCTATGGCTGCAGGACACAGTGATATACCCTAGGGCCCAGGCCTGCGGTAATAGATGGCAAAACTGTTTTTCCAAGAAGAACACGTAGTAAAGGCAAAAGCCAGTAAAACCCTCGGCCTGAAGGGTGTGTTTGTGTGTGGTGGCTGTATGTGGCAGAGAAGCAAGCACTGGGGGCGTGGCATTGCTCTTACACCTGAACTCTTATGTACCTTGGCAGGTTCCAAACTGTGTTTCACCTTTCTGATTGCACTCATCTCTTCTTGGCCCCTTCAGAGAGAATGCTGCAGTACAGATGGGCAGTAGATTTTGTCCTTATAGAGGAATGCACTGGAAATGCAGCTTTGAAACACCAGAGGAGATTGTGGCTTACACCTTGGTAATCAGTGGAATACCTGCCACTGAATGGGAGCAGTAACTGCTCTGCTGTAATTAGGGTGGTGCTGAGCTCAAGGCTTTGGCCCAGTCCCACTGGCATAAGTGAAACCTGGTGGGATGAGTCCTGTGACTGGAGTGCCCTGTTGGATGGTTACAGGCTCTTCAGGAAGGAGAGGCAGGGCAAGAGAGGTGGAGGGGTGACACTATGGAAAAGAAGGGTTGGAATGTCTGGAGTTCACAGTTGAGAGCCTCTGATTAAGAATCAAGGGACAAATAAATAATGTGGATATAGGATAACCTCATTTTTGTACAATGTTTTTTTCTTTGGACACACTGGTAGTTTATGATCTGTAGATAAAGATTATGTCCAGACTACAGCTGCTGCTGACTGCAGCACAATTCTTTCTCAGGTGATTCAGTTTGCTGAAGCTGAAACAGTATTACACAGTTCATGCTTAATTGAATGGCACTGAGAAAAGTTCTTGCTTTCTCTGGAGTATGTTGTGTAGCTAACATTTAGAGACCCTGATAGTCTTGATTTCATTCCTTTTGCTGGAAGACTTTGGGAAGCTCTTCATCAGTTGACCTTTTAGGAGGCCTAAGCTTGGCTGAACAAACATGATAGCCTCAACCACCTTCTGGTGCAAATAACAGTCCCTGGAGCTGCATAGATGTATAACAGCAGATGATCTGTTTACAGCCTGGCTGTTCGTGAAGTTCACTGACACTGCAGCTGAGCTCAAATGTGAGGAAAAGCCCAGAGAGTATGTAAGTTGTAACCCTCAGTAATTTTGTTTTCACCTCTTCTGTGGCTTCTTTTCATCAGCTCACTTAAAGGTTAAAAGAAAAGTTAATTAGATAGCAACATCTCCCTTCATAAGAGAATCTGAGGTCAGGACAGCTGCTCCTATCAGCTCCGAGGCTTTTCCTATTGGCAGCAGACCGTGGCCACTGGGAGGTGGGTTGTCTTCTTGGACAGAAATGAAGATGCCATAACCTACCCATTAGATGATGTTTGAAAATTCCTGGAAAGATCTGTTTGGATGCAGAGATTATTACACTGCTAATTTGAGAATGAGACTGCAAGCAGAACCGGTGTTTAATCTCTAATTCCAGAAGATAATTTGATTTTATTCTTGAAGTGTTTTGTGCTGTTACCAAAGGCTGGAAATATTTAGAGTTATAGAATGGTTTGGGTTGTGAGGGACTTTTAAAGGTCAGCTAGTCCATCCCCATCCTGCAATGAGCAGGGGCATTTTCAATTTACCTATACCCAGCTTCCTCTGGTGGCCCTGACAGTCAGTTTTCAGGTGAAAACTCTTGTGATGGGAAACCAGATTTTGTGCCTCTCCTTGACTCAGTGGCCCCATCACAGACACCAGATCAATTCTAAAAGGAGGAGCTAACCCCTTAAAGAAAAAGTCAGTCAATCACCAGGGAATAACAGCTTGAAAGATATTGTCTGTAAAACAATTTGGCATTTATAAATCATCTGGATTGCAGAAGGTAGATTACTTCAGCCAGGATATGATTTCAGCAAAGTCTTTCTCAATCAGAGAGCTTACCCATTTGTCTTGGTTTGAAAGACAGGTGTCTGCCAAGGAAGGCAGGAGTCTCCCTTGAAATGAAAAAAAAATGCAACCCCCTTCCCTCCAAATTATTATAATTTTGAAATTAAGGGGCTTTCAGGCAAAGGTATGAGGAATAGGAATACCAGTTCTTTACTATTTCATATATATATATATATATATATATATATATATGTATAACAAGGCAAACAAACAGCAATAACTATGGCAGTAACAGCAAACAGAACCACAAACCCAGTCCCAGCCTTCTCGGCTGTCAGGCCCTTTCCCCTCGGGTGCAGTTCTGCTCGCAGCCGGCAGGGGCGCTGGCGGCTCCCGGTGAGCAGGGCAGGTGCGATGGTTCCCCCGCAGCTGCAGGGGGCGCTCTGGATCGAGCTCGGGGAGCACGCGGCACTGGTGGCCTGGGATCCTGGGAAGGGATGGGGCAAAGGCTTCACAAGCCTCTGGGCAGCCAATCCCGGTGTCCGGCTGGACCCTCAGGAACAGCAGGCTGGAACGGCAGGGACGAGCACAAATCCTGGGTGGCAGAGGAGATGTATCAAACTCCAGAGCTGCAGAGGGAACCCCGGGAAGTCTCAGTGGGAAGGATATGCAACGGCTCGAAGCAACGGCAGGGGCAGGGAGGCCGAAGCCCAGCTCCCAGCGGGGCAGGGAAAGGTGGGCTTGGGAATCCCAGGGTTTCTCTGGTAGAAGGAAGGCAGCGGAAAAAGCAGAAGCCTGCAGTGCTGACAAATTCCTTCCAGCCTCTCTCTCCATCCAAACGCCAGGAACTAACAGCCCACAAGCCCAGGTGAAAGACAGCATCCAGTAATTTGTCCCCCTGGCAACATGTATGGGGAAAATTCTTTAAGAGAAAAAGAAAACAGAAGGAGAACTCCTAAACCCCAACACCACTAAACACATTTTGGTTTTATATACAGGGCCTCTGTTAGGCTCTGCCTTTCCCAGACAGTCATTGGAGTATCTGTCTAATTTCTACTGTGTTCTTCAGAAAATGAGCCTGTACAGCTTGGTCTGCAGGGCCTCCTTGGGAACAGCAATGTCTGGCAGAAGATGTTTGTTCTGCTTGGTGCTCTGTTGTCTTTCTCGAATGCAGAGAGAACCTTCAGCACCTGGTGGCCATTGATGTACTGTCCAAAGAGAGATGCAAATAAACATAAAGGTTAACCCTTTCTTTCTTCTTAGTGGCTAGGAAGGAAGAAAATCTGAGTCGCATGTGTGATATCAAAGTTTTCCAGGACATTACAAACATCCCAGTGTCTCAACTATGACAGTTCCAGCTGTCTTTCCTTGGGTTTTGTGCATTGAAAACCAGGAATGCAATCCTGTATTAAATCAGCTTGCATTAGTTAGCTTTCTGAGTGTTTACTTATTTTATATCAAGGACAAAGATGTAGATTTTTATTCTCCATGTGGTAAGCAATTACATTTCAGAATTTCTCCAAGCAGTAGTTCACTTAAAGAAAAACCTAGACATCTATAGATACAGATATCACCCCCTCTCTCCTCAGCATGTCCTGTGTCTTCCAGAGATTTAGATTCATGGCTGTATTTCACCAGTGCTCTATTGTGTTATGCTTGTCAAAGCCATGATTTTGGATAAAAATAGATTAGAAGCACGCCTGTGCAAGCCCTCGTCTCTTACAACACTGGGAGAAGAGTTGACTGGAGTCATGACAGTTATCACTGGCATCACAAGACAGCAGCTATCACAGCACTGGAAACATCAGGCTTGCTATGAAGTTAACCTTTGGTGGCAGTCTTTTTCAGGTTTTTTATAGCTGGTGTATGAGAAAAGCTGGAGTATCCCCAGAGAGAATAATAGACTGTAGGGAGAGAGCTGATTATTAATTCCATTAAATGTGGTCTAGCTTTGGTTTTTCTTTTAGATTTTCAGAAAAAAAATCCCAAAGCTCTTGTATGGGGTATTTTTTCATTGCAGTGATTTATAATGATTTGGAGAAAGGATCAAAGTATTGAAATCTCATGCTATGAAAAAGATTTTTCAAGGATCTGTTACGATCCAGTTATAAAAATTTTTAGAGATGACTCTGCCCAAATAAAGGTGCAAATGAGACCATATGCCAAAGTCAATAGTATGGATTTTATTTAACAGTAAATGAGAGAGAGAGACAGAAGTAAGAATAGAACTGGGGGGAGAGAAAAATAAATGACCGAGACAGATTAAGTAGAAAGTATCACTGCTCTGTGGATCCCAATGGTGTCCTGTTGCTCCTCTTCATAGGTTTTCTTGGTGGTGAGGGTCCCCCCAAAACACAGACTTCAATGGATTCATACATGTTTGGGCCAGGCGGGAATGCCCAGGGGCCTCCCCTGGCAGGGGGAAGTTTGACACTCTCTTGCACCAGACTCTGGATATGTTGCATCATTGTGCATCATGCACAGTGCTCTGCTGCAAGGCCTCAGCAATGAGTCTTGGGGGTGTCTGATGGATTCTGACACCCCCTCACCTGCCCATCATGTGAATGTCCTTTGTGTGTGGCCTTCCTGGGGTTGGGGGGTTTTACACTCAGCCAGTTTGTGTGAGGGAGGATGAATTTCCAGTGCCTCTGACCAGAGGTTGTGCCACAGCCCCAAAACTCTCCTCCTCCTCGCACCTTAGCTGGGGGGGAGTCTGTGCAAACCTGGCCTCAGCAGATGAGCCTGTGGGCTATGGCCTTCCCCCACCCCATGGAACCAGCCAGAGCTGGTTTTCAGGACAGCTGCTGGGTTTGGCTTTCTTGTGGATACATTCTTCTCCCTCAGCCTTGTTTACTTCTCCCTAGACCTAACTGACCAACAGTGTCGCCTTTATCTTCTCTCAAGTTCCCTCAGGTGGCATAACTCACAGTCCAAAGTTCCAGTCAGGCATATTCAGGGAGAGGGGGGCTCCAGTGGTCACAGCTTCTTTATACAGTTTTGCCATAATGGACAAAAAGTCCTTCATAACAGTGTTCAAGCCAGTAACCAGAACATTTCAGTCTCTCACAGTAAGTCAAAAGCATTTTTTGAAGGATGTCTATTTCCGAGTGTTACCTGTCCTCGCAGTTGGCTCCTCAGTACAGCACTGTGAGAGGCAGAGCTACGCAGGCTGTCAACAGCCTTTCAGTGTGTTAGCAGGGACTCTATTGCTCATCCTTATCCACACAGACCCAACACACCTGCACTGCTCTCTGTGGGGTTTGGTTCTGTGCTCCGGTTTGGCCAAATTTAGAAATATATCCTCTGAGGGAAGGTACAACCACCCCTCCCCCACCAGGTTCGGGAAAAATAAATTTTCCTCGAAGGAAAGTGAAGGAGATAAAACTATTTATTTAACAAACACACAGGAAAGGAAAATAATGCTAAATAATAAAATCTCTCGCTGTGGAGAAAAAAACCTGGGAAAGTGTTAGAGTCCTCCCTTTGGTCTCTTCGGAGCTGGGGCTTGGCCCAGGGCCAGGCCGTCTGTGCCCAGTGGAGAGTCCTCCTGATGTGTTCTAATATTGAAGCAGTCCAGCAGGAAAGGGAGAAAATCTGAAATTCCAGGGAAGAAAAAAAAATTCAACTCTCAGTCTCTCTCCGGAGAAAAAGAAGCTGAACCCAGGGACCCCTGGCCAAAAGCTGACTGGAAAGCAGCAAGCCAGGTGCCTCCTCCCTCCCCTGCTGCAGCTGGAAAAAAAACTATCTCTGTGTGACCTTGAACAAGCTGCAAACTGCTTTGAAAAAGTTTGGTCAGTTTTTTCCTTCCCCCTCTCAGGCTCAGTTTAGAGGCATAGAAAGGGACAAAGTTAATTTCTGGGCATAGGGCAGTGACATGGGATACACATCATAAGGTCACCCCAAGACATTCTGATGTGTGCAGAAAGCAGGTTTTGTTTCTGCAGACTCCTACACAGAAGATGTGGTAATGTGTGTTCTTTTTTTTGCTCGTCTATCTTTTCTTTCCTGAAGATTTTTGTTGTTTCAAGGCTTACAAAACCCAGACAAAACAACAAAACACCTTACCTGGAGCCCCAGGATTCTTCTGTAGAAAGCCCAAAGCACAGCTTTTAAGTAGTGGTTGAGCCCCTGCCTAAGTGCAGGAGGGCACCTGCAGTTACATCTGTTCACCCTCTTGGTTTGAGCAGAGCTCTCACACCTTTATTGCATGTTCAAGTACACACAAAATCAGCCTCCTTTGGCCTTCTCCTGGGGGGTCCCCTGGTTGTTGCAGTGTTTGTTTAACGTGCTAAGGGTAAAGGAGGCACTTCAGCACTGCACAGGAATGTCCACAGGCACTGTAGTTCTGTCACAAACTGTGGAGAGTTCTGTGATCCCACTCCCACCTGGGGATCCCTACTGCTAATACCACACCAGTGCCATAGTTTCTATTCCATCTATGCAGAATTGCTTCTGATTTAAAACATTTATCCTGCTTACAAGAATTTAGTTATTGGTTGCTGTCACCATAGGCATAAAGAATCTCCAGATGCCAGGAAGGTGTTTTATCTCTGTGCAGGTATTGGGGTATCCCATAAACCTGACACATACAGCTTGATACACAACTTGCATGTCATCGAATTCCACCTAAAACCTGTTGAGAAAGAATAACCTTCTTATTCAAAGAGAAGGGCTGATGACAAACTGCACGTTCTGTAGACTTTGGGCAGTGCTTTCCCTCCCGAGTCATCTCCTCCTGAGCAGGATGCAGCACCTCCAGTGGAGGGGTTGGTCTGGGCACTCACATCTGCACTGCCATGCTAATTCTTTAATTTATTCACATTATTTCTCTCCAGCCTGCCCCCTTCTTGGCTGAGCTAGCACACTGAATGACCAAGAGACTCTTTTCCTTTAATGAAGACTTCGAGTTAAAAAGGAGGTTATTCAAATTCATTCTTTTGTGAGAAAAATAGAGATACTGCAGTCTGAGCATGGGAAAGCTTGAGTTCTACCCCCAGACCTCACACTGCCTGGGAGATATCTTAATTCTCTTCCTGCTTTCTCCACATTTAATGGCTTCAAAAGTTGGGCTCCTTGGGAGAAATTATCCTGATCTTTCTTTTCTCATCTTACGATGCAAAAGTGAGGTGGCACCCTGGTCTCGCATCACCAGGGTGGTGAGTGTATGTTTCAATAAGGTTTCACCACTAAAAAGATAAAAAAATTAAACAGATTTATTGCACCATGTTTTGTAGTAAGAAACAGAGCTGTTAAGCAGATTAAGAGGAAATTTTATCACCCAAAGGAATTTCATTTTCAGTGCAACTTCTCCCCTTTCTTCCTGTGTTAAACCAGCTCTTTAATTACTTGTAAACCTACAGCATCAAGCATCAAGTGAAGGACGTGAAGCCCTCTCAGGGTGTAGCTATGGCTGCAGATGTCACGTTCTCATCTCTGCTTCAGTTATTCAACATTTCAGCATGTTCCTACTTCAAAGTGAGGTATTTGTATGTGCAAGGTACCCCCAGGAGTGCTGGTGCTCAGGAGTGTAGAGAGGCCTATAAATTCTTTCTCCTTCTATTTATTGTGTGGAAGGTCACTGCTGCTGCCGCTGAAAGGCACAACATTTGTGTCTCACACTCTGAAGCTGCAGTGCAAGCCCACACAAATTACTGGGGGAAAGCAAAACAGTGGAGGGAGAGTGCTGTGCCCTGACATCCAGGTGCTGTGTGATACACTGGATGGCTGTGAGCAGATGCTGTCATCTTACCTGGCAATGCAGCAACAGTTTGGAGTCCTTTGGAGCCTTTCACAAAAAGATAAAATTTATCTGACACTTCGAAGGGAAGGGGATTGTCTGACTTACGGACTGGAGTTCTCCCTTTCCTTTCAAGTCATCTCTTACCTGCAATATAGACACCTCTTTTAAAAGGTGGAAAAAGAGATGGAGACAAAGGGAAAACAAAGTTAAAAAGAATCCAAATTATCACATAGGTTCTGAACTGCAATGACTCCTCTGATGAGAAAGATGACCCACAACATTATTTGATTCTTCCATGTGCTGCCAGGGACCAGGCCCCGAGGTCAGAAGCAGAGGGCTTTGGTCTACACACATAGAGTAAGAAAATACTGATGTAGAAAGCCAAACCCACTAGACCTGCATGGGTTTTTACTGGCTTTTGAAAGATGTTTAAATCATTACTAGAATGTTCACACCTCTCTGCTGGCTTAAGCGAAAGGTCTGTAGCCTGTTACGCTCTTTTCAACACAAGCAAAGCAGAGTGGAAGAATAGGGAAGCCGGGTAGTGATGATTCCTTAAGATCCCGGATTATCTCCTGAAAATGTGTGCTTCAGGCACTTCTGAACCAAATACTGTGTCTCTTTACTCAATAGACCTCAAGGGGTTTTCTTTCCTTTAATTTGCAGGATATATTTTGAAGCCCTGTCAGTTTTTGACAGCCACAGCATCCTGCGGTGAGGAGCTTTGCAGCTTCACTGTGCACAGTATAGAGAAATTTTCCTTGTGTTTTAATCCTGTGATTTAAAAATGTATTTCTATTGTATAATGTCTCACTGTTTAAAAAGAGAGTGAACACTTACGTTGGTTGTATTTAAATTGTTATCATATATCCTGTTGGTCAGCTGTTTCCCCAGATGGAAAAGTTTGTCTGTTCAGTTATCCTTCTCACAAAATCCATTCCATGCCTTTGATCAGACTTGTTGTTTTCCCCTTGCTCTTTCCAAATCCATGGTATGTTGCAGATAGGTGCTTTGGAATTGCAAACAGCACTCATGGTGCAGGTGCACTGCATACTGATGTGAGGAATTGGGATGTCTTCCCTGTTCTGTTCTTCCCCTTTCCTAAGAACTTGGAGCATTCAATTCCATTTTCTGACCTTTACAGAGCACCATGCTCAAGTTCTCATGGAGCAGCCTATATGGCATATTCTAATCCCAGTGTCTCAGCTGGCTCAGAACCTGCCACTGCGTACACAGATTTAGGATTGCATTTATGCATGATATAACATTTCTCTGTGATGAATTTCTTCTACTCCTTCCTCCCACACTCACTCATTGTTGCAGAATTGTGGTGCTGGTGTGCCCAGCCCAATCCCATTGCTGACATTCTGGTGTTCTCAGCTGGCTGTGTCACTCCCTGCGCTACTCGCCCACCCGGTGTGGCACAGCGTTTGGTGACCTCCCAGCCTGTACTTCGCAGTGCTCACCTTCCTGACAGCTCCTTAGCTAGGGGAAGCCCTTCAGTCCCATGCAACGCTTACTCTGTGAGCTTTGGGATTGTTGTGGTTTGACACCGGTCCAACACCAGGCACCCACAAATGCTGCTTGCTCACTCTCCCCTGCCACAGCTGAGCAGAGGAGAGAAAACTTAACAAAGAGTTCATGAGTTGAGATAAGGACCAGGAGAAAACACTCCAAGGGCAAAACAGGCTCAACTTGAAGTTGCAAAGTGAATTTATTACAATCAGAGGAGGATAATGAGAAGTAAAAGAAGCCCTTCAAACACCTTTTTCCCTCCAGCCCCTCACTCCTTCCCACCAACAGCGCAGGGAGACAGGGCAGGGGGGTTTGGTCAGTCTATCACCTGAGGTTTTCTTGCGCTGCTCAGGGAGAGGAGTCCTTCCCCTGCTGCACCGTGGGGTCCCTCCCATGGGAGACAGTTCTCCACAAACTTCTCCAGCGTGGGTCCACTCTCACAAGCAGCAGTCCTCCCAAAACTGCTGCAGCATGGGTAACTCTTCCACGGGGTGCAGTCCTCCAAGGACAGGCTGCTCCAGCCTGGAAGCAGGGGCCTTCTCTCTCCCCTGGGTCTCCCACTGGATCACAGCCTCCTCCAGGCATCGACCCCCTCCGGCATGGGCACCTCCCCCACGGGCTGCGGGTGGATCTCTGCATCCCCTGGGGATCCCCACGGGCTGCGGGTGGATCTCTGCATCCCCCGGGGATCCCCAGGGGCTGCGGGTGGATCTCTGCATCCCCCGGGGATCCCCAGGGGCTGCGGGTGGATCTCTGCATCCCCCAGGGATCCCCACGGGCTGTGGGTAGATCTCTGCATCCCCGGGGATCCCCAGGGGCTGCGGGTGGATCTCTGCATCCCCCGGGGATCCCCAGGGGCTGCGGGTGGATCTCTGCGTCCCCCGGGGATCCCCAGGGGCTGCAGGGGCACAGCTGCTTCACCATGGTCACCACCACGGCCTGCAGAGGAATCTCGGCTCTGGCTCCTGGAGCACCTCCTCCCCCGCCTTCTTCACTGACCTTGGTGTCTCCACGTTGTTTCCCTCACATGTTCTCACCTCTTCCTCTTCTCTGGCTAGAAAAAAAACTGTGGCCCCACTTTGTTTTGATTTTCTTCTTAAATATGTTTCCACAGGGGTATTATCAACCTCTCTAATCGGCCCAGCTTTGGCCAGCAGCGTGTCCAGAGCCATCAGGGATTGGCTCTGCCAGACAGGGTGGAAGCTTCCACCAGCTTCTCACAGAAGCCACCTCTGTGGCCACCCCACTACCAAAAACCAGGCTGTGCAAAACCAACACAGGGGTAAAACATGGGAGTTGCGATTATTTTTTATTAAGGGAAAGTCTTTTAGTTTCATTGCTTGCCACAGTACCATTTAGTTCACCTTTAAGTGTTGCATTAAAGACACCTTAGTCATTCCCTTTCCTTTTCCTGATCTGCTTCCAGGCAGTGCTTTTGCCTTCTAGGAAGAAGTCAGCACCCTGTAACTTATTGCCACTTGTAGTCTGTGGACAAACCAGGAGCGTGCAGGCATTATGTGGGGCCTGGCAGCATGGGAGGGGCATGCCTTGCACAGGCATTTTGCAATAGTTGCTCATAGCCCTGGTCTGCTTTCCCAGTGTCTGTCTTGTCATTACAGTCAGAAAGTACTTGTCCTCTTAATAGCAGTCACTAGATTGCAAAATTAGAAAATTAAGATAAACAGGACACCAGCTGTCAAACCAGTGGCAGGTTCCCAAAGTGGACTGCATACTGAAAACTGGGCAGCAGTGAACATGTTGTGATAACAGTTCTGTTGTTGTCCCTGTGTTTGTATTTAGTATGCAGCAAAGGTCAGTTCCGCTCTGGGAATTATATTGAAATGTTCATCACTGGAATGGTGCCTGCAGATCACTGAGTGAGGACTGCATACAAAGCTTCAACCCATGCAATAAATAATACCTTCTCCCATCTCCAGTGGCAAGTGTGAGCCGAGCTGGAATTCATGCTCTGGGTGCCCTGGAAGGACTCTGTATTTCAGAAGGAGATGGAGAAGGGGACCTGTGACCAGGGCTCTCTTTGCAGCAGGTGTTCTGAAGGATGATCCCATATTCTCCTGATCTGTGGTGGAGGACTTAGCAGGTGTTTTTGAACTACAGAGTTTACAGCTCACTGGCACGTGGGAGTTGTTACTGTTCATCGCTCTCCATTGTAGATGAAATGAAGGCACTGATAGAAAAGTCACACTGCAGTTTATCACAGGAACTGTGAGGCTGCCCTGGAACAAATGGGCGTTTCCAACAGCCCTCCCTGGAGCAGAGTGTGGGGATGTAGTAGGGACAGAGCTGCGACATGGAAACACTTCCAGAAATCGCATCAATTGAACATAGGAGCTTTCACAGCAAATCCTAGAGCCGGGGAGTGGGAACAGGCCTTCTGCAAAGACGGGTTTGTCTGAGCAGGGAGCTGACACTGGAAGTTTATTTTCAGGTAAACATCAGGTGATATGGAATGGCTAGAAAGGTGTCTTGTAGAGGTTAGTTTTTAGCAAAGACTTCTTTTCCTGTGCCATGTTCGAGGGAGAAAGGAAATTGTCAGAAAAAACTTATCCCTGTACAATGAATATTTAGTACAAGAAGGCATCTGCCATGCTAAGAATTTGCCAGAAAGAATTTCCACACTACCTGTATAAAACAGTTTTGTAACAGTTTTATGGTCTTTGACAGCTGGAACTCTGTAAGTTTTCTTGTCTAATCATGACGTTTACTAAATACTAAGTAGCTGTCCTGTACTATGATTTCTTTGCTCTGAATCACTCTCACAGTAAATATTTTTGTAAGCAAGAACCCTGCCCTGTGCTTAACTTTTAATTTTATTATTTAAAGATGTCATTAATTCTAATTAGAAGTTATGTTGAAATTCTGGATGCTTGCTGGCAGGAGTTGTTTATTTGAATAGTTGTACCAATAACATTCATTGAAAATATAAGAGATCAAAGTTTCAAAAAGATTCTAATAAAACCAGAATTGAAAACTTGGAAAAATCAGTGCTGGGGAAGTGAGGAATATAGAAGACAGCCAAATAAACTGGAAGTTTCATTGTTGTCCACTTTTATTATTTTAGTACAGGTCTTAGACTATTTGAGCTTTCTCTTAATGTTCCACTTCCTGGAATCCTGTGACTAGCAGAAAAGTAGATCTTAATTAAAAGTACTTCAGGACATCATTGATTGAAAAAAATGAAATCGCAGGAAAAGATGTTTCAATAGCATGCATGTAAAGATGGAGGTGCTAGAAGGCAAATAATGTTTTGCTTTTCAAAATGTGATTTGAAAGGTGTCAATGCTTAATTTTAAATACATTTCAGACTTGTTTTGACTGACAGTTTTTGCGTAAACTTACAGTTTTCTTGGAGAAACTCTTAATGTTTTCTTTAATGTTTTAACTTTCTTGAAGTTTTACATTAACAGCACTATAAATACCTGAATTCTCAAGTGTTTAGATTCTTTCATTGAGTTAGAGAAATTTCTGCCAGTAAAATGAATACAAGAACATTCAGGCAATACTCTATGAATGTCTGCAGGTGAAAGCATAAGCAAGTAAGAAGGACTCCCAAGATCACTGAACAAGTCCAAAGCCCAGTGACAGGAAATGAGGAGCATGCTTACCAGCACTGGTGTTGGCTTTTCACAGGAAGGATATTGATGCTCTGTCTTGGAAGTTCTCCTTCATGCTTTTCTGTGCTTGGAAGCCATGCCTGCTTCTAACCTAGGAAAACAGCTCTTCATAAACTCCTTCTTTTTCCTATGAAGAGAGGGCTGTTTAAAGAAGGAGCAAAATTAATTGTTCCCTGGGGAGAGCAAAGCTCCCTCTCTCATGTCAAGAGGGACAGTAGCTTCCCCTTGTACAAAGCACACAGACGTGATTATCTGAGGGTTGAAGAGGTTCATGAGGATAAAGGTGCTTATCTACAGTGATATCACCTGGTTACCTGGGCTGGGTTTCTGCCTTTGGCACTCTGAGAATGGTGCAAGACTAAGAGCTCGTCTTTCTTTCCTGATTACCTTCTGTTGTCCTTTTGATGGCTCCTCAGGGGGGATGGTGAGGCCCTGGCACAGGTTGCTCAGAGAAGCTGTGGCTGCCCCATCCCAGGAAGTGTCCAAGGCCAGGTTGGATGGGGCTTGGAGCAACCCGGTCTAGAGGAAGGTGTTTGTGCTCATGGCAGTGGGTGGGACTGGATGGGCTTTCAGGTCTTTTCCAACCAAAACCATTCTGGGATTCTGCAATCATTCTTTCTGTTTATCTAAAGATTTTTCTGAAGCTGAAGGGAAGGTACTTGCGTAGGTTGGCAGAAAGTATTTTGTTGTAAATCATCCTGTGTCAGCCTACATTAGCCAACTGTGTCTGCATCAAAGGAGCCTTAAGCCCTGCTAGCTCCAAACCCAAACAGCAGAAAGGAGCAGTGACCTCAAAGCTGTCACAGCCTGAAGGAGCTGGCCTTTGCTTCAGAGGAATGAGCTCCATTATTTTCTGCAGCAGGTGTTTTCAAATGCCAGGTCCCTTACAATTTCCATTTTACTTATTTCCTCTTGATTTGATCAAATGCAAACTCCAGTATTACTGTTAATTCATTAATTGGCTGTGGCTTTAGTTCAAATCTTAATTTGGTTAGCAGGATTCAATTTTAGCCAGTCTTGTGCTTTCTTTTTATGCACCTACCTACTAATTTTCAGTGGAATTCACAAGGAGATGCAAACCTTATTTTCTCTCAGTCACAAGAACTGGCTATGCTGAGAAGGTCGGGGGTAGTCCAAGGGAGGCATCTGAGAGCTTCTGGCTCCCCAGTTCTGTCATTTGGCACAGTTAATCTGTGACTCAAAAATTCAGCATGTCATGTGGATGACACATGTGGAGGTGGAATATTTGACTCCCAGCTTGAAATACAAACACATCACAGCAGGTTCTGTACATACAGATACATCCTGTGTGAGAATAAGTGACCATAATCCAAGTACTAGGGAGGAAAGAAAGGCCACCTTAGGCAAATCTATTCCTTCATTCAGCAGTTTCCTCATACTTCTGAGGAGCTGGAATGAGTGACTTTAATTTCCTGTGAGCCCTTCTCCCCGTGCTGTTGCTTCCCAATGTGCCAACTACATCAGTTCTCACTGCAGCACAGGCAAAATAACAGAGTAGTAAATAGCAAGATATGCTGCAGACAGAAAGATCCAAAGTCACAGATCCTATGCATGAAGCAGTTTCTCATTTTAAGCAGTGGGAAATTTTCATTGACATGAATGGGGTCACAACTCTACAAGTCTATACCTGCCTCACCTCCCAGATTTCCATCTGCTCAGAATGCTCCTATATAATTTTTTTAGGAATTAATGACTGATCCGTAGTATTCTAAGGTCTCCTTGGGTGGAATACAGGCCTGTGTAGGCCATAGCAGTGGAAAAATGGGTGGGGAAAGTTGTCCTTCAGCCATGCTATTTCCCACTTGAATCAATGAATTTTTACAGTGAACTTGACAAAAAGCATCTTATTTCTTTAGAGCTTTTATATGCACAGAGCTAAAGGGAACCTCATCCAGGTTGCTTCAGTCTGTCCAGGGAATATGTGTTGATCTTGGTGGTTTTAATTAAAGCAGAGGCGTTTTTTTATTTAACGATTCAAGTGCCTGCCTGTTTCTTCCTGGGTTTCTGTAAAGCTTGCAGTGGTGCCCTGGGTCACAGGTGGGAAAAAGGACAAAAGTGTTCGCAGAATAAGCCTCTCTGTTATTTACTTACCTTGTTGGGGTCACTCTAGAGGCTACAACAAGCTGACATGGGAGTCAGTGCCTGTGGAAGTGAGGGATTATGCAGGATGGGAAGGATCAGGCTGAAATTCAGAAGGGAAGGCTCTGGGGAAGAGTCGAGGTATTTTCAAGCAAAAGGTCTGCTTGATTGCACCTCTGAGGAGAGACTGAATAAAAAGGAGCAGCAGGAAGAACACAGATGTGTTCTCCATATATGCCTTTGAGGGGCCCACAGCAGCTGGGAACGCATCAGGCTGCTGTAAGTGGAGGTGGGGGTGGAGACAGCTTGGTGAGAGTGAGAAGGGGCTGAGGGGAGAATTGTGTTATCGTTTAGTTTCTCACTTGTTACAATGGAAAAGGCTGTCTGTCCTCAGAGCACAGCCACTGCCTCGTGCAGGTTGGCCTGATGGATGGTGGCAAACACAGCTCTGAATAGACAGTGCCCAGTGCCTTTGCTTCCAGTCAGGGCTCCCGGGAGGCAGCAGCCAGGAGCAACTGGGAGGCGAGCTTGCACTCAGCTATTAATCTGGAAAAAGTAGGTGATTCTGAGCTGGTGTGTGCTGCTCGGGCAGCAGATGTGCAAAGGCTACTGCAGAACAAGGACAGATGAAGGCTGCCTGCAGCAGGAGGGGCTGTGTTCACACAGTGCCACAAATGTGGAAGGAACTAAAGGCATTCCATGGAAACTCATCACCTACTGAGCAAACAGCATCCTTGAAGCAAAGACACAGAGGATTTTGTAGCCAATGTAGTGCCTAAACTTTAATGGCAGAATGATATTTCAGTGTTAAATATGACTTTGTCTTTGCTGGCACAGTGTCTCATCAATGAGAAAATGAAAGGCAGCAGAAAAGAGAAATGAATACATTTGCTACCAACTGCAAACATTTTTCCTGCTTTTTAATAGCAGTATCTCTCTACAACAAACTATGAACTTTTTTATATTTCATGGGGTTTTTTTAGGATTGATGCTATATATTTTACATCCCACATCAACTTTTCTGTGGTTAATTCTAGTCAGAAACTTTACAGAGGATAAGGTCTTTATCCTGACATTTTATACTGTCACACTGCTCAAGGAAACAGGATGTTAATGTAAGAGCTTAGGAGAGACATAATTAATATTCTTTCAGAATATTTGAGATACTATGTAATAATTTGAGATATAGATCTTTTATGCATCTGTTTACTGGCAAGACAAAGGGGTCTTTAAAGTACTGGGGAAAATAAAATGTGTAAATACTTGAAGACTTGCAAAACATGGATTTATTGACGAGACTACAAACATGAATCTATGAACACTAATAAAGGAAATAGTTTAGCTTTTGTACTGTTGAAAAAAATCCATAAAACTCAAAGACCTGACAGACTGGTGGAAAGCAGGTACTATGTTAATTTTCGACAACAATTAAAAAACCAAAATCAAGACAAAAAAAATTAACTCCAAAGCAAAACAAACAACAAGCACAGGAAAAAAATGAGGCTTGATAGTTGCTCTCTTTACTAGTTTAAAAAGGTACAAGAAAGTTGTCATGAATATTTCAAAGGCAAACCCAGCATAAATTAGAGCATGATTTTAAAAGAATAAGTACTGGAATTAACATACATGTTCTTACTAACAGAGTTGCCAAAATGCTTTCAAAGAATGACCGTATGAACTTGTTTTGTGCTGAATCAAAACTGATTTATTAGCTTTAAAAGAAATCCTACTTTTCAAAATTTAAACAACCATAAACCTCTAGTAACAAAGCTTGCTACAACGGCATGAGCTTGCTGACTTTTTAAAAATCTTTGAAATACTATGCCTAGATGACACCTAGATGAAATTAAATGCAATGACTGGTGTGGAGCTGTTGTTCATCCATTTGATTTTTCTGTATTTTGGATAAAGGAGGAAAGGCATTAAAAAAAGGCCCAGGTATGTCTGGTCACTTGTTGACTAACATAGAATCATACAAGTCCCCTTGTGATTAGGCTAACCTGTTTCTTGTGCTATAGAGAAATTATTCTGATTTCATAATGTAGGAGAATTAATTTAAAGAAAAAAAACCCAACTTTTTTTTTTTTTTAAGCCCTAAGTATCGCAAAAAGAACTTCTTGAAGTCGCTGTTTTTGCTCTTGGCTGGCATTATTTTCCTGTGAAAAGTAATCATGACTTAATTTGTAGGGTTTAATGCAAAATGCAGTTAATTGCCATGGAGCTGAAGGTTTTCCTCATGTATCCCTTTAATATTTCAGCCTCAGAATTATCAGCCATGCTGTAACTGGCCTTAGAAAAGTACTTTGGTCTGCTGTCAAAATACTGAAATGCAGAATATTCAGTATGGCCTTATGCAGTGGGCTCTGTGATAAGACGCTGGAGTGTTATCTGAGTTTCATCAGAACTTGAGAGAAATACTTCTAGGTATGGCAGAAAATTATGGAAACCAAAAAGGATTAAAGTGGCACTGTAGAGAAAAGACTTTTACTTGAATTCAGAAATAATGCACTTATATATAACAAACACTCACTTTTAAATTCACTGCTGTGAGACCAAATTACACTGCAAAGCATTTCTAAGAGGGTTTTTGTTGGGGTTTTAGGAGTTCTTCTGCTTTGTTTTTTTTTCTGTTAAAGGAATTTTCCCCATACGTGTTGCTAGGGGGACAAATTTCTGGGTACGTAGGAAAAACAAAAGACCGACCCACTGAGCATGGGGTGCATCTGGCTACTCTTTTGTTTCACCTGGGTGTGCGGACAGTCGGTCCCTGGCGTTTGGACGGAGAGGGAGGCTGCTTTCTTCGGTTGCTTTTCCTTCTACCAGAGAAACCCCGGGATCCCAAGCCCGCCTTCCCTGCCCCGCTGGGAGCTGGGCTGTGGCCGCCCTGCCCCCGCCGTTGCTTCAAGTCTTTGCTACGTTGTAGCCCTGCTCACCCTGCCTGCCAAGACCTCTGGGGGGTTCCCCGTTTGGATACATCTCCTCTGCCACCCAGGATTTGGGCTCATCCCTGCCATTCCAGCCTGCTGTTCCTGAGGGTCCAGCCAGACACCGGGATTGGCTGCCCAGGGGTTTGTGAAGCCTTTGTCCCATCCCTTCCCGGGATCCCAGGCCACCAGTGCCGCGTGCTCCCCGAGCTCGCTCCGGAGCGCCCCCTGCAGCCGCGGGGGAACCATCGCACCTGCCCTGCTCACCGGGAGCCGCCAGCGCCCCTGCCGGCTGCGAGCAGAACTGCACCCGAGGGGAAAGGGCCCGACAGCCGAGAAGGCTGGCACTGGGTTTGTGATTGTTTGCTGTTACTGCCAGAGTTATTGCTGTTTGTTTGACTTGTTCTACACACATATATATAAAATAGTAAAGAACTGTTATTCCTATTTCCCATATCTTTGCCTGAAAGCCCATTGATTTCAAAATTATAATAATTTGGAGGGAAGGGGGGTTGCATCTGCCATTCCAAGGGAGGCTCCTGCCTTCCTTAGCAGACACCTGTCTTTCAAACCAAGACAGTTTTTTTTCCACGTATTTTTTTTCTGACTACTTATATTTGAATAGTATGCCAATCTTTCCTTGTTCTGGTATGACAAACACTCCTGGTGAGCTATTAAGGATCTTATTTCTCTTTCTTCTTTTTTCCTACTCACTTCCTGCTCCAGCCTGAACTTGGTCATTAACTGAGGGTCAGTTTTCTTCACTGGTGGTCAGTAATTTTTCTTGGTATCCCTTGCCCTTCATCAGTTGGGAGTTGTGTCATCTATGCCCTCTCATAAAGAAATCTGGTGTGCTGTTTCAGCACCAACAAACAGAAACCCTCAAGCCATGGCTGACGGACAGACCCCCTCGTTTATCCTGATGAGCAGAGTTATTTCTCCAGATAGGTGTGGCCAGTGGAATAACACTGGTGTTCCCCACAGAGAAAGTCTTCCTTCAGGGCTGGGGCAGGTGAAATACCCTCTAGAGAGCCTTGAGAGAGAGGCAGCAGAGGAAAGGAAATCCTGCACCTGACTAAAGCCTTCCCTTGCCAGGCAGTTTTGGGTTTGCACTGACCCCACGTTGTGTCCTGTGTCACTGCAGCCATTTGGTTCAGGAAGCACTTTCCTTCCAAGAATCTTCCATATTTGGGTGTTTTGTGGTACTTGTTAAACTGCAGGATAAGCAAAGAGCACCTTTTTCCTGCAAGTTAGTGCAATGAGCTAATTTTGATGTTAATTTGGAGATGTTTGTAAAAGGCAGCTAATCGATATGGTTTGTACTGAGTAACAGAGCTGACAGTGACAACCAGTGCTGTATGGAATACTTGATTTTCTTGTAATTACGTATTTATTTCCTGTGTTCCATAAAACAGACTTTACAGGCTTGCTTTCTTGGCTTAATTCCCTGTGAATGAAGAAAAATCAATACAAATGAAGGCCCAGTTTTGCAAATATCTGTATTTGGGTTCCGTGTAGTTACTCAAATTCCTAATAATTTGGAAGAGCAGATCTTCATGTAGAAAGAGAGAATAGATAATTTAATTTATCTCAGCAAAAGCACACTAGGCATCATTGCCTATGAATACCACAGCCATGATTAAGTATTAATTATAGTGCTGGAGGTAACTGCAGGGGGTAAGAGGCTTGAAGTATTGGCTCTTCAGCAAGAGCGATGTTTTCCATATAACATATTTATTATGAAAAGGATTCTTCTAGAACAATTAATCCATGTGCTACCTCCACGGACCATAGAAGCTGCTGTGAGTATTATTAATTTAACTTTGAGGAACTTTCACTTGGATTAACAGCCTTTTGCAAGGTAAAAGAAGTCACTTTTTTCCTGAAAGTACCAAACAATATGTTTCCTGTTGGCATTTGTGAGGATTTTAATGAGCTCAAACCGTGCAGTGT
Organism: Corvus moneduloides; assembly: GCF_009650955.1. Taxonomy (NCBI): domain Eukaryota; kingdom Metazoa; phylum Chordata; class Aves; order Passeriformes; family Corvidae; genus Corvus; species Corvus moneduloides. Next base: position 36,448,061 of record NC_045483.1, on the reverse strand, counting down.
TCTTCAATTAACTTTGATTATACTTCTGTATAATTTATTTTGAACAATAACTGGAAAATTAGTTTTCATTCAGGAAACAATTGGAGCTCACTGTGTCTTGACCTCCTATACAGTTACGTAATTTTAATGAAGACAGGATTGAATTTTATTAGGGATGAGATGAATGCACTTGGGAACAGAATCTGTCTTTCCTACCCATAGATGGCAGTAAGAATTGATGCCATGATGATTTTTTGCCTTTTCTTTTATACCCCTTTTATACCTTTTTACAACTTCTGTATTCTTACGTTTTTTAGCCTACATTCTTGGACTTGTTTGTTCAGCTAGGAGACTCAACATCTTAGAAGCCTCGTAGTTAGGGATCAGTGTGCCCCAGACCCCACGGTCCTCTCCAGAACACATTCTGTAAACTAAGACAGAACCATCCAGGGGAAAGTTCTTTGGGGAGGGGGGCTCATTTGAGCCTCTCATTGGGGATTCTTTGATAGATATGCTAATTAGTAAAATCTATAATGTTATACCAGATCTTTTGGGGGGGTGCATTGTGGTGTGCATTAAGGTGCATTCGACCTGGACGTAGTGCACCTGAGGATCCTTAAAATAAATACCAAGGTAAAATCCCTTTTTCCCTTCTAACCATGTTTGACTCTTGATTTTAAGACCAGGAAAAGGCATCAGAATGATGGTGATGAAACTAGACAATAACAATGGAAAATGAATATTTTCATTATGATAGGATTTTACCTAAGAGTGAGCATGCAGATGTTAATAGAAATGGAAACCTTTGGAGGCATCTGTGCTATGTGATAATATTTTATCACATATCACATTTTCTTTTATGCCTGATAGACAGCGTTAGTTTCTGTGCTGCTGGGGAAGAGGAAGGACGGCTATAATGGCAAATACTGTAAGAAGGGATGGTGCTTTCTCAGGGTCCTGATGTTCTCTGCAGCACATCTGGTCCACTGAGGTCATTCAGAGATATTTGTAATAAAAGTCTATAGAATGTACACAGTTTTCAGCAGGTGTTTGCATTCACCGTTTTATTGCAGTTACTGTTACTCCTGTTCTGTTCTTTAGGGAAACTTTCGATTCTTTGAGTTCCACTTGAGCTTCTCTGATCTTGTTAGCACTGTAGAAGCTGATGTCCATCACAGTTAGTTGGCATTTGCACACCCAAAACTTCTCTAAAGTACACTCTTTTTTTTCCTCTCATTAAGAAAGACTCTAAGACATAAGACTTCTCATCAGAGGCAGTATAAACCTCTAAAAATATCTGAATGCTTTCTACGTGGAAGGCAAGAGAGTTGTGAAATAGATGTCATAGTGTGTTTGGTACATGCACTTTGGGGAAAAAGCTGTGTTTTGATAAGTGATTTGTGGTTTTGGGAGAAGGGAAGAGACAAGGCAGGTTGAAAAAGATGCCATGTGTGTCACTCCTGAGAGGGATAGTGTTCCTACAGTGTGTAAATTTGCTCTAGATTTTTTAGTGCTATTATAATGGGAAAAATATGCTTTTATGCAGAGGTTTAAAAAGTTTTAAAAACTTTTTACAATGTCTCAGTTCTGAAGGACTGTTAGATTTGGGACTGTTCTTTTTAAAGTATTTTCTTGGTTTGAAAAACAGGTGTCTGCTAAGGAAGGCAGGGGCCTCCCTTGGAATGGCAGATGCGACCCCCTTCCCTCTGAGTTATTATAATTTTGAAATCGAGGGGCTTTTAGGCAAAGATGTGGGAAATAGGAATAACAGTTCTTTACTATTTTATATATATGTGTGTAGAACAAGTCAAACAAACAACAATAACTATGGCAGTAACAGCAAACAATCACGAACCCAGTCCCAGCCTTCTCGGCTGTCAGGCCCTTTCCCCTTGGGTGCAGTTCCGCTCGCAGCCGGCAGGGGCGCTGGCGGCTCCCGGTGAGCAGGGCAGGTGCGATGGTTCCCCCGCGGCTGCAGGGGGCGCTCCGGAGCGAGCTCGGGGAGCACGTGGCACTGGTGGCCTGGGATCCCGGGAAGGGATGGGACAAAGGCTTCACAAACCCCTGGGCAGCCGATCCCAGGCTCTCAGGAACAGCAGGCTGGGATAGCAGGCTGGGATGGCAGGCTGGGATGGCAGGCTGGGATGGCAGGCTGGAACGGCAGGGATGAGCCCAAATCCTGGGTGGCAGACGAGATGTATCCAAATGGGGAACCCCCCAGAGGTCTTGGCAGGCAGGGTGAGCAGGGCTACAACGTAGCAAAGACTTGAAGCAACGGCGGGGGCAGGGCAGCCACAGCCCAGCTCCCAGCGGGGCAGGGAAGGCGGGCTTGGGATCCCGGGGTTTCTCTGGCAGAAGGAAAAGCAACCGAAGAAAGCAGCCTCCTTCTCCGTCCAAACGCCAGGGACCGACTGTCCGCACACCCAGGTGAAACAAAAGAGTAGCCAGATGCACCCCATGCTCAGTGGGTCGGTCTTTTGTTTTTCCTACGTACCCAGAAATTTGTCCCCCTAGCAACATGTATGGGGAAATTTCCTTTAACAGAAAAAAAACAAACCAGGAGAGCTCCTAAAACCCCAACAAGTATGTAAAATTTGGTGCTGATATTCTTTCCGAGGAAATATGGGTGCTTTTTCAGCATATGCTATCCAATCACAAATGCACATTTGCAGGAGAATCTTTCTCACTACTGCATTGCGAGACAAATTTCCAGCAATTCCTTTGAAAACCATGCATCAGAACTAGTTTGCTGTGGATGTTGGACTGCTGTTCTTTAACAGCAGTCTGTAAATCCAGCGGCCTCTAAGCCTCTTGGAATGTAGGCTTTCTGGGTGAGAGATCATCTGGGTGTTTTGCGGCAGTGACTGTGGTTGCCTCAGGAACTTGCCTGCAGTGGATCAGGTAAGTTAGAAGAAAGCAGAATGTCTAGCTGGAGAGCAGAGGTGATATCTGAGGCTCATAGCCTTTTTCAACAGCATGCTGCTGTTTAAAGACTGTGTGGTCTTTGTGGACAGTTGGTTTCTGTTTTAAATGTGATGACTTTAAAAGATAATTAGTTGTCTGGTATGAGCTTGGAATTGTCCCCAACTCTGGGGAGAAGAGTGATTATTATAGCATTTAGTTTAGCAGCTTTCTACCTTATTTTCCCTTACTGTAACATGTGCTCCCTCCCAATCCCTGCAAGCAAAAATGTCATCTTTGGGAGAGGGACTCGGAATCCTTCTTCTTGGGTTTCAGAATGTCTCAATAGAAGGAACTGAGGAAGAGGGCAATGGTCAATGCAAGAAGAGCATTTTTCCCTGCTTGAAAAAAAACCCCTATTTTCCAGCATGCATGGGCATTTGGATGATGCCTTAGGAACATACTTTAACTTGAAGTGGCCAGAGCAGCTCAAGTTGGACTAAATAATCACTTGCAGGTCCCTTCCAACTAAACTAGAAGTAGTTTTTCTTTCTTCTCAGTAGCAATATGATTATTTTGCATTCCTGTTGCAAGAAATGTTGTTTATTTACTTAAACTTAATGAATGAACATACACCTCAGTAACAACTCTAAACAACTCTGGATTTAGTGGTAGGAATATGGTTTACTCTTGTCTATACCTCTTCTACCTGCCTCTAAGGTATGGCAGATAGTCAACTTCTTGAAACGGTTCTTTTAAGCCAGATGGATTGATAGATTCAACTTCCTTTGGCTACAGCAAATGATTCTTGTCTGCTTGGTATTTCCCTTTAATTTTAGATTTCTTGTTTTTTGCAAAACAGGTGACAGAATACAGGCCAATAGAAGATACAGTTTCTGAAGCTGTCTCAAACTGTTTCCTCTCTCACCCTGCATACCCAGAATGGTTTGGGATGGAAGGAACCTTAAAGATCATCTCATTCCAACCCCTCTGCCACAGCAGGGACACCTTCAACCAGACTAGGCTGCTCCAAGCCCCATTCAACCTGGCCTTGAATACCCCTCACAGAGACCCTGTCAAAGGGATATATGTCCTAAAGAAGCTGGGAGAGGGAGCGTGGCTGGGACAGCTGACCTGAACGGGGTGGAGGGATATTCTGTACCGCAGAACATCCTTCCCAATATAGAAACTGTGGGGAGCAGGCCAGGGGGGCAGTGACAGGGTGACAGAGCCAGCCAAGATGCCCTGCAGAGAGGGCTGGTTCCTTTAGAGATGAGAAATTGCCCTGTGGCAAATGAGAAATCCCTATGGCAGCACTCAGGGCATTCCAATATCCCCAGGAGAGCCATCCCACAGTGTTTTATCTCATCCACTCCCTGCCAGGGAGAGGTTTCCCTGCTTGGGGTAGGTCCCCCTTTCCTGCCCTCTGGCAGCCAGACCAAGTGGGAAGCTCAGCACGTGCCCAGCACTGCACTCCCTGCTCCTGGTGACTCTGTGGTGCCTGTCCTGCTGCTTGGTGCTCCGAGGACTCTGACCAACATGGTTTCCCTCACAGGTGCCCAGTGCCCGGAGCGATGTCCCCATAGCCATCCTCTTGGTCACCATCCCCAGCCCAGCCTAGCCCCACATGGGGTGGGCAGAGGCTGCCCTTAGGCATCAACCCCCTCCCACTGTGAATATGACCCCAGGCAGAGAGAGGAGCTGCAAAACAAGTCTTTAATGACTGAATGGGAATGAGGAGTGTAGGAGAGGGCAAGGGCTGGGGTCTGGATGTAGGTCACTGGCTCCGGGTGTCTTCTGGCCTGGGTGCTGCATCACTGCCGTCGTCTTTTTCTTGCTGGCTGGGCCATGGTCCTGCAGGAAGGTCTCTTGGCTCGTCGGGGTGCTGGCTGGTGCAGAGCTCTTGGCCTGGCTGCTGCCAGCTCTCCCATTTTGGGGCACACCCGGATAGTGAGGATGCCTGGTGGCTGCCTCTGCAGTGCCTTCTCCATCTGGCCCATGTGGGGTGAGCGAGGCTGGGGGGCAGTGGGTGGGCTGGCAGAGGGGGCCAGGTTGGGGATGGCAGGGATGGCATCCTGGCTGTTCCTCTGCTGTGCCTCCACCACCGGCTTCTTGGGATGGTCGTCTTCCAGCAGGCATTCACAGAATTCAAGGAACTCATCGAGGTCCTCGGCAGTCAAGCTGGGGACATTGGCAGCCAAGATGGTGTCCTCATTGTCCTCTTGCTGTGCCAACTCTGTTTGCTTGTCAAAGCAGCCATTGTCCTCCAGGTACGCAGAGAGTTCTTCCAGGAGAGCATCCAAGGTGGAGCTGTTGGAGCTGTCGAGGGTAGTGTCCTCGCTCACCATGGTGTCAGGCCAGGCAAACAGATGGCTGTTGGTGCTGTCCCCTGCCTGCTCAGGAGTGGCCTCTGGGGTGGCAGCTGATCCCTCCCCAGGCAGATCCGTGGTCACCACTTCTGAAAATGAAACCCCAAGGGATTGAAGCTTTCCTCAGCTTGTCTGCCTGTGAGTGGGCTTTGCCACCCCCCAAAACTCACCTTTGGGCTCCATTGTAGTTGTGCCAGCTGGTAGAGCCAGGGCAGGTTGCTGGTGGATGTGGAACACACTAGAGCCTATGGGGTAAAGGGGCTCTTCCTGGACCACAACTCTTGGCTGGTGGGGCAGCAGTGTCCCCATCACCACCTGCTGTACCCAGCCATAGGCAGGGGGACAGAGACCAGCCCCAAGGGGCAGCTGCACTAGCTGGGGAAGATGCACCACAGGGGGAAGTGGCACCACCTGCCCCAGGGTCCCTGGGACCCCCTGCCTGGTGGTGACTGGGACCAGCTGGTGGGGGCCAGTGTGGAGCTGGACAGGCTCAGAGGACAGTGGCAGCCTGGGGACAGAGGGCAGCTCCCAGGCAGCTCCCAGGGCAGGGAAGCTCACGCCGGGCACCTTCACCACTGTCACATGGAGAGGGAACCTCTCTGTTGGGGGAAGCAGAGAGGGGGGATGGGGTGAGATACTGGCAGGCAGAGCTGGTTGGGGGTACCTGGAGGGCAGGAGCCCCAGGAGGAGCAGAAGCCTGCTGCTGTACCTGCCATGGTGCTTGGGCAGCCTGGGGGTTACTTGGGACAAACACCACTTGGGGGTTCTGTCGCCAAGGCGACTGTTGGGGCAAACAGTGTTCGGTGGGTTCCATTGCCCAGCAATACCCACTCCAGCCAGCATGGGGATGGAATGAGAGCTGCTCCCTCATTAGTGCCCAGAGCCTCCAGCGTGACTGTGACAGGAGGAGATGTGGGTGTGCCCTGGGATGGCGAGGAGCCCCCTGTTCCCTGCCAGGCCTGTCCCCACAGCCAGCACCAAAGCTGCCGCCAGCTCTGCAACAGCCCCCCAGGAATGCCCTGTTGTTCCCAAAGGGAGCCGCTCCCCGCAGGACAGCCCAGGCCCACCCCGGCCCCCTCTGAGCCTGGCACAGGGAGAGCTGCCCCTTCCCCACTCACCTGCTGGGGCTCCTTGGGCTGTTCTGGCAGTTGCTGGGTTCCAGTTCCACATCCAGGGTGGTTGGAGAGCCCCTGCCCTGGCTCAGCCGGGGCCCCATGGCCTGGCCACCCCACACACCAATGGGGCACGTTTGGCACCGTCTGCTCCACAGCTGCTCCTGGGGAACGCGGGAACTGCTCCAGGCCCTGGTCCACTGAGGGCAGTCAGGAGCTTCCTAATCAATCCCTCCTTCCCCTCCTGGGGTTCACGTGGGGTCAGGGGCTGACACAGGGCTGGGTTTGTCCTTAAAATGATCCCAAAGAGGATTTTCCGGTGGGAACAATTATTGGTATGGAATTGGTGGAGGGTACTGAGAGGAATGTGATCCAGGTCCAAACGCATCTCTACCCAGTTTTCAGAGCTGCTTAACAGAATTCTGCCCAAAGTTAAACACAGGCTTTGGAAGACAACCACAGAACTGGTAACAGCTCTCATTATGTCCTAGGCTTCTGCTCTCTGAAATTAGGTTTAAAGTAGAGTGGAAGGGCATTTCAACATCTTCTTTCTGCAAACATTTGATCAAAATGCAGTGGTATATTATGATAAAGTAAGTTCTGTTTTATTTATGTCTTAACTTCATACCTTTAATGGAATTAATTTTTAAATGGATCTCAAGGTTTAAATCACTCAAAGCCAGATTCTTCACAGCCAGAATATAGTAGGTTTTTGGTCTCGTCTGCCATTTAAAAAAAAATGGAGGATGAGCCATAAAATACCTTGGGAAGTGTAGGTAATTTTGTTTTTTGCTATTCTAGATGGTGAATTGGATAAATCCTGCAGTGGTTTGGTGCAGAAACCCAAGCTCAGATTTCTGCTGTACCTCTGAACTCGCAGGATGGTTTGATGTTTTATTTCATGACAGTAAAGGATTTTTGTCTATTTGGTGGGGTGTGTTCTAGTGGGCTTTTAAAATTTATTTTTATTTTAATTCTTTATTACTCTTAAACCTTGCACCTTTTTCAAGTGGCTACAGTAGATTAGTCTAGGTCAGCTGCACATGCCAGCTGGCAGGGCAGGGCCCCTGCAGTGCCTGCAGCACTTGGTGTGAGGATTACTGACCTCACATGAGCACTGGGATTTGTGTGACGGGGGTGGGCCATGGTGGGGAACTGCTTTCAAGTCCTCCCTTGGGGTTCTGTGATGGCTGCTGAGTGTTTCCGAAGCCTGAGGGCTCCCAGCATCTGGAGATTCTCAGTGTGCACGGCAGGGCGAGGGCTGCAGCTGCTGCAGCCCAGCAGCATCCGAGAGCAGCAGATCTCACCTCTGGCCGCTGTAGGCTCTGGACAGCACCAGAGCTGAATTCTTTGAAAATTGTGGTGTCCACATTTTCCTAATAACTAATAGCTGTCTGTGCTTAATGGCTAATAAGTGTCAAAACTTAGCTACCAAACACTTGCCAATTTTACAGAAAAATGCAGAGAACATTTTGGAGTAGCTTTTGTGCAGCTGTGGGTCAGTGGGTTTCTTAAATTTTATTTTCTTAGATTTTGATTTTTATTTTGTTGCTTTTTTCTTACAGCCAAAGCTCTGTAAAAAGGGTCTGGAGCACAAATCTTACCAGGAATGGCTGAGGGAGCTGGGAAAGGGGCTGAGCCTGGAGCAAAGGAGGCTCAGGGGGGACCTTGTGGCTCTGCACAAGTCCCTGACAGGAGGGGGCAGCCGGGGGGGGTCAGGCTCTGCTCCCAGGGAACAGGGACAGGACAAGGGGAAACGGCCTCAGGCTGGGCCAGGGGAGGCTCGGGTTGGATATTAAGGAAATTTTTTTCTTGTGACGAGGGTTGTAAAGCATTTGCATAGGCTGCCCAGGGCAGTGGTGCAGTCCCCATGCCTGGAAGTGTGCCAAAAAACGTGGCACCTGGGGACATGGTTTGGTGGTGAACACGGTGGTGCTCACTGATGGTTGGACTCGATGACCTGAAAGGTCTTTTCCAACCTTAAGGATTCTGTGATGATTCTAAAAAGATATTCAGTGTTACCACAGTACCAAAGCAATGTTTGGATGGTTTAGTTATTCTTAGAGACACTTCCTTCGATTTGCAGAGGTGAGGAGTGGCAAGTGCTCAAACATCTCTGAAATCCAAATCTGGCAGTTTGAATATCATCAGAAGTTACTCTGATTTTCCAATATCTCATGATAAATTCACTGGATTTCATAACTGAAAATACTGTAAAAGTCCATCATGAAGACACAACCTTGTAGGAATCCTCATCTATTGTTCCACTGAGTCGCACATCAAAATTCATAACTGTCAAAAACATAACTGTGAACCACAGAACTTACTCTGACATCAGGTAGTGAGCCAAAATACATCCAAATGCCATGTACTTTTTCTGGGAATGAAAAAAAAGGCTGCCTGCTGCATTTTGCAAAGATCATCTTTGATGATAATGAACTCACAGTGAGATTGTGTATGTGTATGAAATACTGGACTTTAGGATGTCTTTTCCTAGTGGTGAAGAAAACAACGACATGAAAACCGTATTTGAAGAGCTGCAAGTATTGGAGGAGTGATGTTAAATTGTAAAGCAAGTTGATAAGGAAATTATGAACATTTTGAACATCAGACCCTACAACACTATATTTAGATTTATAACTTAGGATTTAGGAATGTGACTATAGTAAAATTTTTCTTTCCTACGTAGATTTCTGCCTTCTCTTTCAATTCCAATTCTGGAATTGGTTAGAAGCCTCTAAAGATTGCACAGCATCCTGTTTAAAAAGCTGGCCTTCTGGGCCAACTCCAGGAGAAGACTTGGCCATGAGGCTGCAAAATGGATTGAATAAATGGAAGTCTCTCCAAAAGAACAAAATGAATATTCACTCAAACAGACATGCAGCAGGAAGTGGTGTTTAACAGCATGTCATCAAGTTTAGAAAATTAAATATTTTATTCTTTTTTCTTCTCACCTCTAAGGAGGCTTTATTCTTCCACTTTGCTTCCCTTCTCTGATCCTTCTAGTCCTAAAGCTTAATTCTTCATGTCAGTGTTAAAGGCTCTATGTAACAGCTCTGATTCCATGTTGTGTGCCAGATCATCTCTGTAGCATTAAGGCAAACAATTCTAAATAGTGTAAAACCCTAGTGTGTAACACCTAGTCTTACATGAGTGGCCATCACTGTGTTGTGGGGATTTAAAGTTTTGTGGACCTGTAACAGTCAGCAGAGCAAGGCCCTAAGTAAATACACTCACAAATAGAAAAGGGATAAAGGAAGTAAGTTATTTGGCAGAGATAATATTGTGCATTGTGTGCAGATGGCTTCTTACAAAGAAAAAATTAGTAACTTAAACTTATAACCTCCAGGCTTGCCTGCTTCTTCTGAAAAGACAAATACCGCTGTGGTTCGCTCAGCTGAAGATAGTTTTTTATTTGGTTAATAAACTGAAGTGTATCCAAAACTCTGGTTCAAAGAGCAAGCAAGCCAAAAATAAAACCCCAAACCCCAAACCCAAACAAACTAAGAGATTCATGAACAGTTGACAGGAAACCATTTATAATTTTTTTTTTTTTCTGTCGGGATTTCTGCAAATATTTTGATTATTGTGGTGCCTGGATACTAGTTTTCTAAATGTAAATTTTATGCATTAATTAGGCACCATTAAGCATTTCTCCCCAAACAGACAGATTAAGAATTTCAATGTGCTTTTCTAATTGCATTAAAAAGAAAAAAATCAAGCTGTAAAATTGCCTGGAGTCAGTTCTGTGGGTACCCACACATGTAGCTCTCATTAATGTCAGTGAGAGTTAAATGTAGAGGAAAAGGGAATTAGACCTGGGATACACCTTATTAAAATGTGTGTAGGTGTTTAAACTTAAATGTGTACTGGTTAGTGGAGAAATGCCTGAAGAATAGGGTCTGGTGTAGATCCAAGGCACGATAATAATTTCCCAAACTTGCCATGTATGGGATCCATCCTACTTCCCTTCAGCCACGTTCACGGGAGGCTGAACAAGTGGCTTTCATTCTCCAGTTTCCCCTGGGGATGTGCCTGCCCAGGAACAGGAGCAGCAGGGCACTGGCACAGGTGGTGCCACCTTGGCAGCTTTGGGCAGGTGAACTCACTTCCCAGCCAGGGGCATCACTCCTTGCCCAGACTGTGACCAGGTTTGCCTGAGTATTGTTCAATGTCTCCCTGTTAATTTGTGCTCAAGTGAAGTGCTGACTGTGCGTTGCAGGCCCTCAGAGACAAAGGGGTGCTTTATCTCCCACTTCAGTGAGATTTGAGAACCCAAAACTGTTTGCTGGGCCTGTGCTGGTGCTATAATCTTGTGAATGCAGTTGGCCACAGATCGTGTGTCTTCTGTAACATCTCTTCCAGTGGGGCTTTTGAGTTCTCACTAGATTCTTTAAAAACAAGTAATAAAGCTTTTTAGACAAGATTGGGTTTGCAAATTCAAAATCAGGGGTTCTGTCTGTCAGAGTAAGGCTTGCTGCAGATACTAAGCTGAGTGAGCCAACTAAATACTGGGAAGGAGCCATAACAGGATTGAAATCTGTGCCAAGAATTTTGGGTTTGGAAAAAAATAATTACACCTTACCAAAGTAGTTAGAATTTGTCACGCAAGAAAATAACCAGTTCAGAAAGAAGCTAAAGAAAGGTAGATTTTTACAAGGAATCCAGATTTTCTCCTTTTCACAAGGAGTCCAGAATGCTGTCTGTCTTCCTTAGGCTTTTTGGTGTAAGTGAAGTAGGAGTTCACAGATGACAACCAAAGCTCTTCAGCAAACATGGAATATATATCTCAGCATCTTGACAAAGCTGTGCAGAGTGCAAAGGGTGAGTGAAATGCCTGCTCGATACTAGAACTTGCAAAACGTACCGGCAAAGAGAGTTATGCTGGCATCAGGAACAGGCTGGAAGGAGCAGGCCATTGGCTGGATGTTTTGGGGTATTATTTTGCTATTTATTATTCATGTTGGCCACTGCTGCATTTACAGTAGTTCTGCAGCACTGGTAGTATCTGCACAGGAGGAGAAGAGCGTGGTTAGAAGAGAAATACACGGAGCCTGCAGCTGGTGAGCACAGCTTTGGGTCAGGAAGGGACCTTTCAGCAGAACAGAAGGCAATGGCTGAAAATCTGAGTTCCTTAAGAGAGGCTTCTTAATTGAAGACTAAGACATTAAGACTAGCAGTTGGATCTGTTAAGTTTGACTGTTTCATGAACTAAATAAGAGAACCAGCCAAATGGATTTATTGCCTTGTGTTAGTGGGGCGGAAAAGCAAGGAGCTTTTTGCTTTCATATAGAGAGGAAAAGATAAAAAACCAACACTTCTTCCTGCCTACCAGGGAAGAAATCTAGAAGGACATTGAGGACAACAATTTTTGGGTCAAGAAATCTGGCAAATACTCTTAGAAAAGTGAAACAAACCTTTATTTGTGTTCAGTATCTGGCCACAAGCTTGTGTCTGGTGGCCAAGCTGGAGTGTTACCAATGTCTCTTAGGCTTTGTCCAGCACTTGTGTGTGTCTCCAAATCACACCAGTTGTCTTACAGTGGAAACCTAGCAATGCTAGTATCTGAGGAGGTTGGGCATGGAGTTGTGGACAAGAGCAGGGACAAAGAAATTGATGGATGACTCCAGTTCATCCAGGGAAGAATTACTGTTACTGAGCAAGAGAGTGAATGAAACAAAAGCTGGAGAAATAACAAGAGAGGTTACTGTGGATATTGCAGCTGGTTTCAGGTTAATAAACTTATTTGGTAGTCAAGAAAGTGACCAAAAGTTGTTCACTTGGTAAATGGAGTAGCATTTGTCTAGTGCAGGTTGGAGTCCTGCTCTGTGAACATGTCTGGAAATGTGAAATACCATGACAGAGTTTTCTAAGAAACCAGGAATCTTCATTCAAGAAGCATCAGTACTGAAGGCAAAAGAATGAAAACCTGCCCAAAGCACAGCTTGACAGGTGCTGGGACAGATCCAGGCAAAGTGTTACCTACACTTCCTATATCACAGAGTATCCCGTATTTGCCCCTGCCAGCAGCAGGCTTAGCAGGAACCTTTGTTCTAACCTGGCTCTACATCCACCCCAGCAGAATATCAGGATAGCCTGGAATGATGTGATTACCAGTAACACTTTTGCCTTGGTGGAAAATGTTCCAGAGGAACAGAAGTTTAATCCAGCTTTGCCAGCTGGTTCAGCTGATGTGTGTGATCCACATGGTTTGCAACACTGTGTCACAAGTTAGGAGTGATGGCTGTGGTTCATTCCAAAGAAGCTGAGAGGAGTAGTACCTGGAAATCCATCTCCTTTGGAATGGTACCAGAATGATGTCTCATTCTAATTGTGCAAATGTTGACATCTTGCCATGAGTATTTAAGATGGTCAGTGGCAGGTCTGTGGTGTGGGAGCTGGGGGCTTCTCTGCTCTGCCCAGTGCTTGGGCCCGGCTGGGGAGACAAAGTGGTGCTGATAAATAGTTTCAGTGAAAAGGGTTCTTAATTCTCCACTAGATTATGAAATGCAGGGGCTGAAAACCTTCACAAAGCAGTTTTACTGTTTAATCAAATAAAGCTGTGACTTAAAAAAAATGGAAGCATAATTATTAGTCTTTTTCTGTCTTAGGAAACCAAATTAGAGCTATTTTCAATAGACAGGGTTATTTCAGACAGTTATAGGCAGGATCTTTTGTTAAAGAAAATGTTAAAAAAGAGAAAACAATATAATGTAAGGACTATGACCTCCTCCCCTCCATTCTTCTGCTTGTTTGGAGGTACATTTTAATCAGACTCAAAAGACAGAGAATAAAGGAAGATTAAAATACACTGCCATAGAACAATGTGAATTTCACACTTCTATTAAGTGGAACTAGCACAAAATCTGGATATTTCCAGTTTCATGTTAAAAAATATTTTGAAATCTTAGGTGGATATAAATAGCATCTAACTTTTTGTGTTGGACCTTGCTGGGGTGCCATAAATTGCCGCTGCCCTCTCCATTCTTTGCTTTCCACATCACCATGCAAATGATTGAATTAGCAACCTATTAACTTGCTGCCTTTCAAATTTATTTAATTATTCCATTTTGGTATGCTAGTGTTTCATGCTGATGCTTTAAATAGTAGTGGGCACATTTTGTATTGTTTCCCTGTAAGTCATTAACATTTAATCTAACTGCAAGTACATATAGAACTGACATTTATTTGCCATGGCAAATTTAAACTGTCTGTAGCCCCATTGTTTCTTTTACTAACAAGGAACTAAAATGATCTTAAAAAAAATACATAAGCCAGTAAAGCTTAATGTTAGTAAAGTCTCCCATGAACTTCGACTAGGATATTTATAAAGCAAAGCAACCCATCAAATCATGGTTTTTTTGTTTCAGTTTAAAGTGCAGTTAAGTAATGCAGTAAATATTAAATCCATTGATGTATGCTTTACTTTGTATCATATTCAAAGTGATCCATGCACAATTAGGTTTGTATGAATTAAAGTCTAAGAATTATAGTGTTCATTTAAATGCAATACTGTCTATTAGGGAAAAAAATTGGAGACAACCTAATGTTTTCTCATTCTTTCTATGTAGTTAATTTAATGCCTAATAAAATTATATGTTTTTCTAATTTTTACAAATAGCAATTTATGACTAAGGCCTTGTGTTTGCTCACTGAGTTGAGGCAAGCCTGGAAATGGATCCCTGGAAGTAGAAGATGAGGTTTTCTATAATTTTAAAATGCTTTAAAACACCAGTTTATTTGTTTATTTTCTAAGCAACCTGCCAAGTCAGCTGTCTGTGAATTAACTTAGTACAACAAGTGACTGTGATTTGCTGAAGGCTGATGTTTGGGAACACGGGACTCGGCACTTGGGAGCACTGTCAAACAGACCTTGTGACCCCAGCTGGTTTATGCAGCCTGGGTTCTGCTGGGTTCACTGGGACTGAGGATCCTTGGGGCTCAGCAGGAACAAAGCTGGAGCAGGGCTTGCCAGTGTCATGACCGGCAGATATCTGGAATGGGGTCAAGCCTCTCCCCTGCTCCAAGGGATTGAATTCCAAACACAAGCACTGCCCGGGTAAGGCCTTGGCCTCAGGAGTGCCCCGAGCATTATGTCAAAGAAGCAAGGGTGTGGTGGCTCTGTAGCCAGACCTGCTTGCACACACATGGTTCCTTGTATAGACAACTCAAATTCCAAGGAATGTCTCATTCCATCCAGGAAGTATGTGTTTTTCAGAACACTGTACAGGAGATACCGCAGTGCAGCTTTGAACTTAGTCACAGGAAAGGAGGGGAAATACAGACAAAGGTAACTCTATTTTTTTAACCCTGTGGGCTGATCACCACTTCTGTTTCCTTCTCAGTTATTTAACAGTTACTTGTGAAAATGGAAAGGCTGGAGGGACTGCTGTGGGATCAAGGTTTGTGCACCAATTTTGTAAAAAATTTTAAGCAGAGTAACATGCTGCATATTCCAGCTCCCACATGCTGGTTTTAAATTCTTTTGCCTCTGTTTTAACAGCAACAACTTTTCTGAGAATGGAATTAAGTAGTATTTGGCAAAAATGTAGTCAGGGACTCTCTTCACCCCTCTTCCCAGTTTATTTCCAGAGAAATTTCCCTGTTAATCATGGGGCAAGAGAATAAGGTTTACACTTAATAAAAACCAGACTCATTGCTCAGTTCTGTTGGCATCTTCACCACAGATTTAATTTATTCTTTTTCTTGTGAAAACAACCATTTTTTTTTCTAAAATAAACTGACAAAATAGCTTTCCATAAATAGAAAGGGCATTTAAAGCTGTTCATTTAAACTTACGCAGCAAAAGAGAGATGAATCCATTTAATCTTTTGGCAATTAAAAATGAATGTTACATTAATTAGAAACATTTCTCAAATGAATTATTCTGAAATTGAAATAATGATCTCCACAAAAGTATTTCTTTAAAAATTTATGTATTTTTGATTACTTAACATTAATGTATTTTTAATAGACTGCATTCTAAAAAAAATTAAAAAACAAGCACATAATTTCTGGAAGAATTGAATCATTCCCATTTATTCCCGTTTCTCTGCTACAGAATATCTGAGGATTTGTGAGGTGCATTGTGCATTATTTGCCCTGGTTTCAGACACTGGATTTTGGTCATTTCTCCATCCCTGGATTCTGGTCCATTCTGAAGGTTGTATCAACAGGAAGTGGCAGTTGTTAGGTTCATTTCACAAATTCTAGCAGGATGTGTGCTACCAAGAAATCTGGGAAAGGGAGGTAATTTCCCTAAGTCTAATACTGTCAGGATTTTGGTATCTGTTAAGTTCAACTCAATGTGGAAATAACACATTAGCTTGACTAAATCTCTTGACTAAGTCTTTTATCAAGAAAATAAATGATAAAAATAGCACGAGTAACATCATAATTGGGAATTTCTGCACACATTTCAGGAAAGGAGAAATACAGCTTATTATACATAAACCAGAAAGTTTGGCTTTCACATTGATGAAAGAATAAGTAAATAACTCAAAATATGAATGTTGTTAATTAAGTTGCTAATTAAGAAAATTTGCAGTTCAAGTTCCTTGATGTTTAGGTGTTAAATGTGACTTCTAAGTTCTAAACAGGGTTTAAGAGTTTAAACTACATTGAAAAATCCTATGGTGTTCATCTTTGAGTTCAGTTGTATTCCACAGAGAAAAAGCCCCTCACCCATAGCCAAGGTGCTATATTTAGAAGCTGACTGGTAACCTGTCACCAAGCTCCATAGTAACCATGAATTTTAATGAAGAAGTTTCCCGCCAGAAACTCCGATGACATCACCCAGAGACTGCACCCCTAGTAACCAGCGAGCCATGGGTCTAAAGACCTTACATCATCCCCTGAACCAGGACCAATGAGTTGGACATCGAAAAGAACTCCACCAATCATCTCCTACTTTGGAGGCAGGAGGGGTTAGGGGTGCATAAAAACCTTGAACACAGACCGAGGAGGGCTTTTTACCTGCTTTTTGCCAGTGTTGGTGGTTGCTCCATTGTCTCTGCAACCCCTTTCTCGGGATTAGCCCAGGCAGAGCCTGGTCCTGGGGATCTCAGGCCTACTTGTTAAACTATTTCACTTGGGGCTAGCCCAAGTGAGACCCAGCACTGTGGGTCTTTGCTTTGGGTTTATAGCCTGTTCTTGGCTGCAAGTGTCTTCAATCGCTGCAGATCCGGGTGAGATTTTTTAATTAAGGAATTTGGCCGTTTCGTTTAATCAATTTTTAATCTTCAAAGTGAGTGTGGCCTTATTGCTGACACAGCCATTCAATAGATTGTGACCTTTAAGAAGTACAAAATACTGCTTGAGGCAGCATTACTGTTCTTCTGAACCTTACATTCAGCCCTTTTTTTAATTTATGGATGAGGGCTCTGGGAGGAGACACCCCAAAGGTCCCCTCATCAGTGTCTCTGGGCTCCCAGAGCAGGGTTTAGGGCCAGCTGAAGAGGGAAGGCTGTTCGCAGGTGCTGCTTGGGAATGGGCCCAGTACTGTCACTGTCATGATTTATAACTGTGGATGGATCTCTCCAGCATCCAATTCCTTGTGACCCCAGTTGTATTCATGCCTTCCCCTGCCATGCTTTGACAAAGATTTTATGATTTTAATTGTGTGATCTGAAAAAGTAGTTAATTTTATTTTTGCCTCTGGTGGTTACAGTGGGTGTCTTATAGCTCTTGTATCTTGAGAAATAGCAAATAATGATTTCCTGTTCCCCTTTTGACCACTACCATAATTTTATTGGCCTTTACAGTATTCCTCATTGTCTTCCTTCATGCTACAGGGTCAAAATTTACATAGTTGCTCCCAGACCTGCAGTTGTCCCATTCCTGTCCATGTGGGCCGTCTCTACCCTTTCTCAGTCTGTTCTGAACATGACAGCAATGCCAACCTCATACCTTTCCTTGCAATCCCAAAAAGGATGGGTTTTTCCGAGGTCTCCTCACTGGAATGGGGTCAGTTTTGCTCAGACAAACGGCAAGCTCACTGCAAAGGTGCTTTCCAATTTACCAAACAGCTTGTGGGTATAGACCAACGTTACCAAATGGCTTCAGCTGGCAGAAAATAGTCTTTCCTGGACTAAACTATCCAGTTCTAAGTGATTATTTTTTTCTTTTGTGAGCCAAATGGATGGAGAGCAGGGACCACTAGACTCTGAGAAAGATACCTAATGTTGAGGAAAAAAATAGGTTTATGTGATTATTTTGGGGGAGGGCCTCTCATTTGCTAATGTTGAGGGCCAGAATTCCAAATCTGTTCATTAAATACAAGTGGGGCCCAATTTCTCACTTTAAGGAAAATGTCTGAACTGGTAGCATGTCTTCTCTGATCCTTGGGAACAGAAAGCAGAGGGAGTTGGCTCCCAATTCTCAGTGGTATTTGGTATAACTCTCTTAGGACAGTTTACTGAGGTTGATCTAGTCCATTAAGGTTTCATTCCATTCTTGACCAACTTTTTTTAGCCCAATCCCTATAATAACCTTCGCAATTCAAGGATCAAAAATTTCAGGAGGTAGTCTTATTTGACTTTTGATAATCCCGTGTCGAGGCACACAGCACAGGAAAGACTTGCAGGGAAGTGGCACGGAACAACTACATTTACTCTCTGGGATTATGTGTGATATGCTCTTAGTGTATGGGCTTTAAAATGGGAAGCCTTCAATGTTGAACAGCCCTTGTAAAAACAGTTTACAGATCTGAAATAAGATTTTCTAGAAAACAACCACATAAAAGCTTTTTTCAATATCACTCTTCCCTCAAAAAGGGAGGGGAAAAAAGGCAATTTCTCCCCCTTCTGTACTTTAAGTCAAATGCTAAGTCACAAAGAACTTAATTAGCAGCAGTACATGTGAGACAGGGACCATAGGCTCAATTTCCATAATTTCCAGACAGCATTATCTGTATGGAAAGAGGTAACATCCCACTCTTTAGTGGAGCTGGAGCACAAAAGGCAAGCAATTTCCTCCTTTTATTCTAACTCCAAGGTCTAGTGATCTTCCTCTAAGCTCTATAAAATAATTTAATTTAAAAATATATACATGTTTTACTCACTTCCTATGCTACCTAAGAAGTAAGTGATGTAAATATCATATTTTTTTTAATTAAAAGATTAATCTGGTGGGCTGTCTTGATGCTGCGTTTTGTGTCCCAGCAGCAGTGCAGGGCAGTTCTGTAATTAATGGGCAGGTGTGTGGCCATGCAAAGAGTTGAAGAAATTCCATGGGATCTGCAGGTGTGTGGGTCAGATTTTTGAACTCTCAGTTCATACAGAAACTTTTTTGTGTTAAACTGCTGAGCCTTAAAGACTGCACAGAGCATGCAGTGAGATGGAAAAGACTCCTCAGGCCACAGTGTGGACTCAATAAGACTTTTTAAAATCTCCTTATTTAGATGAAAAATATTTTGAGATTTCAGTAATCTGATATTGCTGTAAATTTGCCAACAGCTGCTGTAATCTCTCATTTCTAAAGACACATAATCAATTTCCTCTCTAACAGAAGAGCAGAATTATTGAGGTGTAAATGCTGTTATTTATAAACAGCTCAGTGCATCACAAACATGTTCACTTGCTTATTTAACACAATTTTTCACCTCTCCAACTGCTGATCCCTCATCCTAGTCTCTCCTGGCTAGTGATTTGGGAAAGAGGAAAGAATCAGGAGCCACATCCCATTTCTTTAGTGTTTTCTAAAATTATGTGGTCTCAGCCAGCATTTCTGTCCTGATGGACATTTGTCCACTGTAATCTTCCTCTGAACTTAGTTGTACCCATGATATCCTAATAACATTTAATTAAAGCCTGATGGACATTCATTTGCTGAACTTATACTTTCCAACAAATTACTTTTTTTCCTGTCTTCTTTCTCCACTCTGTTGTGATTCTCAGAATAAATCCTGTGGGTATTTAATATAGATGCTGACCATATCTGTGCTTGCCTACTGATAGGGGAGACTTCACAGGAACATTCTAAACATTCATATTTTCTTAAGTCCCAGCCTCTAATAATTTATGGCCCAGTGACTTTCTGAGCCAGAGGCAATAGTTTGATGTCGCTGTTGTCCGCAGGATGGCGCAAAGAACAACACAGAATTCAGGTCCAGGATGAATGGAATTATGTAATTAATTATCACCTCGTTTATATAACTTGGTTCGCAATAGAGAAATGACATTATTGGGTGCTTGTTGACCATACACCTCCCAGAGTGATTGGCTAAATGCTACGATGGCTATTTCAAAATACTTTGTCCAGTGAACCAAAACAATATCCACTGCATTCTCACAACACCCTGCACCTGCAAATAGTTTACAAAATAGCAAACCGTCTTGCAGCTTAGTTTGCATGAGAATGGAGACTTTCACAGGAAACTGTAAAAGGTGGAAAATTTCTCTGCTAGCCTCTTCAGCATTTACAGTTTGATACCTATGAATCCTTGGATAGGATTTTATTGCGAAACTTTAACCAGTGGCTTTGGAAAAGGTTCATGGCCCTGAGGTAAGGACCCGGTCACCTGGTGTGGTATGGACACGTATTTCCTTTTGTTTCTCCTGAACTGTAGCTTAATTGAGTACCTATCTTTTCCTTCTTGCATTGGAAGAGGCTGCGATCAGTAATTACCTCATATTCTCCGCAGTAATTATAGTTTCTCAAATGTAATTAGAGATAACTGTAGAGTTGGATTTTTTAGTTTGAATATGGTTGGATTTACCTAATTTCCAGAAGTTTATTAAAGACCTGTTCTCTAGATGTTGCAATTTGTAAAAACCAGGAATTATATATGCTTCAAAGGAAAGCAGCTGTGTATGTCAAAGTAGGAAACATGGATTTGTTGTGTGATGTTTCAGAAAAAAGCACCCAGTCGTTTTGTACAAATCTGTAAGGAAACTTAATGAGTAAAGAAAAATGCTGTGATGCCATTTGTGAGTCATGGGTGAGCATTCCTCTCATGTTAGTGTTACTAAATGAATTTCTGACTTAATTCTAGTCTTTAAAATTATTAGACTCTTTATCTGAACATTAGATAAAATGAAAAAATCTCTTTTTTATGGCAATTTTAGCCTCTCAAGTTGCTGACGTACAAATTATTTTTTATTAAGTCCTTTGAAAAGTGAGCTATATAGCATATTCTCACTTCAAAATTTGGATTCTCTTCCCTAGGTTATTACACTCAGGGTGACGTTTATGCTTTCTGATTTCCTAAGTAGTTTCTAGGTGATTTCATTGTTCCAATTACCAGCTCTTTGTCACATATTCAAATCCAAATGGGAAAAAAGCGGTCAGGGAAAAGGATGACTGGAAGCTGACTGTTAGTGCTGGTTCCAAAATTTCTCTTCTGTTTTTTTTTCATTACTTATTCAGTAAAGAAGGACTAGGCAAGATAAAACTGTAATCTTTTTTCATGGGAATTAATTTATCTGATGGGGCTTTGCATCTCATCTCCTTAAAATATTTTACTTATGGCTCTTTTCTCACTTTTTTTTGCAGGTTTCTGCTGTATTTTTAAGTTTGCATTCACTTTCTCATAAAAATTTTCTCTGTCTTCCCCAGCAAAACATAGGGAAAAAGTGGACTTTATGGCTTTTCAAAATGGTAAAATCTTTGCAATCTGAAGTGTGAACCACGTCAGCTGAACAATATTTTGCTCTTAAAAATATGGGGGAAAAAGGGACAATTACTCTGCATTTATTTCAGTATTTTTGTTTTCTTAAGTGTGGGCATTGCTTATAACTGGCCAGCTACAGCTTTCTTACTGGTTTTTTTGGTTTGATTTTTTTTTTAAAGTGGAACATATCTTGGTTTGTATGTTCTCCCTTCATAAACCCCCCCCACCCTGCTCTTCGGTGTATCCCTGATTTCAGAAGCAGTATTTGGGAATGGCAGAGTGCAAAGCTGACACAGGGAAATGGGGAGCTTTTTGGAGTTTTCTAGAAAAAGCAGCTCTCGAAGTGTCACTCAAATCCCCCTCCCTCACGAGCTGCATATGCAGAGCCTGTCACTCCATATCAACACAGTGCTGAGCCTGTGCTCCTTGGAATAAACAAGTGTGTGTTTACTGAGGTGCGTTAATACTGGCTTTGGCACCTTCTCTGTGAGTTGTTAACTGGTCATGGTGTTTCTGCAGCATCTTGTAACTGATAGCACAATTTATAGAGTACATTATACCAATTATAAGGAATGATATTTTTCTTTGATCAAATAAAGTTTGCTGCATATAATTCAGAAGCTGCGAAAAATTCCATTCCAGTACTAAACCATTAAAGCTTGGTGTAGAATGATCTTTAGTAATTCATTTTTAGATAATTTTTCCCTTCAATTGCTCAACCGATGGAAAAATGATGGCATAAAAGAGAGTTATGATTATTGTGTAATAAAATGGCTTTAAATTGTGGGATTTAAAAAGTGGCAGTTGCAGTAATGATCAGAAAATAGTGAGGGCTGAGAGCAGTGAGGAGAACTGGGATAAGAATGAAAGTGACTCCTGGCAGAGAATGGATAACCAGGCTGGCACCTGGTGCTGGAGAGGTGCTGGGAAGAGCTGTCAGTGCTGTCATACTGAGTGTCCTTCAGGAGCAGCACAGACCTGGTGGGCAAGGCCAGTCCTGAGTCCCACTCTTGCCAATGGGAGCAGGATTTGTTGGTGTTGTGCTGTTCAGCGCTCTCTGCTCGGGGACCAGGGTGGTTTGGCCACCTGTGGATGCACAGTGGTGAACAACAAGCTATGCTGGTGTTAAATGCCTCCCATTCCTCACTGGGGGTCTCTGGCTGGGTTTGGGAAGGGCTCAGTGCTCTGGGGATGGCCCTGGGTGTCAGTCCTTGTGCCTGCCAAGAAAGATATCCACATTTTCCATTTTTCTGTTTGGGTTTCTTCTACTTGGGTCTGGCTGTTCAGTTAGGCCTCAACATTTCTCTTTGCTCTTTGCTAAGAGCCAGCTTCATCTGCAGTAGCATTGCTCTGCTGGGTATTTGCTCTGAAGTCTTACTGGAGATTCCTAAATAGAACCCAATTAACATTGGAACCGGTGAGATTCTGTGTTGAGACCTCTCCTTTGTGACAATTCTTCCGCTCACATTCGATCCACATGAAAATCAGACCCAAATGGCATAAAATGTCTAAGCAGTGCACAGCATCTTGCTGCCTGTTACAACTGCTCTGGTTGCCCTGCCAACTATTTTTGTAATAAATGATGAATTAAGATGAGTTTATTTGCCTTCAGCTCTTTTTCTCTACCTTTCTTTGTTAATATTCCCATTTCTCCTTTAAGGAAAGCTCCAGACTTATCTTCCCTCACTCATCTGATACTCAAATTACAATTCTGTCAGAATCTTGAGACCTTTAGTAAAAAATTTCTGATTTTGGAATTCTTTTCTACTTGCTAAAAAGGAACATTGAAAAACAAAGTCAGCAAATACAATATGGAGAGTAAAGAAGTTATGGGATGTTGTAAATTGATTTATGTCCTGATACAGCAGTAATTTACATGTGTACTGTCTAATTTTGTTTGGGCAATTTTTACAAACACCTGATGGTAAGATAATCTACTTGGCTGAAAAGTTACCAGGAACAGATTTCTCTCTGTTACATGTTCTCAAAAAAAAAAAAAAAAAAAAAAAGGAAGATTTTAATCTAAAAGACAAAGCAGCATTGCCAAGGTAACATTTCTCACTGAGTATCTGTGCTCCCCATTTGCTCAGGACAGTTGAAAGTACAATAAAATAGCTAAAATATCATATTTCAGTATTATCCATTGCCATGAGATATTTCTCACAATGAAACTTAGTAACTTCAGATCCTGAAATAAGGCCAGAAGTTGAGGTAATTAAATTAAAATATGCAATTCATGATGAAACTAGCCTATTTCCTGTTCTTTTGATAGTGTTGTTTTCTGTCACTGAGGTGCTCTGGCCTTCTGTAGTGGTTTAGTTCAAAATATCTATTACTTTTTTTTTGTGTGGTATAAGAATTACAAGAAAGCAAAGCAGGCACAAAACTTAAATGGTTGCAGTATAAAAAAACCAGTTTTATTACTAATAGAATTAAAATTAGGAAGAAATAACAAGAAATTAAAGCAAACCCCTTCCCCCCCATTCTAGCACTTTTCTCCTTTTACTTGACTAGCACGAAGGATAATGGAACACGGGATTTTAGTCAGTGTTGCAGTTCTTAAAAAGTCTCTTTCTTATGCTTAAGGGAAAAAGCATTTTCTTCTGCTTCATGTGGTTCCCAAACTGCCACCAACAGCAGACCCGCCCGGAAAGAAACAATCTGCTGTGGTGTAAAACATCTCTCCCCTGAAAAATCTCACAGTTCCTTCACACTGCCAAACATGGGCCATCACATGGGGTTATTAATCTTCTAAAGGATGAGTTACTTTGGCCTGAACACAAAGGCTTTCTTCGCCACCAGTCTCTAAAAGCCTCTCACTGCTTCTATATAACCTGGCATGGGCACTCTTCACAATCTTCACGGGCCACGCGTGAATTCTCCATCCCCCCATGTACTTCAAATGGATCAAAGAGACAAACAGTTTGTGATATTACAGTTTCTTACCACAGCATGCAGGAAGTATTTTTAAGCTACGCACGAGAATCGCGGCACCGCCCTCTTTTCTCCTGTCGCCATTTCCAGCTCTGTCCCACATGACTCACTTTCTCTTTCTCTCTGACTCTGAAGCCACCACATTGAAGAATGTTCTTGCTCAGGCTTTATGGTGGAGAAAGCCTTGCTCCCTTTGTGCTGCTCGCTGCATGGTGTCCTCTTCAGTTCAGCGTGAAGTGTGCTGGCTGCAGACAGGAGGCTCCGCCGGCTCCCGATGGCTCCGCGTGGAGAGGAGAGGGACGCGCCGGTCCCAGGAAGCCGCGCTGGATGGGTTTAGCCGTGCGGCAGTCCATGGCTGGGTTTAGCTCTGTGGCAGTCCATGGCTGGTTTTAGCCGTGCGGCAGTCCATGCCTGGGTTTAGCTGTGTGGCAGTCCATGGCTGGTTTTAGCCGTGCGGCAGTCCATGGCTGGGTTCAGCCGTGCGGCAGTCCATGGCTGGTTTTAGCCGTGCGGCAGTCCATGCCTGGTTTAAGCCGTGTGGCAGTCCATGCCTGGGTTTAGCCGTGTGGCAGTCCATGGCTGGGTTTAGCTCTGTGGCAGTCCATGGCTGGGTTTAGCTCTGTGGCAGTCCATGGCTGGGTTCAGCCGTGCGGCAGTCCATGCCTGGTTTAAGCCATGTGGCAGTCCATGCCTGGTTTAAGCCGTGTGGCAGTCCATGGCTGGGTTCAGCCGTGCGGCAGTCCATGCCTGGGTTTAGCCGTGCGGCAGTCCATGCCTGGGTTTAGCTCTGTGGCAGTCCATGGCTGGGTTTAGCCGTGTGACAGTCCATGGCTGGGTTTAGCTGTGGCAGTCCATGGCTGGTTGGGTTCAGCCGTGCGGCAGTCCATGCCTGGGTTCAGCTGTGAGCAGTCCATGGCTGGGTTCAGCCGTGCGGCAGTCCATGCCTGGGTTCAGCTGTGAGCAGTCCATGCCTGGGTTTAGCTGCCTGCGGCTCTGGGACAGTTTCCCCCCAGTGACCCAGGGTCCATGCCATGGCGTTGGGAAGAGGGGAGTGGGGCAGGGGCCCCGGCCCAGCCTGGCAGGGCCCGGAGGCTCCGAGGCCCCCCCCCACCTCCTGGCAGGCAAGTCGGGACAAAAGGCAATTCCCACCTTTCCACGCGGTTTAAATATGTAAATTGTGAGAAGCATCATTAGTCTAAAAGACTGTCCATCAACTCAGGTTCAACCCACTACACCTTCCACTTCAGGATGTTTTTAGTGCAGTACAGAAAATGATATGCAATAGAAACTTTTTAGGAGTATTGCTGTAAGGTGGGAGTTCTAGTAATTTTCAGATTTACTTTTTAAATCTCTGATTTGTATTTAATTAATATCACTTGATTTTGCTTGAACCATATGTAGCTTGAAAAGCATAAGCTTTAGAAGGTAGGCAGTGGGAGGGTAAAGCACTACTGTTTCTTTAAAGCAAGCAAGGAAGCCCATTCAACTGAAAATCAAGATATATTTTTCTTATTATAGAATCTCTGTGTAGGTGATGCATGTACTGTAAAGGGGTAGTGATTGGAGTTAATATGCTATAGAATTTTCTGCTGAAGTTCCACGCAGGAAACAGCTGTTATTCAGCAACAGAACAAACAGTGTTTGCTGTATGAGAAAGAGAATTAAGTAGTTGTAATAGCAAAAGAAAGCAATACTGAGAAGACAAACACATTGCCAATGCTAAAAATTTCATTTTCAGGAATACCTTTCCAATTTTAAGCCTACATTTAAGTCTAGATTATCCTAAGAAAAGGCTCTGTTTACCAAATTTTGGCTTCTCCACATCTTGCAAGCTCCTCCTTTGTGTTAAGCCACAGTTTCTGAAAGTCCAAGTTCAGCACTGGGAAAACACTCACAGAACCACTCAGGAAACAGCTGTCAGGCTGCTGCTTTGGGGTTGGCTTAAGCAGAATGTTACAGCCTCTGAATAAGCTTGTAAAAAGGGACCTTTTTTTCCCTTGATACATTCACATTTCTCTTGCTTACTTGTTTGATTTTTTTTTTTTAAGAATATTCACATGGTACCAGTGCTTGCAAAACCAGGTCAGAATGGGGGCCAAATTCTGCTGGATGATGTATAAACATGTAAGAAAAAAATCATTCTACAGAATGCTCACGTTTTTTATAATTTACACTGGGAAACATTTCTTCTGAGTACCACCCTCCAAAATAAAAATACAGCTTCAACAAAATGTCAGAGAGCAAACAAAATCAAGTTCAGAGTTACTGGTCCCATCTGTTTTAATAATGACAGACATCCTTGAAGGGTTCTTGGGCAAAGTGGATTCCCTGGTGAGAGGTCTGACAGTCCTGTACTGAAGGAGAGCAGTGTGTACACAACATTCCTGATTAAACCACAGCATTTCCAACTGTAACTTGGATTGGAACAAGACGTGTTTTGTTGGGGTTTTTCATCTTCAAAAAGAACAAATTATTGTTCTCCGAAGATGTCTCTGGTTTAGTAGTTACTGCTAAGGAAAACAAAAAAAAGGGAACTGTGGTATATGCAAATGATTTGTCATAGCAAATTAATCAGAAATGGAAGAAACTATTTTAATTGAGGGTTTTTTTGATTGGTTGAAATCCAAACTGAGGTAAGAAAATGTAATCCCTGTGAGAACAAGATGTGATTTCTTTGGGAATGCTCAGTTAGAGACAGCTGCTGTTGAATAGTCTATTCTGATATGTCAGTGGTGAAGAGATGAGGCCTTTATCTGCTATTAAACTGTGAACCAAAGACTGAAAAGGCATTGATGCAAGATGGGAAGTGATAGAACAGCAGGATTAAAGGGTGACATCAAGGGCTTTTTGACGTAAGAGCTGGGATTCATAACATAAGCTTCAGCATGTAGCAATGTACCATCATCCACTCACACATGGAATGTGTTCTGCACAGGGCTGAGTCCCAGGGGCTTTGCTTGAATGCCAGTTTAGCTAATCTTGGTTTAGTGTTGCTGTGTTTCTTCTGCAGTTCCTGCCATTTTCCAAACACAGAACTGCAAATCCTGTGTCTATTCTGATCAGAGACTGAGTTACTGATCTCTGTTTCAGGGATGTAAATTAGGATTTCCTGCAATGATTCAGCTTGCAACTCCATTTCTATAACAGCACCTGCAGTAGTGGGTTTGGGGGTTTTTGGTTGGTTGGTTGGTTGGTTTTTTGTTTGTTTGGGTTTTTTGGGGTTTTGTTTTGGTTTTTTTCTGCTGCTGTTAAACCAAATACTGTGAAATGGCCTTTCTCTTCAGAGTGCTAAAGACCCTGACAGATCTCAGTGTTGGGTCTTTAACAATGTTTTTTGACATGTTACTGAAGTTGTGGTACGTAAACTGCCCTGAGCTATGGAAGAAATAAATGTTTAAAAGATACACACAGTGATGGTGATGGTTTTTTATTTGTTTGAGCAGACATGACATGCTATTTTATTGATTTTGGGAGTCTCCTTGTGTGTTGCTAACTGTTTCAGGACTTCAGGCTAATGCTATACAAGTCCAGAGTGAAGAAAGTGGTATTTAAACCTTGCATGTTGAGGTAGCAGTAGTTGCCAAGGCCCTATTTCATTCCTCAGGGATCAGGAATCATATTGGGATGAACATGTTTACTGTCAGCTTAGGTTGTGTCCTGAGGAAATGATTAATACTGGCTGTATATGTGAGCTAAATGCAAAAGGAAATGACTTCATGGAAAACTAAGGCTGAAATTTTCAGGCAATAGAGTTCCTCTCTCTTTACACTAAAAGGATGTGTTGGGTATCATGCCCTTTTGAAGGAAATTATGATTGTAGACATAAGAAACTACAGGAAAAATATGTTAAAAATAAATAAAAGAAAATAGAAATAAATTGAAGCATAGGCATAACAAAGGAAAGTGAAATGTCCATCATATTCAAATACTATAAATATTTTTAAGATTAAAGAAATATCCCTATTCAGGAAAATGTTGTAAATAGAAGGAGGGACAAAAATTGGACTGTGATATTATTTTTAGCATTTTCTTGTATAGGGTTTTAGATGCATCCTCTGAAAGTGGCATGGATAATTTTTTCTGTCTAGACGCAGAGATTACATATCACAGGTTTGTAGGGGGAGCTATTTCCAAGGGGAAGGTATTCCAAAGGGGGAATGGCCGTAAGATGAAGGAGGCAGGTTTAGGTTAGATATACAGAAGGAATTGTGCCCTGGGAGGGTGGGCAGGCCCTGGCACAGGGTGCCCAGAGAAGCTGTGGCTGCCCCCAGATCCCTGGCAGTGTCCAAGGCCAGGCTGGATGGGGCTTGGAGCAGCCTGGGATAGTGGAAGGTGTCCCTGCCCGTGGCAGGGGGTAGAATGAGATGGGCTTTAAGGTCCTTCCCACCCAAACCCTCTGGGATTCTGTGACAGTGCAGAAAATGTGGCTGCCAGAAGAGACTTTTAACTGAAATCCATACTCCTGTGCATTAACAGGTGTGATTGCTGATGGTGTAGCATTATCGTTTTTAAAGAGGTTTTAGAAAGATTTCAGTCTTTTGGGCTCTGGAGAGTTAATTACTAAATTATCAAAACGATTATTTGACAAATGTAAACAGGCCAGATCCATGCTCCTGTTTGACACTGCTTGATTGCACAGCAACTATGGTACGGTTTCTGTACAGGAGTGTCTGACTGGATAATCATCTTGCTGAAGTCAATCAAATCCAGAGTTCTTCCACAAAACCCACATCAACAGAAGAGCTGATGAAGTTATCACAGTATTCGCAGTGTCTGTAGAAATGACCAAAGGCAGAAGTTAAAATTTCTGTCACAGTTGTATCATATTCTTGTGAGATTGTTTCTGGTGAGGGGCATTATACTAGAGGGAACAGAAAATACCTTGGAATTGTCCCACAAATTACAAAAGACGGATTCTGTGTCAGAGCTGTGGAATGAAATTGGTTGTGTGGCAGCCAGAGGAGGGAATAGTGTGGGAGGGGATTGGCAGGCACAAAATGTGACCATGGCCTGCTTGGAGCATTTGCCCTCACTGCCTGAGAGCAGCTGGGGTTTGTATGATATTAATGATCCAATAAGCTGGAATAAGCATCAGGAATGTGTAAGAAGATCTAAATTCCATCTCCATGAACATCATTTTGGCATGAACCAGTAGGTATTCAGTAGCTGGCAGTGGCATCCTGACAAAATGAGACAAAGAACTTCCTTGTTCATGGGTGTGTTAGGAACCTCCTGAAATAATGAAAACTGCTTCTCCATTAGAAACTGTCCCTTGTGTTTTATGTAGCTGTACTCCAGAACACTCTGAACATTTGCTTCCAGAGCAGTGTGAGGGGTCCAGCAGCACAAACTGTGTGAGTCCCATGTGTCCTGCTGTGGGATGTTGGTGAGGAGGAGGAGAAGGCCTGCCTTATGCTGCATTTTGCCAGGTGTCACTAAAAGCCTAAACAGGAGTTTTGTCTTTAGTAATACGGCAGTTTTCTTGCATTCAGAAATACAAAGATGAAAGGTCAGATATGGAATAAATCCCTACTGATCCAGAAAAAGTAATCTTTATTTTATTATTATGTTCACGCTTTCTCAAATTAGCTGTCTCAATACCATGAATTTTTGAATCTCATTGAATCTCATTGTAAATTATTTCTCATGGAGAATCTGAGTAAAAATCTCAGTTACAAAGCCAAAACTGTTTCTCCAAGATGGAGCAAACCAATCTAAACCAATCATGAAAAACTAATATTTTGGTGAAGGACACACACGATGTTCTCAACTGAGTGTGGTAATTTCTTTTTAAGTCACTGGGAAGACCAAGCTTAAAATGACCCCAGTGTCTGTAACCAGACACATCTTTTCTTCCCCAAAAATAATGTAATACTTGCCTGCATTGGAGTTTTAATAGTATGACAAGTAACAAACCCAGTTGGATTTTGATGGAAGTTACAGGATTCAAAATTAGAAAAAGCACTTTCACTTGTAACCCAAACAGTTTCTCAATGTTTAAGAGAAAAATATGCAATCTACCAGACTTATGTCTCAAAAGTCACTCTTCAGAGAAAAAAATGCACTTTAAATATGGAAAGAACTCCTGGTCTTACTCTAATTATCCCATAAATCGAAACATTTCCTATCTTGCCTTCCCAACTGAGAAGCCAGCAGCAGTTAATAAGCTATATGTAGATGTAAATTAGTAATACAATTCAAATCAAATTGTATTTCTTTCATTTTTAATAAGCAATGTCATTTTATGGAATAATCACATTTTGTAGTTAGCAAATTGGAGACGTCAGCTTGAACATGCTGTAAAGTAATATTGAAACTAAGTATTCTCATTAAATAGAGCAGTAGGGAGGTGGCTCAGGGTCTGAGACACTCTCCAAGGCAATGTCTAAGTTAACTCTAAAAAAACCAAGTGAGAGCACAAGTTCATTTCTTCACACATTTCAATACTTTATGAAAACATAATGTGGGAGCATCTACTTCAGATATATAAGAAAGCCTTCTGACGACTGCAGCTGCAATTAAGTTGAAATACACAGTCCATTTTCAGTATTTCAGACAGATAAACAAAATTAATGTTCCACTGAACTAGAACTGCTTGAATGCGAAATAAAATTTTTGTCAAGTATATTCTGCATTCAGTCTATTATTTAGGGAGCCATGGGAACAGTGTGAAGTATACAATGGAATACATTATGGGATGTCCTCAGGACGCAGGGTAAGGTTTGACTGTTACTGTCAGAGTGTGCTCCAAGCTGTCCATTTTGCTCCAGTTGGATTCTCTTGAAGCAATACCAGAAATCCCAGCTTGGAACCAGTGGTTCTCATGTAGCTGGTCCAGGGAATGAGCAGGGCAGTGGTGCCCTCCTTTGTCCTGTCCCTCCAGAGCTCCTCTCCAGTTTCATATAGATGATGTGAGGTTGCTGAAGGCTTCCTTTGTTGCCAGACTTGCTTTGGTAAGATCTTGAGGGTTGTGGGCTGTGTATATTCCAAATAAATGCTCCAATGCTCCTCATACAGGCTGGAAAAATGCTGCTCTCAGATGGTTCTTCAGGTATTTCTTTTTGAAAAGCACACAGCTCCACCTGGGAAACTGCAACAGGATATCCAGGTGAGGCAGGCCTATGTGTGGGACACATCCATCCATCCATCCATCCATCCATCCATCCAATCCAACGATATCTATGATATTAGAGACTGACTGATTACAAAAGACTAAATAAGGAATTCTTGCTCATTGGTCACTTGGTCTCTCTACAGACAAACACAGAACAATCATTACAGGAAGCAGATTAATTGCAGAACTTATTGCTGGTTTTTATATTTGTCTTGTTTTGTGATTAGACCAGTGTTTAGACAGAGAGTAGGTGGTGCAGTTACAGTTTGGTTTGAGATGGATTTTCCAGCCCTGAAATCATGACTGCCTTTAGTGAGAGGGACATTCCCTTGAGCAAGGATCACTTTAGGATCTAAGGGCATTGGAGCCCTGTTCCTGTGGTTTAAGTTGCTGTTCCTTGTTCTGTTCTTGAGTATGGGAGGGCTGTTGATGTGCTCTGGAGCACTGCAAGGACTCGATGTCCTGTTTTCAAAGTTTTAAACTTACAGATTAATTGAAAAAGTTCTTGGAATCTCTAATTATCTTGTCCACTTTTTCCCTTTTCTTTTTCTTTGTAGGGTGAGGGAGAGGCCAGCAGTATAACTGGAGATCAGTGACAGGGATGGGCTGGCTTTGTTTGAAGCAGAAGAGTGTACATGATTGCTGTCACTGATGCAAAGGCATAAAGTCTGAGATCTGTGTCACAGTGTAGCTGCTTAATAGGCCTGACTCATGCCCCCACTGAAGCAAAACCTTATTTTCAAGTCTTACTCCTTTTTGCTGTGGCAGCTGAGTTCCAGTGGTGTGTTGAAGGAACCCAAACTCTTTTGTTATCAAGTTTAATCAGTGACATCCAATTTGTTGGTTTTTTCCCCCTTGTTGGCAGACTTGCCAGAATCAATTTTAAAGTGTTAAGTCATAGAGGTAATGTCAGCATTGGAGACCCAGAGCTGTGATACACCATATAATGTAATATATAATAGAATCTAGAGAATGCAAGAGTGAGCTCCTATTTCTTGTTTTAAATACCTAATTAACCTATAAGCCTCTCTTCTTTGTTCTTTTTTTCTTCACTTCTTCAGGCAAGTGAATTAAGTTGGGGAGTATCTACAAGTATTTTATTGATGATAAATGTTTAGCTTCTGATTTAACTTCTAAAATTATTATTGTCAACCTTCAGTACTGAACACTCATACCACAGCTATGGAATTTTTACTTTATTTTTGCTTTCTGATTTTTTGAGCCTTTCGATTATCTTCTTGAATTTAAGAGAGCGCTAGAGTGAATATTCTTTACACAAAGCTTCTCGATGTCCCTTCCCTTAAAATGATGGAAACATTGACAGTTTTTAGAGGATAAGTCACTCTGTGATGGCAGCAGTGCTTGCCTTAATTTGGCTCAGTGAATGTCTATATTAGCTTTTTTACCACTATGTTTTCCAGTTGAACTGCTCAACTCATTTTGAACACATAAATTGTATATTTTAAAGAAAAATCATGGCATGGAACTTAGTGATTTACACTGGGGAGTACTTGGTCCCACATGGGAGATTCTGTAAAACTAAGGTTGCCACACTTCACAAAATTATTTTCAACCTTGCGTACTTCACAGAAATATTCTCCTCAAGAATTTGCATTTTTAAATCTTTGTTTAATCAGAAATACTTCCTGAAAATATTAAAAAGCCTTCTAGGTGGTTTGAAGCTACTTTGGTTTTGTAATTCCCCAGAGTACTTTCAGGATCTGTATCAGGAGAGATGGTTTTCAAGAATTAATATAGGTTGTATTGAGCTTTGATGAAAAAAGCCCCCACTCAGAAGGGGCATTTTAGCCCAAAGGTAAGCTTAGTTTGAGAAACAATCCTCCTTTGGGTGGTGGAGAAGCAGAACATGCAGTAAATTGCTGTGGTACTCACCTCCTTGCAAGAAATAATTGTTACAAAGTCTTACAGTAGCATCAGACTGAAATACAGTTGGAGCAGGGGCACATGTTCACAATTCAGTGAAATCAAAAAAAAGCTGAATCATTCTAAAGAACCATTTTATGAGTTGTTCTTCTCTGTGTCTAAATATTTATGCATGAACTGGTAATCTGCTGTTCCCTTGTAGGTGGTGATCAGAAATAGCTCCTTCAGGGACCTGATGTGCCACCCATGCTCTGCTGCCAGGCACAGGCTACAGCAGCAGTGCTACAAAACATTGTTCTCCTCATTAGCTGTGCTGAGCTCTTTTATTGTATGCCACAGTTTTTGTTTATCCTTAGCAAGTAAGAGATAGACCTTAAGTTTGTCCAATTAGATGATTAATTCTTTTTTAATATGCAAATATTTGTGTTTGGTACCTTAAAGCATCATTTTTAGCAGAGCCATAAGGACTAGATCTACAGTTTGATGTGATATTTTTATACAGTTATTTTAATAGCTCAAGAAAAACAGAAGTTAATGCTTCTGTTTGTACATTTTCAAGTCTCTCATTAATTAAAAATACTAATTACTTTTTCCATTACAGTAATAGATCGTACAGTAATTGAATCAAAGGGCATTGCATTTAGCACAATTATGACTATATGAATCAAGACCAGAGAGGTTAAAGATTAGCTTCACATGGTTGCTAGGGCTTCTAATGCATTAAAAATTTCTGTTGGTTTGGGAATTTTTTTTTTTTATGTTAAGGGGGTAAATAGTAAAAGCAGTATGTTTAACATCATAAATTTTCTTAGTTCTGTCATTTCAGACCTTGCCAAGTCCTTACTCAGCTTGGAGCAACCATTTTTGAGAATCAGTCACTCCTTTGGATGAGTGGACATCAATATCCACATGTGAAACTATGAAATTGGAGTCTTGGTCCTTGGTTTTTCCTGGTTGCAGCTGGGCTGGCTAACAGTGCTGGAGGTACACTGCTATTAATTATTTTAGTCAGGGGAAGACAGCCTCATTTCTTTCCCAAAACCTCTGCAGAAGGGGGTTCCTGGTGAGGAAAATAATAAAGGCTATTATTTCATAACCTGTAATGTAGTACAGGGGAGTAGATGATATCTCACCTTTCTCCAGGGGAAAGAGGACAGCATTTGAATGGCCTCCTTCCTTTTAAAGGTGGCAAGATTTTGGGAGGAGAAGGACTCCCATGCCAGGAACACAGATAGGACTGACAGTGTCCATCCTGGCATGTGGGAGGGTGCCACAGGATTAGATCTGTTTTGCAGAGGTTATTTTAGTCTACCACTGCTCTGGGCCCTGCTCTAGACTGAATTGGCATCAGCAGCAGATGAAGAACACCTGGTTTAAGTTCCACCAAAATGTGTCTGTTCATGTGTTCTGAGACCTCTCCCTTGGCTGATCTGAGGGTGGTGAGGGGGGATTGAGGGGATTCTCCTCAAACCAGACTGTGTATGGTCTGAAATGGTAATCTAGATGCACTATATTTATATATATATATAGTGAGTGTATATGTATAGATAGGTACATATGTATGTTTATAAATATGTATGTATATACGTGTGTGCATGTATGTGTGTATATATATATGTGCGTGTGTATATATATATATCTCCAGGCAAGGGAGAACTTTTTAAACTCTCAGTTGCTAGCAGAAATTTTAGGGCAGAAAAATTGCTTCTGAACTGCTTCCAATTCTTCTTCTAAAGTTTTCTGCATTTAAGCAGTTGTGCTTTTAGCTGAGCTGGATGGAAGCAAGTTAAGAGGCCTAGTGGGAAAAGCAGTGCAGAACTGCAGCCTGGAACAGCGAGTGAGGGAAAACCTGTGTCAAGTGAGATCACAGGAGGGACAGCTTTGTTCCTACCTGGGTTTAGTGTAGAACAGACCTCAGAAACTGTACAAAAGAGAGATAAGGACAGACAAGGGTATCAGTTGTAGATTCTGTAACTGTCAATATCTTCAAGGGTGTGCTCTATGCTTAATGAGAGCTTAAACTCTCCCTTGAACCAAAGCCTAGTAAAGGCATGGGTGGTATCTAATGACTGCTGATTTCTTAAGAGTTGCCCTTTGCTGTTATCCCTCAAGTGTTTTTGTGGATGTGGAGTATGGAAACTGAAAAGCAGTGCTGCTTCCTGGTTTCCTGCCTTTCTGTGAATCCAAGTACTGTAACACAGGAGTTACACCAACCTGCATTCTTCTGGGAAAGACTGGGAAAGGGCCTTCTTGTCTTCTGGCCCACAGCTAATTACTGAGAGCAGTCAGGGATAATTAGCCCTAGGCATGGTACTCTTAGTACTAAATTGCAACTTACTTGGCATGAGAAGAATATGTTGCTATTGTTGCACTAAGCAGCAAAGCAGTTGCAGCAAGAGCCTTTGCTGTGTGAATTTGGGTGTGTGACCTGCCCTGGTGTCACAACACTTGCCTGGTGCTCTGGTGCCTTGTTTACAAACTGTGTTTCACTCCACATGGTACAAATGGAGATTAATTAGAAGAGAAACATAGGAGATGTCAACGGCTCTAGAAGAAGAAATAGAGTCAACCTGTGTATTAACTGACCTTCCTAAAAATTAATGGACATGTTTTGTGTTTGTTCTTCCCTGGACTGCCACACTGCTCTAGGACTCCATAAAGTGAAAGCTTGTCTGTGACAGAGTGACAGTCTTTAGTGGCTGATGGGTGGGACTGGAGATGCAGAAATCATAGCCCTTCTTGGCCACAGACTCCTGCCTGGCTTTACTTCCTGTTGGAATCCATTCTGTCCCAGTCAATAGCAATGGATCTCACTTAACTGCAGACGTGTTAAAAGTTGGCTCCCTGACCTAAACTGCCCATCTGGGTCCTCTTTATAGTCGGCAGGGAGAGATCGGTGCATGCACAGAGTGATGAATTGTACTTGAAGACGGAATTGTTTTGGATTGTGGAGGTCTCTGCAACCAACTTAGAGCAGACAAGTTTTAAATCATTGCAGTTAGGAGAGATGAATGTTTCCCATGGTCTTTCTGTGGACTTCATAGCGGTTTAGAGCAGGAACCTGCACTCTTCTCTCTGTTTTGGCAAGTTTCTATATCTGGGAAGATAAGGTTCTTCTTATCACAGAAATTTACTTAGAATAAGCTAAAAAAAAATACAAATTGTTCAGTTAGGCTTGTTTTGGTTTATAAAACAAACAGTAAATCAGAAAACATGGGAAACGGCCAGCTTTGCTGGTATCCTGGTTATTGTTGAAGTGCTATAATGTATGTGAGAGCACAAGGAAGTGAGAAAACACAGCTGGCGAAGGCTAAGAAATACATGAACTCGTAACAGACCCTACCAGGTGCCTTTTGTACACAGCATGCCCAAGACAGTCACGACACCTCAGAATGTCTATCCAAGCTTTTTTTTTTCCTTTTTTGCTCAGTTCAGTATCAGTTTTCAGCACCAGGCTAAGTTCCCCTGAGCTTACATTTGAAACTGTAATAATTTCACTCCCATGCCCCTTTTCGGGTGCAAAATGGATTAAAGTCTCTGTAGAGCTTAGCACTAGAACAGCAGCTCTGCTAGGAAATCTGCAGAGGATTCAAAACCTGTTTTTCAGCTTAGTGGTTAACTGTTGCTCATTTTGGGATAATTTCTCACTAATTCACCCTCATTAAATAAAACCTCATTCTTGCTGCTGGCTTTTCCAACTTCTCCTCAAGTCAGTCATTCCATTATAAAGAACAAATGCTACCCAACTATCAGTTCTGAAAATAATGGCTAAATTTGAAAGGAGAGACCATGATGAAACTTTTCCTTAACCTGATTAGTGATGGTTTTATTCCACAGAGCACTGAAATTCAAGGGTTTTTCATAGATTTTTAAAGAACCCAGTCCTGTTTCTTATTCTTGTTCTATAAATATGCAGTACTGGCCTAGCTCAGAAGAGAATAATTAAAGTTTTTAATGACATTTTTAGACAAAATAAGGGAATTTAATTAGATTAACATCCCAATGATACTTCTGTGATGGAACATGTCAAAATACAGATGTCCAGAATTTTGCTGGCCCTACCTCGAAAGGAAGGAACATCTCTATCAAAGCACATATTAAACTGTAGTGCACAGAGAAAAGGCTGTGCTGAAATACTTCTACATGGATAGATAAGACATAAATACTGCAATTTTTTTTTTGTCTGCAAAACCATAGTTGTATTTTACATCAAATTCTGTAGTCAGTAAAGACTGCAATAGAAATGGTGGGGAGGGAAAGAAGTATTTGTGCTTATTGACAATGGGGAAGAAGGGTAAAACAGATTGATTTGATCTTGGAATTGCTGTCCTGTCAGGGGTGTCTTGGAAATCCAAAGGACTTTTTTAATGGAACTGGAAGTCTCAATTTGGCAGTGGAGAAAATGGGAGCATGAGGCAGATTGGACCATAAGGCACCACTCAGAGAAAACTCAGAGAAAATAGGGAGTTTGCAAACTCTTGTGAATTTCTTCATTTTTTTCCGAGTGAGATAGGAAATAAAGTAGATAGATTACTGGCTTACAGGCTGATAATAAAACAGCCAAAACAGATGGTAAGAATGATAAAGACAAGGTTTATGCATAGCTCATTAACCACAGTTTGTAATTTGTTTGCAGATTTTTATGAGAAACTCTGCAACAAATAAAAGTCCAAGTTAAAAAATTAGGCAGAATTTAAGGAGGCTAAAATCAGCCCAATTAAGACAAATATATAATACACTGTTGACTCAGAAACTTAATTTTTTACAGTAAATGTAAATGTTTATCAGTTTCTTACAAGTCTCAAAGGTAACAAAAAAATTTTAGTTGGCTTGTTCTTTGATATATAAAATAAAACCTAGTGGTTCTTAGAAAGTTTTCATGACTAAACTAAATGTGTGAACTTAAGGGAAAATAATTTTATTTTACAGAATTTCAAAGCAGATTTATTTCCTTTGTTCTCATTCATTGTTACATCAGCGTAATTCCCTAACACTCACAAACACTTGAACACATGTCCCCAAGGGTCTGTCTGGGACTGCCTGTGACATAAAGAGGAAGGGATGCTGGAGCAGCTCCTTCGTGTGTTCTGGGGTTCTTCTGGACTGGGAAAAATGGTGCTTTGTGTTTCTTGTGAGTCAGTAGTTGATAGGAGTTGGTGCTTTGCTTCAGGGATTGCTTCTGCAGAAATTCTTCGGTTGTCCTGCCTGAAGGGGCTGACAGGAAAGATGGAGTGTTGGAGGCTAGGATTTTTCCTTTGTTTTTTTTCTTTCTCTCAGGGAATTTTCTCCCATTTGTTGTGTAAGAGATGGTAATGATGATACTTAAAAGATGTGGCTGAGAGGAGGAGGAGGGGGGGAGGGTGAAGCTGGCTGCAGTCTCTTAGCGGGGACTTTCTCCTGGGAAGTGCAGAGATACTTTGAGATTTTGGCTGGGAGGTGAGGGGCTGGGCTCGGCTCCTTGCTCTCTCTCACCCTCAGATTGGAGGGGAGACGGCCAGGCTGCGATTGCTGTGGGAAGAATTCACTGCCACCATGGAGTTCCATCTTTTACTGCTTCTCCCACTGTGGGTAAAGAGCGGCCATTGGACTGGGACCTTATTAACACCCAGCTTCACTGGAAAGGACCCTTGCCATCTACTCGGGTGCCTCAGGGAAAAACCCTGGCCCCCTCCCCCTCTGAGGGAGCGTTTACCAGCTGGTTTTGGGAGCCGGGCTGCCATTGCATAGCCCCGCTGTTCTCTGCTGCTGCTTCGGGTTTTTGCTACACTTAACACCCCCTGACTGCTGCTGCTTCGGGTTTTTGCTACACTTAAACTCAACACCCCCTGACTGCCGGGACCCCCCGCTGCTTCTACCTCTGCCACCACTGGGGCTTAGTGCTACACTTAGATTCGCCACCACCACCGAAGGTCTGTTTGCCTCGGCCATTCCAGCCTGACGCTCCGAGGTTCCTGCTGCAGCCCATTTCACCATACAGAGGGGCACCGGGATTGGCTGCCTGCTGTGAGTTTGTAAAGGAAGCCCCTTTTCCACCTCTTCTGCCGGCTCGTTCTCCATTGCCACGTGAGGGAGATGCGGCTGAGCTCGCGCCACAGCGCCCCCTGCAGCCCTGGGGGAATCACCGCACCCGCCCTGCCTGGCCAGGAGCTGCCAGCGCCCCTGCCGGCTGTGACCGGAACTGCACCACAGGGGAAAGCGCTGACGGCCGAGAGAGGCTGGCACTGGGAGTCTGGTTCTGTTTGTTGTTGCTGCTGCTGGTGGTGTTTGTTTGCCTTGTTATGCACATACATACTAGTAAAGAACTGTTATTCCTTTTCCCATATCTTTGCCTGAAAGCCCCTTAATTTCAAAGTTATAATAATTCGGAGGGAAGGGGGTCACATTTTCCATTCCAAGGGAAGTTTTGGCCTTCCTTGGCAGACACTTGTCCTTTAAACCAAAACATGGAGAAGATGTTTTGGAAGAGTCTAATGTGCCAGGACAAGAGTGAATGGCTTCCCACTGCCAGAGGGATAGATGGGATATTGGGAAGGAATTGTTACTTGGGAGGGTGGGCAGGCCCTGGCACAGGGTGCCCAGAGAAGCTGTGGCTGCCCCTGGATCCCTGGAAGTGTCCAAGGCCAGGTTGGATGGGACTTGGAGCAGCCTGGGATAGTGGAAGGTGTCCCTGTCCATGGCAGGAGTGCAACAAGATGAGCTTTAAGGTCCTTTCCAACTCAAACCATTCCATGATTCTATGAATTTGTAGAGATGTACAAAATAGGATAAAAGACTAAGATGCTTCCCCAAGGAGAAGGTTTTCATCTTGTATTATCTTTGCTCAGCATAAATTCATCAAAAATTCCCTTTCTATGGCAAAAATTCTCATTTATTTGCCAGAAGACTCTGTACAGGCTTCCCTGTTACAAAGATCACGTGTCCTGTTGAACAGTGTATTTTTGTCTGGATTCCGTTTATCAGCTGCATCACTTCGGAGTTACTTCCCAGAAGTCACTGCAGCCTCTGTTATTCTCGTGTGTGTGTCTAAAGGCCAAGTCAAACACTGTATGTTTTCCTGCAGCTGGGGGATTTACATGCAGCTCACTCTGAAGCTGTGCAAACACCTGGCCTGGCAGCTCACCTGCTAGAGAGAGAAGCCTGAAGGAAGTGAACTGCTCTGTGCTTAGCCTGGCAGCTTTCCAGAGGCAGGGGCTGGATATTAATTAAACCTAAGAGGGAGGCGAAGTGTGCTGATGGGAACTACTTTGAGCTGGGAGCTGCTGCCCTGTTGAAACCCTGGGTTCAGAAAATTTAGGTTCTTGGGATATAATAATATATATGTAACCAGATAGAGGATTTTGGATGTAGGTTAGTTCTTCTTCTTTCCTCCTTCTTCTTCACAAATCTGGGTGGTCTGGTATTGGTTCAAAAATACCACAGTGTGGAACATGGATGATTAGTTACTGGATTATAAGTAAAAATAAATTAGTTGGAATTCCATAATTGGATAGATTGGACTTTAAAAGACCTTGGAAGGTAGCAGTCGGGGACCATTTTCACCTTGTTAACTTAGAGGCACATTCTGGGCAGCTGTACTATAGATAAGAAATAATAAACATCTGAGTCCGAAGATAAACTCTGCGTCTCCTGCGTTTCAACCTGAACTCTGGGTAAAAGAACTCACGAAACAGAGGCAAAGAAAATACAAGACAGAAAAAATTAATAACTGGTGCTCCTGTGTGCCAGGACTCAGAGTTTGGAGTCCCTGAAGAAAATGAGAGAAAAGTAGAAAAGAAATAAAACAGAGAAAAATAATACTGCCCTTCAGAAAGATGGGGTAACTGGTGATATGTGGTTTTGGTTTGGAGCCCAGGGCTCCCTTCTGGGGGGCTGTGCCTCCCACTCAGCCCTGCACCAGCTCCACAGTGGCCTGCATTGGCTCCACTGTGTGTGCTTCTGTAAGGCCCCGAACAACTCGTTCAACAGGGTTTTTAAATAGGCTTATGGTTGTTCATACATCCTGGCCTAGACACACAGGAGAAATAACCACAGGATATTCTCAAGAGGTCAAAACAACAGAAAGAACTTTACTGGCAATTCAAAAAAATCAGAGAACTTTTGCAAAAGGTTTAGTGTAACATTCAATCAACAAAAAACTCTTCTCAAAGCATTAACTTGGCCCATTCAACATAGCAAACTCTAAGCCCACTCAATTTTAAGTTACTCAAAAATTCTGAGAAGACGGAATTAGAAGGGGAAGGAGAAAAAGACAGAAAAGATATAGTAAAGGACACATATAGCTACCAGCTCCTGGGTTCCAGCGGTGTTCAGCTAACAGAAATTCCAAGAGGAGAGGGTCAACATCTGATTGCCTTGTGTTTGGTCCTAAATACCCCTTGGCTTTGCTGGGCCCTTCTCCCACATGGGGCTTCCCGTCATTTGGCCACTCAGGAGCTGGGTTAGGGGCTCCCGGGGTGCAGTGGGGGGCATTACCTCCAGAGTGCCAGGGGCTGGCAGCTCTCCCAGGCTGGGATGCAGGCTCCAGGGGGCTTGGGGTTACAGGGCAGGGCACTGTCTTGCCAGGGCAAGACCTGGCCCCTGCCCCTTTCCCCACACACATTCACCCTAAAATGTCTCAAGACATCAACCTCTCTGGTCTCTCACAGCTTCACAACCTGGTCTTGAGTTTATCCTGGAACCTGTGTCACACAGAATCAGGACCATCATGGTGGCAGGAGACCTTCAAGATGATCCCATCCAATCATTGCCCCAGCACCACCATCATCACCCCTAAACCATGTCCCAAAATCCACATCCAGATGCCTCTTGAACACTTCCAGGGATGGTGACTCCACCACCTCCCTGGGCAACTTATTCCAATCCCTGACCATTCTTTCAGGGAAACATTGTTTCTATTATCTACCCTGAACTACTCCTGGTGCAAATTAAGGCCATTTCCTCTCATCCTTTCCCCTAAAACAGATGAGATCAACCTCAATGCAGTGGTTAAAAGGAACATATGACGTGACACTGCTGATTTTTGAACCTAGCACTGACTATTTGTTTTTTGTCACCTAGAATTCACTGTGCGTTAGCTCAGTTTGGGCATGACCAAACATTTATTTTGCTGAACACTTCACAAAAACCTTTGCTCCTTAAATTGCCCCATAATATTGTACCTAATATGTCTGCTAGGGAGTAGGAGTCTTCCTGCTCGATTCAAATTGATAAGAAAGGTTTGGATCTCACTTCAAATACAGAATTCTACTTTTGTTCTTGTCTGATTAATACTGCTCTTAGAGCTCCCTCCATGCAAGTGTCTAAAGATATTCAAGTCTTTATGGTGGTGCCAAAAAAATGAAGGGCTTGTGATAAGCTATCCAGTCAATCTGAATTTAGAAGAAAATGTTGGGACAGAATCTGCGACAATATGAACATTATGTGAAGAAGAGTTAATTCATGTAAGGAACAAGAAGGTGATGGGGGTACTTCTGGCTTGCATTTACAGTACCTCTAATTGCTCTCAGAGTCCAAACCAAGGAGTTACAAAAATTAATTTGAATCAAGTACTTGACTGAAATGGGGGGAAAAAAAAGACATTTTGGTTAAATAGGAATGTGTAGGAATTAATATCCAAATTCATTGATTTGAAGCTCTCAAACTCATAAGCAATGTCGCAAAAGTATTGCAAAAATTATGTGACTACCATGCAGAACTCTGGGAGTAATAACCAAAATCTTCAACCCCCCGAAAGCCAGGAACTTTTGTAGATTGAATTAAACAGACAAATTATTCACTACTTTTTTTTCTTTTGGTGGAGACAAAGTTGTAATCCTCTTTTTATTTTCCTGTTGATAGCATCCCCCATAGTAGCACGGTTATTGGACAGGAGTGTATGAATTCCCAACTTTCTGTGGTAAGGAACATCACAGGAGCATGGAAATGGGACAGTGCAGGGGAAGGCACCTTTCAGCTGTCACCTGATAAACCTTTTTATATTTACCATTAAAACTCTAGGTTATTTAGTGCCATAAGTACTTACTGTTGGCATTTTTAGCTGCTTTCATTGTTTCTTGAAAGCAGATCAGTGTAAAACATCAGCAGTATTTTGCATTATAGGC
This sequence comes from Corvus moneduloides, assembly GCF_009650955.1. Lineage (NCBI taxonomy): Eukaryota > Metazoa > Chordata > Aves > Passeriformes > Corvidae > Corvus > Corvus moneduloides. The sequence goes on along the minus strand of NC_045483.1, from coordinate 36,405,057 downwards.
TTTCTGATAAAAAAAATCAAATATTGATATAATCCTTCATAAAATCAGTGAGGACTGATAATACCCTCTAATGCTCTCTTAATTTTGCAGGAGAGAAAACATAATTTGCTCTTAATGAAACTTGTCAACAGTCTGTGAAATACTTGTTTAATCAAGATGACACAAAATCACGTTCACAGTTAGCTTGATTAGAAGAGGTATCACTGTTCTCCAGCAATTTATTTTTTCCTCAAAACCACTTTAAATATTGAGTACCCACAGGACTTCTACCACATAGCTTAAGTTCACTGCCATGTACAAAGTCAGATCACTGACTGTGTATTTCTTAAACGAGTACGTCATTCTGCAGAGATTAAAATAAAACTACTCTTCTGAAATGATCCCCATTCTGGGCTGCTGTAATGGTTTCTTCTTTGTTCTTCATCATACCTATAAATATCTTCCCATTTCTAACTGCCAGGAAGTTTAGGTTTTGTGAAGAGTCATCCTTTCTCACTTTTTATTTCCTTCTTTTTTTTTTCCCTGAAGGTATATTAAGCCTCCAGCTCTTGAAGTTGGCTTCAATTTACACTTTGGTTCCTATAATAGTGTTTGAAAAATCATTGTCCACAGATGTTGTCTGCATTAATTGCTTAATTTTCCAACTAATGGATTGAAATTTGAACAGATGTACTGGATTTTAACCAAAGCGGGGAAGAGAAAAAGTAGGCACAGGGTAGCTGAAGTCAGCCTGTGGCAGGATTGAGAGCGCTCACCTTTCCTTTCTAATTAGTCTCTGCAGGTCCCTGGGGGCTGAGGCCTTGGGAGGTGTTTAGAAAGGCAAAATGTGAGTAGTAAAACCTGAGGGATGGGAAAGGATCAAGCAGAAGATGCTCAGATGCTCAGAATAGGTTGAAAGTCACCTAATTGGAACCAAGGATTCAGGGTCAAACACCTTGAATCCTTGGTGAGCACAGCTGAAGCCCTCCTGCAGTGCCCTGGGTTAGTAAAGAGGTTCCAGGAGCCCCTCTCATGACCCACAATGTTTGCACGTTTCTTTTCTGGCTTTGTTATTTTTGTAAAATACAAGGCTACATCACCTGGTAGCTGTCATTTCCAGGCAAGAAATGCTCATTCAAGCCTGAGTTATCTTAAAACTCCTTGCCTCATATTACGCTGTGTTTCTGGGTATTATTTATTACTAAATGTTTAGCTTTATCTTCCTTTTCCCCCACATTTTATGGGGTTAGGTCTACATGAAAAACTCCTGTTGGTGGTTTAGCAAGTGCTTGTCTCTGCCCTCACCGTTGTGGTAATCTTGCTCAGGTGATTGCCAATTAAGGATATTTTCTGAGTTTGCCAAAGCTGAAACACAAACCTCTGAGAGCTTTCATAGCTCATGGCTCCAGGAGAACTGAAGTCTTTCACATTGCCATCTGCTTTCCACTTGTCAATTCTCATTGGAAACCATCAAGGCACGTGTTTGCTTGCAGCTATTTTGAAGAGATCTGCATTTATCAGTGTAATCTAATTAGGTCCTTTTATTAGGGTTGAACATTTAAATGCTTGCAGAAATGGGATTAACAATTATCTTTTTTTTTTATCCTAATGCATTGTAATAGGTGTAATCTATTAACCAAAACATTCCAGGTCATGTGTGTACTGCATCTCCTGGAGCAGCAAATGATGTAATTGCTGTTCTTTTCCTTTTCTGATGAATCCAACCATTAAATAGTTCTTTGCTAGTAATTTCTTTGACCTGTTTATTTCTCTTTTCTGGTCAGAAATTTTCCATGAACAGTTCCATTCTATTGACTTTATCCATTACATAAAGTATTTCCCCAGTGATTTCTGCAAACAATATTTAGCTTCTAATTATTTCATACACAGCTGAGTGATTTCAATAACATGCTTTCCATCTGCTGCCAGGCTGTGCCAGCATGCCAAAGGGCTCAGGGTGCTCATCCTCTGCTTCAGCTAAAGTTAGCAGAATGCAAGTTGTATTGTGATATTACAGTCTTTGCATCAAGACTGGAGGAAGGAGCCTTATTGTTCCTAAAATTAATTAATTTCTCAAAATCTGGGGATTTTGAAGTTCTTCCTAAGTGGAAAAAAAATAGATATTATTATTTAAAACAAATACTCTTTAAAACTTTCATTCATAGCCAGGATGTGATCCATAGAAAATCTGGTTAAAAACGCCAATTATTAAAATTATTTAAGAAAACAGAAGAAACTGATGAGGTAGAGAACAACTGCTGAACTGGGTTAACTCTACTGTCCTCTTACTCTTAAATTATATTGAACTTTTGCATAATTTCAGTTTAGTGTTGCCATTTTTAACAAGGAAAAAATACCTTCAAATTACTTTCGACAGATTAGAGAAAAAAAGTGGGTTTTTTTCCTAATTACCCAAAATTTGTTCATATCCGTAGCCCATTAAGAGAGCAACAGTACTTCTGATATTTCTGTGACAAAAGCTGTATTGAACAATACAAAAAAGAAATAAGTACTTCAGAATTACAGAATATTGTTCATCTGCTGAGTGTATTTGCAATTACATTGGCTCGGTCACAGAATAACACAAATCGTTTTTTAATCATATTTAAAACAAAACACTTGGGTGATGAAAGTATCAAGAACACTGCAAGACACCATTGCTCTCAGTTTATTAAAAAATAAAAGCCCTGTTGAGCATTTAGCTTACTTATAAAGGTTTGCATTATTTTCCAAGTATATCTGTACAATTTTATTTTCTGCATGAAGAATATTGCATGAAGTGTGACCAGAGAGCTAAAAATAAAAGAATATCAAAAAGTAGATTATTAGGAAGGCAGCTGAAGCGCTGGTGAGATTGGGTTCAACAGGGTGTGCTCTTTGTCCACAGGTAATGCTGTCAGACCAAAATAACTGTTATCTTTGAGAGGAAATGAAATGATTCAAGGGCTGAATGAATAGTGGCTAAGATATAATATTATAATATTTCTGAAAGACATATATTTTTTGCAATTTTGTTACTTTTTAAAATATGCATTATACTTAAACTAGGTGTTATGCAGAGCTCTGAGAAGGTTCAGTTCCCCATTTCAGTACTTATTCTTTTTTGGTGTACATCTGTGAGAATATTTAACAGTGAATTTTCATTAACTGGAGACAATTTCAAATAAAGAAATATTTACCATAATTAAAAAAAAAAAAACTCATTCCAGTGTTTGCAACTGATGAACTCTCATTTTTTTCAAAATAATCTACCTTTCTATGAAATTCTATCATCCAAAGGAGCTGATTTTTTTCTAATAATTTTATCCTGTTTCCTTGTAACAGCAAAGAATTCCAGTACCTCCAAAATATTCCTTAGAATATTTTCTAAGGATGACCTTTGAGCTTGTGTAATACTAGATTTAAGTAGGCCTCCTCTTAGGCCATGATAATTAATTAAAATAATTATTAGGAGAAATTTGAGGACTCAATTCAAGGACTCAATTCAGCCTCTGATCAGTTTCTATGTACATGACAGTTCCTAATTAAGGAGGATTTTTTCTCTTTCTATCATTTTACCATGTTTTTATGTTCTTGTGTTACATCTGATCTTTTTAGTTCTATCAAAAATCCTGCAAGGCTCTGGGTAAGCAAATCTGGTTTTTAATGACATGTAACTGAATAGATGTTACCTAGAGTAATTTTACATGTGTCTCTCTAACTATAATCTTTCCTTAAAAAACACACGTTTAATCTTCCCTTCTTCAGTCTAAGGGAATTGAAAGCCATCTGTCCTGCTTGCTTGGAAGTTACAGGTAGTACAGGCTTCCTGTGGGGCAATGGCACACATGGACTTCCAAAGCTGAAGTCCTGTCCCAGAGACCATGAGGAGATTCTGGGTGGGGCTTCTACCTGCAAAGCAGGGATGAGAGAGCAGGAAAAGCAGTCTTGTCTTCCATACAGCACTCCTGGTACATCTATCTGTAAAACTCAGTAGTCAACCTGGAAATAGCTGCTGGAATCCAATGCTCTGTCCTAGTACTTTTCTATAGACTTCTCCAGGTGAGAACCCAGATCACAGCACAATATTTTGGAACAGAAGCTTTTCAGAGAGACTTCTGGGCTCTGGATCAGAACACATGGAGGCATTTGTGCTGGGGCAGTGCCTGACATGGTGTAGGTGCCTTCTGTCTAGTGCTCAAGGGTTTTGGATCCTCCTTGTGAGAAAATTTTGCAGTCTGGCTCTTAGAGTCTGTTCTAAAAATGGGGCATCTCATTTTCTTTGGGCTTCACTTGATACCATATGTGTTAAATCACTGAGCTCCCTTGCAGGTTGTTCAAAAGCTAAAGTGATTTCTTGGCCATGTATCTAAGATAAAAAAGTGTTGTTTCTTTTTCAAAATGGGGGATTGTTTGGAAATCAGTTTTAACTAAATATCAGTGTTCAGCTGCAATACCTGACTGACAAGATGAGATCCTTGAACGCTGGAAAGAGCCTGCAGAAAGAGCAAGGGGATATTGGTTTTGAGCAAGTGTTTGTGATGCTGTTGCTGAAATATGTTGTTTTATGTGAAAATACATATTTTGAAAAGGCGTGCCAAAATGAGTAAACGCTTGAGAAACTCAAGCCATGAAGTTCACCCAAAGTGAATATTGAAGTAACGTGGGCTAGTTTGAAAGCAAACCAGTGGGAGGAATTAACTTCACACAAATATCTTGCGAGAGATTCCATCAGAACTACAGTTTAATAGGAGAAACTACAGTAAAGGCAATAGTAGAGAAACACTGGCTTAACCTGACAGAGTCAGAATATGACCTGACACCCTGTCTGTCAGGGTGGTGGCAGCAGTCTGATTAAATGGTGGCTGCAGTCCTGTTGTAGTGATGTGTGTGCTCTTGTCGAAGTGGTCATCCTGTAGAAATGTCTGGTCCTTCTCTGGAGGTCCAGTGATGGTTATTGAGAGCCCTTGTCCTCTGGAAATCCAGTAGTAGTATTGTGGTGTCCCAAGTCCCAGATTACCTACAGGTGAGAATGTTTGGTACCTCCCCCTGGGTGGGGAATTTCACGATAGGATGATGTAATTCTGTGAGTCATTCTGGGGAGTCCTTGATGGCCCATTCGAGGAGATGGCTCTCCCCCAGGGTGGCTGCTGCTTCCCCCAGGGAGTTATCACAGTTGAGTCATGGAGAAGATAAAGAACACTGCTCCACCCAATTTAACAGCTCATGTAGGTGATAGCTGAATACATACTTTTGGTTACACCTTACATTGTAACCCAAGACATAATGCAGTCACGGCATACACAGGTAAGGCTTCTGATAGCAGAGGCTTGTTAGATAATGCCAGAAGGTGACTGGGAGCCAAATCCAGACAACTGAACTAGCAATAACACACATCTTCTTATCAGTAAGAATAATATGAGAATCATAGAATCACTGAGGCAGAGAAATCCCTCCCAGCCCATGAAGTCCAAGCTGTGCCTGATCCCCACCTTGTCCCCAGCCCTTCCTTGGACACCTCCAGGCATGGGCACTCCAAACCTCCCTGGGCAGCCCCTGCCAAGGCCTGAGCACCCTTTTCCATGGAGAAATTCCTGCTGCTGTCCAAGCTGAGCCTCCCCTGGCCCAGCCTGAGGCCGTTTCCCCTTGTCCTGTCCCTGTTCCCTGGCAGCAGAGCCCGACCCCCCCCGGCTGCCCCCTCCTGTCAGGGACTTGTGCAGAGCCACAAGGTCCCCCCTGAGCCTCCTTTGCTCCAGGCTCAGCCCCTTTCCCAGCTCCCTCAGCCGCTCCTGGGGCTCCAGCCCCTTCCCAACTCCATTGCCTGCCCTGGACATGCTCCAGCCCCTCCAGGGCTCTCTGGCCAGGAGGGCCCAGAACTGGACACAGCCCTGAGGTCCCTCAGCAGGGCCAGCACAGGGGACGGGCCCTGCCCTGGGCCTGTGGCCACCCCATGGCTGGCCCAGCCCCCCCAGGGCCTTTCCCGACAGGCCCTTTCCAGCCCCTCTGCCCCAGCTTGGAGCTGCAGGGCTTGGGGTGAGCCCAGGGCAGGACCCAGCACTCGGCCTTGATGAATCACTTGTTGCAGCTTACCTGAGAAATGAGGTTGGTTCTCCATCATGTGGAGACTTTCAATCAAGCGTGGATTTCTCTCTAGGGAGAGCCTTTGTTCAGCAGCAAGTTGTAGTTGTGATGCAAAAATGAGTGGCAAAATTGGCTCATTTTAGACAGGACTTGACACTAAATGATTACAAGTGTCTCTTTTGGAAACAAAAGTTTGATTTATTAAATTCAAACTTGTTTCTACAGGGAGAGTGTTTCTTGTCTTGTATGACCTTTTGCAGTGTTGTTTTTCCACAGAAAGAAGAAAATCTTTAAAGAATCTATAATGAATATTCACTTCTTTAGGCACAGGATTCTCTTCTACTGTATTTGAAGGTGTTTTATTTTCTCTTCTGCAGTTCTAGCTTCAATATTTTTTTTACATTTATTGCTTAGCTTCATCCTAGAGTTTCCTGCCACAAGTCTTTCTCTTAGCAGTTCTTGGGAAGTTGGATTTATTATCCATTGTTCTCTTCCTTCTGTACTAGTTTGAAAACAAACTAGTGGGAGACACCAAGTCAGAATAACAATTTAATAGGAAAATAAAATAAGGAAAAAAAAACCCCAAAATAAAGGCAGAAAACACTGGGTTAAACTGACCGTCAGGATACAACCAGACACCCTGTTAATCAGGGTGGTGGTAGCAGTCTGATAGAATGGTGGCTGCAGTCCTCCTGAAACGGTGATCCTATAGAAAAAGGGTCTGCTCTTCCTCAGAAGGTCCTGTGGTGGCTGTGTAGCTCCTGTCCTCTGGAAATCCAGTGGGAAGGATTGTCTCTGGTGTTCAGAATCTCAGATTATATCCAGGATGGGATGCTTGGTTCCTCCCTCTGGGTGGAGCATCTCACAATGGGGTAATGAGTCATGAGGCAAAGTGTTGATTAGGCTGATTAACAGAAGATAGTCCGGAGGGAGTTATCTCTGAGTCATGCGGCAGGACAATGATGGGCCATTAACAGAAAGATAGTCTGGGGGGAGGAGGCAAGGAAACACTGCCCCACCTGATTTCAACAGCTCAGGAGGATGGTAGTAGAATACACTGCAACCCAGGACACCTCCTCTATGTATTGAGACAACACCTATTCAAAAGCTTGGGTGTCTTTCTGAGGAACAGAGTATACATTTTTTTATGTCAGCCTCAGGGTGATTAGAAGCCATTTTGCCAATGATATTAACAGTAGGAAGGAGTAGGCTGAAATCACTCTGGCTGGTATCCCTCTTTACAGTGGTGCTTTACACAACATTTGGTTGAGCAGCCATGTGGATTTTAGGATATAATACATCACTGGAGAAAACAAAGCAACTGAATTACGAGAAAAATAAATATCATATACGTATTTGGAGGGAAGATTATATATTTTTAGCAGATTTTTCTTTCTTTGTAGGGTTTTTTTTTTTTTTAGTTTTAAGTGAGTTTTGTGCCACTTCTACACCTAGGCTGGTGCAATATCTAACTGAGCCCATGAGATCCTTGAATACTAGCAACTGCAAGGCAATACTTTACTTGCTGGCACAAACAACTCATCGTCAGATGCATCTTTTTTGGTTTTGTTTTCCTTTACTAGCAATCCCACTCCTGTCTTGGCTTCATTAAGCAGCATTATGCCTTGCTGACTTGCACTTTGGCATAGGAACCACTGTGTTGGACATTATTGCTTCCCTGAATCCTGTGTCAACATCTGCAGCTTCAGAAACTTGTTCTAACAGGGCAGTAGCCCTTGCTACCATAACATGGTCATGTGCTGCCCTGTCAGTGAAGAGTACTTCTTCTTAGAAGATGGGAAGGTCATTTCCCTTCTACCACCCTGCTGCAGTCCTGCTGGAAAGGAATTCTCTATATTTAGTTATGGAACCTCCTCAAGGATCTCTGGGAAAACTATGGAGCAGATAAAATCTCTCAACAGCTATACTTCTGCATCAGCATTAACAGCTGGTACAGAGAAGTCATTGTCCTTATCCAGTGTTAAAAGCGAAGCTGTTTCCTGGCTCAGGTCAGTATCCCCAGAGATTGGGATCCCTTATTTCTGGGTTCTCACCTCATGGGGTCTGCTGAGGGGGCTGCACAGGGCCTTTGTGGGCAGGTGGCAGTTGCCCACCTATCGTGTGATGTGACGCATACCTGTTAACTGGTCCCTTGTCACAGCCTCTGTGTATGATCATGTGAGGGATCAATGTCCAAATGCGCACTGGGTGTGGATGGGTGGCTCTGGAGGACCCTTCAGAGGTCAGCTGAGTACACACAACCACTTGTGTTGTGTTTCTGGGTACCAGCCTCCTTTGCATACTAAAGAAAGCAGCCAAATATAATTGCATAAATAAGTGAAGACAGCAGCTTCCTGGAGTGCTTGAGGAAGTTGCTGCATCCGGCAATGCCTGCTGAGAGGGAAGGCTGAATAGTAATGAAGGAAATGGATTCGAAATGCTTCCTGATAGGGAACGTCTGGGAGCAAAATGCTGACAGCAGACACCTGCATGGAGTCACTCCTGATGCTAAGGAGAGCTGCAGGCAGGCGTCTGAGGCCAGAGTTGAGTCAATATTTCTCCTCATGGTGTCTGTGTGAGCTTGTCACTGTTTATCCCGTTAACTCTTTGGCCAGATGATTGCAGAAATACTGTGTCCTGTCAATACCTGGCAGCAGGCAGGCTTTGAGTCATACATACACAGTTAGCTTTTGAACTTGTAGCCTCTCTGATTTATTTGCTGCCACCTCAAGAGTTTCTGTCTGTTTTAAAATCATGCCTGAGTTATATTGCTACTGGGAGATATATCCTGGCTTAGCTGTTCTGTGGCTCCGTGATTTCTTTCACTTATGGCTTATCTTAATCATTCAGCTTCACTAATGTGCAAGGCGCCATTTTGGCTTCATTTTCATTAAACTTGTGCCCTTGTTATAAAATAAGGTGGAAATTTTCTGCTAAGCCAGATGCTAGGCAGAGTCAGCTGTACTTGTTTAAGATGAAACTGCAACCTCGTTAAACCACAGCATTAATTTTCTTGCTGCCAGCTCAGACATGCAATGAGGAATCCATCATCTGCTTTTCAGCCACAGCCCTTGTATGGCTGATTTGTAAATGCTCAGGTGAAGTTCCAGAGCAAATGAACATCAGTGAGATGTTTGCCAGAAATATGAAATATGTCTGTTCACTACTTGGGCTCCATGATGGGACCACAAGTCAAACATCACCTGGTTTTCTTTTGGTGTGGGACAGCCTGGGCACTGGAACTATTTCAAGCCTAAGGAGAGTCAAACAAAGGTAAGTGAGGGAACTAGTTCAGCCAGAACCAAATTAACTAATCACCTAACTGGAGTTGACATTTTTAGTGCAGAAAAACACTCAATTAAGGAGCAGTGCCCACGAAATACTTTCTGTGGAGTGGTGCTGAAGTTCAGAGCCTGATAGATGAGACATTCTGGTTGTCATCCCATTTCTTGAATGCTGGAAACATTGAGCCCTTTTTGTAATGCTTCTTTGTACTTTCTGAAGGAGAAAAGCCTTGGGGTACAGTGACTCTGACTTCCTGGGCTTTGAGACATAGAAAACAGCTACTGTTGGACTGCATTATTTTAGCAGGAATAGCTGAGGTTTAAGTATGTTGTTTTTAACTGGGATCATGGATGGGATCACAGATAGGTTTCTGTGTTGCTGGGAGCCTTTGGGGACAGAATATAGGGGGAACTTGTGCCTCCTCTGTACTGTGTTCCAGAGGTTTCATGTACCTGATAAACAAAACTACTTTATTTCAAATGTTGAAAATATTGAGTGTTCCCACATCTCTCATGGCATGGCTCTACTGAATAGCTGCTGATTCTGTGTGTGTATCCATGATTGGAACTGGTGTTTTACTTGTGGCAGTTTGATAGGACTCAATGTCAGGCAAGTCTTGGAGGTGCTGTGACAGTAATGTGGAGGCTGCAGACTTCCTGCGTCTGAGGTTGTTCTGTCAGAAAAACAGAACCAGGCTGCCTGCGTATCTTTCTTCTAGCCTTTTAAAATTTTATTTTGTTTTCCTCCAACAGAACTTCTTACAGAAATTCGAATCTCATAAATACAGAATCCCAGAATCACTGAGGCTGGAAAAGCCCTGCCCAGACCATTGAGTCCACCCTGTACCCCATGCCTACCTTGTCCCCAGCCCAGAGCACTGAGTGCCACCTCCAGCCCTTCCTTGGACACCTCCAGGCATTGGCACTCCAAACCTCCCTGGGCAGCCCCTGCCAAGGCCTGAGCACCCTTTTCCATGGAGAAATTCCTGCTGCTGTCCAAGCTGAGCCTCCCCTGGCCCAGCCTGAGGCCGTTTCCCCTTGTCCTGTCCCTGTTCCCTGGCAGCAGAGCCCGACCCCCCCCCGGCTGCCCCCGCCTGTCAGGGACTTGTGCAGAGCCACAAGGTCCCCCCAGAGCCTCCTTTGCCTCCAGGCTCAGCCCCTTTCCCAGCTCCCTCAGCCGCTCCTGGGGCTCCAGCCCCTTCCCAGCTCCATTCCCTGCCCTGGACACGCTCCAGCCCCTCCAGGGCTCTCTGGCCAGGAGGGCCCAGAACTGGACACAGCCCTGAGGTCCCTCAGCAGGGCCGGCACAATTGCAACAAAAATGAAGCAGTCGCAGATAAGGAAAATAAAGGAAAGGGGGCTGGTACAGCCTTTCCAGATCAAAGCCATGAAAAAGGAATATTGGGCAAAAAAGATTTTGGTATGCACAGCTGCTATTCAAATGTACTTTGAGTTTTTATATATATTATAAGAAAAAGCTGGTGAAAAATTACTGAAAGGAAGGAGAGGATGGGTATGGTAGTGCTTGACTAGTCAAAGCTCAGTCAGGAAGTGGTGGCAGCCTGAGGCCAGAAGGTCTCTCACCAGGACACACAATTTTCCTCTAATCATGTATCTGTAGTGAATAAGCAGCTCTCTTTTATCTTTTTTATCCATGTTTTTTCTTATTTATTTGAAAGGTAAGGCTTTGTCAAAGGAAAGTGCCTTTGGGAGGATCAAACATGAGTTAAATGAAATTCCTGGGGAATAAAAGGAGTCATCTTTCGGCTATCACCTCCAGATTCTGCCCAGTTTCTGTGAATAGTTTTAGGCGCCGTTACAGATTCATGTAATCAAAATAATTTCTTGGTCTTTCTATTCATTCTGTGAAGCAAGAGGTTGAGGCATCTGTATATCCCTGTATTCTGTTTCTGGTTTTCTCTGCTGCTATTGTTTACCAGCACAGAGGCACTGATAGCAAGTTCTTTAGTTCTTTATCACTCCAACATCTCCTCATTGTCACTTTCTGTTAATTTTGCATAAAATGTCCAGTTGGCATGGATATCTAATGAGGAAAGCGATTGGGATGTGGAATACATCGTATTGTTTCTAAGCAAAGCTGCACAAAGGTGGGTGATGTATGGTCTACGTCAAGAACCGTAGTGCTTAGCAAGTGGATCTAAAAGTGGTTGTTTTTCCTGGAAAGCTGTCATTGTAAGGAGTTGGAGTACTGGGTCCTGCAAATGTGGTTGTGTAAGCCATGTGTCACTCTACATTTCCATGGGGGACTTGCAGGGTTCTGGTCACTCGGGTCACAGGGCAGAAATAGGAAAAATGCAGAGAAGGCTAAGAAGAATATAACAGCTTCCATACAGGGGAAAAGATAATCTGGATTGTCACCCTGGAAAAAACAGTAAGAGGAGAGACGAAAATGGTCTAGAAAGTCTTTATGAAAGGAGAGGGAGAAGATGGTTTATTTGAAGATGGTTTCTCACTGTTGCTTGGAGTTAACGCATGTGGGCAACCTGGTAAAATTATCAAGCATGTGGCTTAAAGCAAATGAAATCCCACCTTGTTCTGACATGTTGTAGTTACATCACGTAACTCATGTCCGTGGGATATTTTGAGGCCTAAATTATAAACATGCCAAACATGCTCATGAAGGTGCAGGTGAAAGAGATGTTTGTAGAGAACATGTGCAGTTGAATATTAAGCACAGTGGTCTGTCTTTCCTATGCCTTCACCTTCAGAAACTCTCAGGCTACAGATTACAAGGAACAGTAATTCTGTGCATGTACTTGTCTTTGTTTTCCCTGGTTGGTCACTGCTGGCTGGTGCAGAGGTGGCAGCATGGCTTTTCTCAGTGTGACAGTTCTCACTGGACCCATGAGGAAATGTACTGCTGCTTTAGGATCTTCCCACCTAAAGAGACAAACCCCAAGGTGAGGGAGTGTAGAGGGAAAATGCTCTACAAGAATGCTCTACAAGAAACATGGCTCTACAAGAAACAAACTGTCTTTTTGGAGAAATGTCTACGGGTCTGTGAGACTGGTTTTCACTTTGGGCACAGGAATCTGGTCTAACAGAAAGCAGAAATTTCTTACCAACCCATGAGGTTTTACTTCTGCAGATGAAACGAGAATAATTTGGGAGAGTTTTTCTTGTGAGAAATGACTTGATAAAGCCACTTTTCTTTGTGAGGAGTTTTCAGTTTAGATGAGTCCAGACAGTCATTTTGGCATTACAACTGATGCTCTTTAATAAATCAAATCCCACTTTTCAAGCTGATTGTTCTGCTTGGCTTTAGGATATGGCCCCTTTGGGTGGGTTAGTTTTAATGTTATGCACCTCTCTGGGCTTGGACCACCAGATCACAGTGATTTTGAGTGAGGGTCTTGAGAGCTCTGCTGTGCTGTTTGATTCAAATTAAATGCATTAAAAGAATTCTTCTTTCTTTCTAAAAGGAGGAAAGTCTTGATTTAAATTAATTGAGAAAGTGAATTGCCCACAGCTGGTGATGAAAGAGTTTTAACTGTCATTGTAGAGATGATACAAACATAATCATGTGGAGCACTGCAGATACCTCTCAACCCGCTGCAGTTTTTCCTCAATTTGATTACTTCTTAATCTTTTGTATGAAAAATTTTAAAGACAATGACAGTAAGATATAATTATGAGTCAGTAGGATTATTCATAACACTTCTGCTACAGTTTTCTGCCTACCAAAGCCAGTGGATTATTCCTCAACTCTTGCCAAACCAGAAAATAACTAAGCTACACTGGCCAGTGAATGGACATCCTCAGGTACAAAGGTGGACATATGTTTGTTGTATGTATGAGCTTGCTGTAAGAAGGTCTGCATGAGATTAGATGTTTTGATATGGGAAATTCTCTTTTTCCATTCAATTCCCAGTAATCTTATGACATAAGCAAGTGCTAGAGCATGTATGTAAACGATAAAATAATATTCTGTTGTACAAGCCATTGGCTATTTGTTAAATGTGTTGCCCTCCAAAATATTCAAGATTATGCATGTCACATAAAATTTCTCAGAATAAAATCTAATTTTAGATCTAGAAATGAGTGCTAATGTTGTAATGGAAATGGCTTAATGCCGAGCTCCTTGATTTTGTGTCTGGTTTTGTTTGCCTGTTGTGTGCTGCCCTCCGTGTTTCCAGGAGAAAGCACATTGTACATTCTTTTTTCTGTCCTTTTGGAGAAGGCAGGAATCTCATCTCTTCTGTTGCCAACTCTTTGATATTAACTATTCAGTATAAGTCCTCCAAATGTCACGGTTTGACACTGGCTAAAAGCTAGGCACCCAGGAGAATCATAACGAGAGCTTCATGATTTGAGATAAGGAGTAGGAGAAAAAATACCCTAAGGACAAAAGAGGTTCAAAACTTAAAACAGTATAAAGAAAATTTAGTATTAGCAGAATTTTAAAAAAAGAGTAAATAGAACTGAAATAAACCTTTAGAGCACCTCTTTTTTTCTTCCCAGACCCTCCCTCTTTCCCACGCAGGGAGACATAACATGGGGTTTTGATCAGTCACTTCCTAAAAATTTTTCTTCAGTTTGTTCAGGGAAAGAAGGGTCTTTCTTCTGTTGTGCCATGGGGTCCTTCCCATGGGGGAAGTTCTCTGTGAATTTCTCTAGAGTGGTTCTAATTTTCATGAATAGTAGTCTCGCCCTACCTGACGTAACATGAGTCCCTCCCATGGGCAAAGCAGTTTTCCCAAAACTGCATAGTGTGGGTCATTTAGTTCATGGGGTGTAGTCTTTTAAGGATCAGCTGTTCTAGGTTGGAAGCAAGGGTCCTCTATCTCTGGAAGCAAGAGTTTTCTCTCTCTGAGTTTCCCACTAGATTACAGCTTCTCAGCATCCATTCACTCCAGTGTGAGCACCTTTTCTCACAGGCTGCGTGTGAATCTCTGCATCCCCCCATGTACTCCATGAATTATAGGGAAACAATCTGTTGTATTACAGTCCTCACTACGGCTTGCAGAGAAATCTCGACTCTGATGCTTGGAGCACCTCCTCCCCCTCTTCCTTTTCACAGACCTCAGCGTAGCTATCTTGGTTTTCTCCACATGTCCTCACTTTCTCCTCTTTCTCTGACTAAGAAGAAAAAATTGCTGCTCATAAGTACCATTGTCAACAAATTCCACCTGTTTAAAGATTTCTGTAGGATTTTTGTAGCGCTGAAAAGTTGATCTCGTCTGGATTCCATGTCGAGGAACTGTTTGCCATGTTTTCATCGCTGGCCATGTGGTCCCCACCGCCACCGCACAGGCAGTGCCGGCCGCCACTTCATGCGGGGCACCGGAAAGGAAAAAACTGCTGCTGCTGCTGCCTCTGCCCTTATGCTCTCAGCACAGCTGGCTAAAAGTGGCTAAGCAGGCAAAGTTCATTGTGAGCCGTGCTGAGATGGCGGCGACCGCATGGCCCCAGCCGTGTGGCCCCCACTCTGGCCCTGGGAAGGCCCTGGCCGTGGCACCTGCCTGCCCTTCGGAAGAAGAAGCAGAGACTGCCCAAGTTTTTTTTCCCTTCTTAAATATGTCATCACAGAGGCGTTACCAACTTCTCTAATTGGGCCAGCAACATGTCCATCACCAGAGCCTTCAGCGATTGGTGCTGCGGGACATGTAGAAGCTTCCAGCAGCTTCTCTTTCAGAAGTTGTCTCTATGGCGTCCCCCGCCCCCACCAAAAGCCAGGCTGTGTTAAACTAACACACCAAAATATTACCAAATCACTTTGACGAGGTGAGGCACTAGCTTTGAGTGAGAGCATTTCAAATTTTTTATTTTACATTTTTATTTTATATCAAGAATATGAAATATGTTTGTATTTCCTTTTTGTTCAAATCAAAGGAAAAAAGAAAAATCTGAAATCCCTCTGCTTCTCCTACAGCATGGAGAAGGATTTACATAAAAGGTATGACTGCTGTAAATAAAACTAAATATTCTGCAACAATCAATTTTTTAGTCAGAATTGAGAACAGTTCACTGTTTTGGTTTTATGAAGGCGCACTTTTTAAACTATAGTTCTGTGGAACTGTTTGTAGTGGTGATATCATTTTCTCTTTTCAGCTCACTCTAGAGATAAGTATAGATTCCTTTCTTTTTTTCTTCTTCTTAAGAAATGGAAATTATTACTGTCCAGGCCAACTTTCACATCTCCTGTATACAGAGGGTACTTAATATATCTGGTTTTCAGTAACTTTTTACCTTGATGCTTAAGGGTAAGCAGGTTTGAAATCTCAAATGTGCCAAAGAGAAGTGCATGTTAAAATGCCACACTGCGTCTTCGATGTCATAGGTTGGCATGAAATGCCAATTTTACACATAAGGCTTCTGCATTATTTTGACTCTTTAAAAGCAGGCACGTCTTTTCACCAATTCAGCTTTCATAAGCGGGGCGTGTGTATGGAATTTCAGCCACTTGTTTTATCAGTGTGAATCTGGCCCTGTTTTATACAGTGCCAAAGACAAATGATTGCTTTATCTCCCTTCTGTGGCAAGACCATGCACACACTGCTCTGAGTATTCCAGGAAGGACCAGCAAGGCAGGTTTTAAAGACGCAGATCTGGGCTCATTTTGTAAAATCCCATGCATGCCAGGGTTTCCTTGCTGGAATTCTCAATAAAGAACGAGTTTGTTCACATTCAACCACTGAAGAGTTTGCACAGTCCTCATAATGCTGTAAAGTACATTAGGCCAGTTGTGAAATCCTGTCTGGGAGAGACTGCAGGTCTTGATACACATTTTCATTCTGTTGTTGATTCCTCCCTCTCCAAATGGTTCATCATCCTCAGTTAACTCCTAAGCGTAGTTTAAATAATTGCCTTGTGGCTGTTGAAAGCTCACTGTGAGACAACCTCCCCAGTGTGAGATTTGTACTGATCAGAGAGTATTGTTTGAAGCAGAAGGACTTGAACTAACAGGGTTCTTTGTAGTAGAATGAATTCTCAAGAGTTATCTCTCATTTAAAGGGAGTACTTATTTTGGAATGTGGTTCAAAGCATTTTTCATGTTGTCAGTGAAGCATCTGTTATGGGAATTAATGATTTTGATGTTTTTAGCTTTCAGAAGACATCAGAAACCAAAATATTGGATTTGGGGGCTCTATGTTTGAAAGAAGTAGGATATTTTGCTGTAATTTCCAGATGAATTGTATATTTCTGGGTTGTATCTGCTCTGGTACGTGGTTATAGTTAATACATTTGAAAACTCCAGATAAACTGGATTGTGTATGTGCAATTGTGCTAGGTTATCTGAGGTTTTTTGCTCTCCTTCCTCATACTAGGGCAGATTCAATTTGAGTGTAGTCCTCACACTCCTCATTTTTCATCTTGCTGTTTTACGTGCAGCCATTCTCACCTGCCTACTTCAGTCCCATAAATGTCTTGTACTCCAGCCAGGACTTCTTTTGGCTTTTCCTGTAGAGGAAGCTCACACAAACCTGCAGGAAAGTTTTTCCAGTGACAGATTTCAGAAACAGGTAGAAGAGCCTTCTTCAGGGTGCTTTGGGGTGTCCTGTGTCCCAGGATTTTAATGTGAAGGCCAGTGCAGAGCATCTTGGCCTTTCCCATTTAAGAGAAGCCAACAGGTAAACAGCTCTAGAAGAGAGGAGCCATGCAATAATATTGGCTGCTTCTCCCATGTCAGCCCTGGCTGGTTAGGAAAAAGAAAAGCTGTACACTGCAGGCCTCTGCTCCCATAGTTCTGAGTATTTTGCAGTGAGGTGGCCAGTCCAGCAAAATAACCCTGGAATGATCTGATTTCTTCCACTGTTGCTGTTTTCTGGAAGCAAAGGTCTGTTCCCCCAGGCTCCCAGGGGCTAGACAGCCAGTGGCTTGTCTTGGAAGAGTTAACCCAATCTAGTTGCTTGAACCAACCACCAAAACATTACAACGGTCCCTTTGAATTTCCTGTGTTTTGTGTGGAGGCACTGTACCTGCTGTCCTTTGGCACATCCTGCCTGCTGTCTTCTTTACTGCCTCAGTGCACAGCAGGCAGGCATGGCAACACCTCTCCCATCACCAGGTTGTGAGCTTGCTCTCAATGTGCTCGTAGCTGTGGGCAGGGAAAAAGAACAGTATCTTTGGCTTCCAGTTTAAAGCTGGAAAAATTGAGTTTCAGCTGTTCCTCACAAGCCTCATACAACCAGCTGAACAAGGGACATGAGGACTACTTTGTATGCATAAGCCTAGAGGGTCTTGTTCACTGCAGCTGAAATTTGTGGTGAACAGATCTCTACAACACGCATTCTAATGTCATAGCAGCTTTACACTGAGTGGTTTAATTTCATGCCAGCTTTAGATAAGAATTTTTTTTGTTTCATTTCTGTGGTTATTCAATAGCCTGTTGTTAAAAGTCAGCACTCAGGTTTATGCCCATTGCAAGCCAGAAGCAGAAAACAATCCAGTAGTGCTAGAGCAATGAGAAAGTTATCTTAATCTAAATTATACAAGAAATAAACACAATATTTGATGGGGACTCTGCTTATCTTTTCATGTCCTCCCAGCTTGTGTTCTTTGCTGTGACAGGAATTTATATATGAGGCTTAGAACTAAGAAATAATATTTAACTCTTCGTGGTAATCCTTTCTAGAATTACAGTTAGTAGAGAATTAAGATTGTTACTGTTTCCCTTTCCTTCATCCATTTTAATGTCTTAAAATAGGGATTACCATGGAAGTTTCCATCCAGCTAAGATAGTTGAGCTGCAGCTGTGGTAATACCTTTCAAGAACATACAGCTTTCTTTTTATTCACTCAGTCTTTATAAATTTCAGGAGTCCTATAGTTATAAATAAAGACTATTTTGGAACCAGTCTACACGTTATCAAACACAAATTTTGCTACCAAGGATACCAGTAGGTGAATATTTGCATACATCATTTTCCACAAAAGAGTCCTACACATCTTTCTTATGCATGGAAAGTTTGTCCTTATTCGTTTTCTGAAGGTTCCCACTGCAGCTTTTTCATCCCTGTGCTTAGTGCACCTGCCTGGTGCCCCACAAAGTCTGGAATTACTCAGTATGGAGAGCAAGGAGGAAATGTGGGGCTGTTTATCCACCAGTGTGTGTTGTTTGCATACATATACATCAGCAAAGGCAGGAGGCTTGAAAAACTACGGAAAGCAATGGGACTTGCTCTGAGCCATCTTTTGAGGCACGGTAGGAAATGAAGAAGCTTTTCCTCAAGATCTAAGGTCTCTCCCCTGATCTAAGAGGGTGAGTACATCTTAGGAAGATTGGAGAGAGTGTCCTGATAACAGGAGTGGGAAGGCTGGAGGAGATCAGGCAAAGCTGAGTCTGTGCTCAGCTCTCTGAGGGAGCAGTGGCTGATGCCTCCGTTCCCCAGGGAGCTGGAGCACACCTTGCTAGGGATGGAGGATTGGCTGGTGGCGGGGGGAGGGGGGGTTAATAAAGGGAGAGAGGGAAAGAGCTCTGAGACCCTATGCTCTGGTGTAGCATCCTTCCTACCTTTCTTTCCCTGGTCACTGACACCCTCCCGGAACTCCTGGTGAACATCAGCACTCACTCTTTGTTGTTACTGTGCCGACAGGAGATAATCCAAAATTGCTTATGGTATAATGAATTTTGGGAGCTATCCTAAAACACAGTCCAGTAGTTACCTGCCTACTGCACAGCTGTTTCAAGACATTTCAGGGAGTGGGCTTGAAGTTCTTTTTTCCACCTTGCCTGGAAGTTCAGTGGCCAGAACCCTCAAAGGCGGAGTTCCTGTCTAGGATACCAAATACCATTTGTAAAGCTTTGCTGCATGCTCCAGTTTAAAGGCTTGGGCCACGAGCTTGGCCTAGCCTAAGCTACCATTTAGGAAATGGGTGCTTTAGGATTTAGCTGGCATTTAATGCCAGAAACCTTTGTCATGTAAGAAATAGCATGTTGGATTTATGGGGGGCTTTTGGTTCCCAACAGTGTATTAGTATTTTCACTTAAGTAAGCTTTAATTGTAAATGTGAGGTTGTTCATTAGCAGTAGACTGCTGTAGTTTTAACAGAGTAAGTTGTCCAGCTACATGAAACTGTTCTCCATTATTTGCTTTACTCTCCTTAAAAGTTTCAGTTTGTCTCTGTAACTTTAATTATAACTTTTATGTCTTCAGAAGCAGTCCCTTCAAACAGCAGTTACCTTTCCTCACACCATGATTTGGAGGTTAAAAGTCCAGTTCCTGTTGTAAGATGCTAAGTACAGAAAATGGGGATCACAAATCATCTCTGTTCTTTCTTTCCTAATATGTCCCTGCACATTCATTTGATTTCTGCCCTTTTGAATTTTCACAAAGTGTAAATCAAGTCAGCTTGCAACAGTGCTGCTGTTGATATTTTGCATTTAATCTGATCATAAGGCACTTTAAGTGTTAAGAAATTGAAATTCTATTCCTTCACCCAGCTCAAAGCCTAGCTAAAACTCTCCAAGCCTTAGGCTGAGGTGCTGTGAGAAGTCGACCTTTAAAGCTTAAGCTGCAGTGAAACTCTGTTTCTAAGCAGGTCTTAAATTAGATGAGGGGAGACCAGAGATCTCCGGTTGAGAACATTAATTTTCTTTCTGCCCCACAGAGGATTTTTTCCATGTTCAAGTGCCTCAGTTTGCCTCTTGAAGTGATATAACCTGCTGTGTTTTGCAGTTCTCTTTCCTCACTGTGTCCAGGGTTGAACACCGAAAGACAGTGAGTGTGATCTATTAGAACCATTCCTAAAGAAATCTGGGAATGAGGGCACTTCTGTGGCAGGTATTGTGGCATTTTCAGAAATTTCCTGTAGCTGTCTCTCTTTTGGAGCAAGCTGTATATATCCCAAACCCTGCTGGAAGCTTTAGTTTCAGCAGATTTAGTACTTCGACGAAAAAATATTTAACTAATTTTTTTTTCCTGACCCTTCAGTGTAGCTAATCTTGGTGGGTGAGATGGATATAGAAAATGAGAAAGTCCTTTGGAGGCTGAGCTGCTGGGAATAGCCTGGTTTCTGGGAGGAAATTTGATGCCAAAGGCTGGCTGTACCAGGTGGCTGAAGGTAATCCCTGAGCACCCAGTATTGCTGGAGCTGCCACCTTTCCACTCCTTCTGCAACTGTGCTGGGCGCTTAGATCTGAAAATTGCTTAAAAGCTGAGCTTTGGGACAATTTTGATTACCATGCTGGAGACATGTAATCCACCACCAAACTGTTCAGATTTAATAACCTAAAATTTTGCATTATGGTCTGAAAAATAAAGGCAAATCCCCAGGAATTTAGTTTAGTTGCATGTTCCGTTTCTTTCTCCTTGGGCTAAATGCCTGTTAGAAGCAGGTGCCACTGCCTGGTCGTTGACAGATGACACCATGGCTATTCTTAGGGATTGCTGAGTTCTGTGGGGCAATTTGCATTTAGGTATTCAGGGAGTTAACTGCAGATCCCATTGATTTAAAATTGGAGATACAATGGAGACCTGCCATTCACTAACTCATCCTGCTGGGGTTTTTCACACAACGTAGTCAGGAATGACAGCTCCTCTTTTCCTCCAAGAGCCTCTAAATGACAAAAAAGAAAAGACAGTGAGCAGCGAGCATTATTTGCTGTGAAAAACATGATTTTAGAGCCCTCTAACCTCTCCCACTTTGGTTTCTGTTTCCTGGCAGCAAGATGCTAATCTAGTCATCCCATGGTCAGAAATGCTTTCTTATCTCTGATCTCTCTAGTCACTCTTTCCATGCTTTTCCAATTCTGCTCTAGTCCTTCAAGGTAAGAGGATCAGAACCATAAGTATTGACTTATGGGAAATCCTTCCTTTTCTAAGTTTTAAAACATTAATTAATTTTGCATTTTTGACTCTTGAGGTTTCACTCATACTGAATAGCAGTTTCCAGCACATCTCAGTTATAATCTTGAGATCTCATTCTCTTTCTTTTAAAGAACACATTTTCAAAATAAATTCATACATTTTCTTGAGAAGTGGTTTGCTTTTAAGTTTTACTTTTTGAGCTGTTCAATAGGATGCCAGTGCATCATGTCCCGCAGGTAGATGTTACCTGTGGCATCTTTAGAGCAATCTTAAGAGAGAACATTTACAGGAATTTCTCAAATTGGAATTTTTTGTCTTTTGAATAACGTTTCGTAAATGGAAATAAGGATGCAGAAGGCTGTTAGAGGAATATGTGAAATTTCATGTGCTGTCATTCCAAAATAAGTCATTAATGCTGGCTAAAGAAAACAACCCACACCTACAGGTTTATTTTCCAGCTCCATTGCTATCTGCCGATGGTTTTTTCATGCTAAAAATATGATTGCTTTTCTGTTTAGATTCCACTATTCCACTGAACACTTCTGTCCATACTTCTTTTCTGTGTGGACACCTATCTTTATTCCTCTGTTCACTTCAACATAAGCATGGGCTTTATAATTGACATTGTTGACTCAAGGAGCAGGTCCATTGCTGACAGGTGAGGTCTGATCTTCTGAAGCACTTGTGTGGGGAGGGAAGAGGAGGAACAGAGAAGGAAGAGCTTGGATCAGGCAAGGAATGAGAGCAGGAATGTTTGTGTTGGCCACATTCAGACATTGTGGAAGGTTCTGCAGTGCTGGCTGGTCCCAGGAGGGGAAGTGCTCCCAGAGCTGCCACGGGCTGTTCTTGTGCTCTGTGTGCAGTGACCTGAACAGAGCCTGGCCAGCCTGTTCTGTGTTCCTAGACTTGTAATGGGAACTCTATAGGATCCTGTTAAAGCCAGGGTGTTGAACAAAACAGAAAAAGAACAAAACAAAGGCCAGGTGCAGTCAGATGAACTATTAGGATATACTGTAGGAAATAAATGCTGATGTCTGGCAATAAAATCTCAATGAACAGCTCTCTACCCATTTTTTCCAAAAAGTGAGCTGAGCAGAATTTGGAACTATTTGGTTGCAGACAGTGATACAGACACCCTAGAGGTAATTGGATACTCTTCCTGTTAGGAACTGCAGATTGTGTTTTGCTCTGTGAAATGGTCCAGCCCGTGACCCTTGTGGGTTTGCTTTGCTTTGCTAACAACAGAACTGGACCAGTGGGAGCTCAGCAGAAGGACAGAGCAATGGAGAACAGTATTGCCCACGGCCTAAAATCTGTTCAAGGGAAATAATGTCCAAATAAAAACAATCAAAGAACTTTACATTGCTTAGGTCCATTAGGGCTAATTAGCAGCATTGGATGATAAAGTTTTGAAAGCCATGTCAGCCCATAGCTAACACTTGACAGCTGGCACAGGGAATATGGCAGGAGCTGTACTACCTTTCTGTAAGGGGAGGGAGTCCATAAAGTTGTAGTGTTTAGTAAGCACGTACATTAATTATTTGCTGCCTACTCTTGTAAAATCTTGGGATTATCTGATCTCTGAGGAGAAGACCATTGACAAATGAAGATTGTCTGGACAGTTGCAATTTTGTTTAAAGCTCCCTGCAATGAGCAGATGTTTGGACAGCTGAGAATTTTCATCTGAGCTTTCCTGAGGGGACTTTGTAGCCCAGTGTGCTGCAAATCTGTGGGGAGATATTTGCAGCAGGGCTTGAGGTTTTTCACCTTCCTCTGTACATACCAAAAGGATGATAAAACAAAAACTAAAACTCGTGTTTAGTTTAAAATGAAAACTTCCCCTCTATATGTTGCACATTTGTTTTTTAGGAACAATCTCACTAATTTCTGAATGTGACTTCTGGTAATCTGTTTTTGTAGGAAGATGTAATTCTGAGGTTTCTGCAACACAGAGTGCACCAGCACACTGGTTAAATAGGCTTGTACAGGTGAAAGCAGCCAGCCTTTCACAAGAAAACAAGTATTTCTGTCCAGCCACAGCTCAGGGGCTGTGTCTGTCACTGGGGCTCCTGGCCGGTAGGATATGGCCCCTTCTAGTCTGTATTTGTTCACTGAATCTGTTCACTTCATGACTGTAGTTTACAAAAATGAAAAAGGTTATTTTGTACGTCAAGGAAAATCTACTCTCAGTATAGATTTTGACTAGTTCTAAGGCATGGCAGCACTGCATAACTTGTTACTCTTTCTTCAGGGCAGGGAATTAGTTCCCAGGCTCCCCATGGAATGGGCATGGCCCCAAAGCTGCCAGAGCTCCAGAAGCGTTTGGACACCACTCCCAGGGATGCCCAGGGTGGGATTCTTGGGGTGTCTGTGCAGGGACAGGGGTTGGACTCGATGGTTCTTGTGGGTCCCTTGCAATTCAGTACATTCTATATGGGTGAGAAGACTCCCATGCTAAGAACACAGAGACTTCTCCAGTAAAGTGTGAAAGTTTTCCATCTTTGCTGAGCACCTCTGGTAACTGGAGCCGTGGGGAGAGGATGCTGATGTGGAGGGAGAGCAGTAGGAGCTTGGGGACCTCACAGAGTGTGGTGTGTGAACAAGGCTGCAGCTCAGGCACTGCCCACACCAAGTTCCCCTCCTGCAGCAGGAGTGGCTTTCCTGTGGCTCTGCAGCCCACGCACGTCCCATGAGGGGCATTCAGTAAACAAAAGGCACCGTGTGCCCAGTCACTGACAGTGCCTGGGGCATCTGCTTCCACAGTTACACGTGAATGACTTGTCACAAATATTGCTGGGTGATGCAGAGCTCTGTGCAATGTGAATTTGAAGACATCAGCTACAGAGATGTCAAGAAAAGCTGTTGGCTCAATACAGAAGATTAAACAAGGTGTGGTAAATAAATGCTGGACCAGTTACTGAGGATTTCTGGGCTGTTTGGAATTTGTAGGAGTGCCTCTTGTGGATAAAAAAAGACTATTAAAATATTCAGATTGCAATGCAAATGTTCTAATTTCAAGCATTTAGTCTTTATTTTGGCTGGATATCTGATTTTATATGCCCCTGCAGATACCTTTGAGAGCAGAACTGCAACACTACTACTGAGAATGGGGACAGGCCACTTGAGATGTCTTGGAAGACCTTCAAGCAAACTTTGTTTCCAGATTGGAGGGGACCCTGAAAGATAATCTGATCCAAACTTTAATCATCACCAGGTCATCAGGGAAAAGAAATATTTTGATAAGGCACAGCCAGTGAGCAACAGCCAGTGTACAAGGTGCCACATCTACCTCCAGTTTCCCTTTGGCTCTCCTTGTGTCCTTTTCCCAGTATCCCTGTGCAAAAGATGGTCCAAAGATCCCTCATGTGCCTCACAATCATCGCCAAGGGCAGAGACTGAACACAGGAGTCCTGGCCTGGCTGAGGTGGGATGTCTGCCAAGTGTTGCCTGCAGGTGTGCCCACTGGAAACTGGTACGCATTCCTGAGGAACTTTGTGCAGGTCACAATGGACTGTGCTGTTCTTGCTGCCCAGGCAGGAAGGACTGCGCTGAAGCGGAAAGGAATGGCCTGTCCTGTACACCTGTCCTGTACCTGTTTCCCAAAGCAACAGGCCTCATAACAATGGCTGTAGATCTCCCCACCTCTTGGGGAAAAGGGGGAGATGTGGGGATACCGCTAGAAAGCAGAAGCGAGAGCACTGCTAAACTCATGTCAGAGGTAGATGCGCTAACGCTGCTAGGCCGCAAACCATGGCAGGCAGTACGGCCTATAAAAGGCATGCTTGGTATGCATCTGTGATAGTGCTAGCTTCTAGTTTTGCAATGTTATTATGAAACATAGATATGGTCTTGGCCAGTTGCCCCTCCCTTTTGAAAAGGCCTATAAAGGGACTTTCTGAAATAACTGAGCTCGAGATCTCCCCACGGAAAGAAGGCAAATCTATTGGCAGAAGACCACGAGGACTTCGTCTCATCCGTTGGTAGCTATTGCCCCCCTTTTTCTTCCTCTCTACTCTTTTACTTTGTTTTTCTTTATCTCCTTCTCTTTCTCTCCTCTATCACATTACTGTGTTGTGGGCACTTAATAAAGGTGCACTGTTCTGATTAAAACTGAAATCCCTTGTGTCCTTTTACACTCTGAGATCTATAAACGAACCATCATGACCCCCGCTCGTATTAGCGGATCGTGACACCCTGGTGTGTATACTCAACACAGTAACCGTGGAAATGATATGTGCTTACAACTGGCTTATATTTCCGGATTTAGGAACATTAGCTGGCAGCATAGGCCTGTGACAAAGCTTTTCTTTGCCTGTTGAGTCAGCCCAGAGGTCCCTCAGAGCAAAATTATGTAGGTCTGCTAAATGAGATTTTAAAATGAGAATACAGAAACAACAGTACAGCTTTCAAATGTTTCTGATTGAAAGCCCTAACTGTATATCCAGGGATGAATTATATTATTTTCACAATAGCAAGCTTTCAGGACTCATTCAAAAATCTGTTTGGAACAGGACTAGAATGACATTGTCTCTGCCTCTTTTCAAAAGAAAGGAGGGAAATACTGAAGTAGTTTAAACTCGCTATGAGAGACAAAACTAGGGCAAGTAGGGCATATAAGTGAGGATTCATTATGTTCCTTTCCACTCTGCACAGCCAAGGCCAGTGAGAAGTGAGTGGAAGTTAAAGCTGGTCCTTGCAGCAGCAACCCCTGTGTGAGTTATGGGCTCTGCAGTTGTGAGCACCCACCTTGTTTGGAGCTTCACTGCTCACGTCAAGAGCAGAGTCTGGAGCACCTGCCTCCTATCTGAGGAACTGCAGATAAATGTCTTGAAGCCTGAAGTGTTTTCTGAGCTGTGGCCTTCTGCTTTCCTGCAGACTTGGTATGGTACTGCTGGAAGCCGGGAGCTGCAACAGCCTCAGCAAAAGCGGTGGGGCAGCACTTCCTATCTATTGAGATCCCAGCTGGTATCTGAGAGTATCACACCAACGTCACATGATTCCGGGTTTTCATCCTAACATCTTTGAACAACAGGTGCAGACTCATGGAACCTACAGATTACTGACTGCGTGTATCCTCTACCAATCCCTTTCTATTCTGCATTATATTATCTACAGAGAGATTGCATCCCACTCATGGCCGTGCTAATGCAAAAGTCACCTCTCAGGGAGTGGTATTTAAACCACTGAAGTATTTGTTCAAATCAGTTAATGTAGCAGGCAACTCTTAAGAAATAACAGGAATACAAAACTGGAAGAAGCATCCCCCAAGTCTGTGTCTGTGACACAGCACTTGCTGTGTCTCTGGCCTGATTTCTGTGCCACCACTAGCCAAGCCACTCAGTCGCATGTGCATTTACAACAGTGAACTTGTGCAAGTTACACAATTCACAAGTGTGCAAATCACACCATTCCTAGAAATATTAGAAGAATAAGATAACCCGTGTGTAATTAATTTTTTAGGAAGGTGACAGTTTAAATCAGACATGGTTTGTGTTGCACAGCATTTTTATTGCAATGATCTTGGGGCTCAGAAGTACTAAAAACTAAGGTCAGGAGGATGTCTTGTGCATATTTTTATTTCTAGAATCATTTAGGTTGGAAGAGACCTTTAAGATCATTGAATTCAACTGATTCATGGTGCTTTTCATGATGCTTCAGTTAGCTGAGCAAAAAGCCAACTGATAGCTCCTTTCTAAATGGTGGATGAATGGAAAAACAGGAATTGTGTCTGTGGCTGCTTCAGAGAGCAGCAATGCTGAAGATCACATTTCTTCTCAGCATTGTTTGTATGCCTTCAGCTATGTTCATATCCAAGTAAGAGAGAGAGTCGAGCCTTGGTGTGCTTGCAAGGGAGAACAGTGCTTCCACAGGAGGGAAAGAGCTTGAACTACTGCTTGAAGGGTGAGTGGGACTCCAAAATCTGTATTTAGTTGACCTTAAAGATACAGGTCTTCTTCCAGTCCCGTGTGGGGCAGTGTACCGTTCCACTATAATAGGGAGAGTCGAGGAAGATTCTTTTTGATAGATTTTTCAAACGAAAATAAAGCGCAAATGCGGCAATATTCTATCTGAGAACCATTTATTGATAGAAAAGGGTAAGTGAGCCTACCGAAGTAGGATAGAAAAGAGACCAGAGAGGGAAAAGAGATAAACAGAAAGAAATAGACGATAGGGACAGCGTTAACACAGGAACCTCGGGTGCTTTGTCGGCGTCAGCTCAGCAGACGGAGGGGGCGTGCTGCGAACTGCGGAGCGCCTGCGTAGCTCCCGCGTTGGGCTGGGCGCGATTTCCGAGCAGCACCAGGCTGCGTGTCCCTTCCGTCAGAGGAGAACAGGCTGCTGTGGCTACGGGCGTGCTTCTGGAGCAGCTGCAGGTTCTCAGAGTCGGGGCATGGTGGCTGCGGGCGTCAGCGGCTGCAAGTCAGGTGCCGCGGGCAACGCGGGGATAACGGCGGTGGTCACGGCTGGGTACAAGTGGCAGCAACAGGCTGGTCGCTACGGGCTGGTGCTATAGCAGGTTGGTGAAGCAGCAGCACAGGAAACACAGTGGCGGTGCTCACGGCTGGGCACAAGCGGCAGCGGCTGCGGCCGGCAAACACAGCGGGGGCGGATGGCTGCGGTGGCGCCCGCCCTAATGGGGAGGCAGTGGAGCACCAAGTCCTCGTGGTGAAAGCTGGTCCGCAGGAACGGCGAAGCAGGGCGAAGCAGGCACAGGCAGGGAAGCAGGACCACAGGGAGGAAAAGAGCGAAGGGGAGAGGGGGGCTCGGCCTCCCTCCCTCCAAAAAGACCCAAAAGCGAATGGCTCCCATTGTGCTGCAGTTAATTGCTTTCATGTTTTGAGGTTCCTCCCCTAGCCCAATTTTGCGGACATTCTTCCTGGGCATCTGCAGCTTTCTCTGCCCTGATTGGCTGCCAGGTGAAGCTTCCCCAGGACAGGGCTGCCAGCACACGTACAGCTCTTACTGGAATAACACATGTTGAGGCATAAATAAAAATCAGATTGGTCCTTCTCAGTCAGGAAAGACTTGTGTCCGTCATGTCATCAGTTCCTCTGGTACCAGCACCAGCTTGGTTTCTCCATCTACCTGAAGCTCTCCATGTGGGTTAAAAATGAGATGAGCAGAAGGGGATGTTTTCTATCCCCCTTAATGGTCAGACTAAAAGGGAAAATTATCTGCAGGAATTACTCCTGTCATGTTCTGGAAGGACTGGTATTTTATGGGGTGGAGGCAGTGCTTAAGGGTGCACTTAATGCTCTGTGTATTAGACAACAAATGGAAGAGAACTGCTCTGTCACTGTAGATAAAATAAATAATTGGAAATATGAATAATACAGAGAGAGAGGCATTTTTAAAGTCAAGTCCACCGTGTGCCACAAGAAGCATCTCTTTTTGTATATGACTGTGCTTCTTTTCACACAGTCACCCATAACAATTACCTTTCACTTTTCTTTCTAGATTTGCTTTCTCTGTAATACTGTTTTTCCCACCATGTTTTGAAAGCCCAACCTCTTAATTTAATGGACTCAAAAAGCTGCTTCCCCGAAGCAGCCTTTTTAGTTACTGCTTATGCTTTAGTTACTTTTTATGCTTCAGTTTACATTAGCTCTTTCTGTCCCATCCCCCATGCTCCCCATCTTTTTCTTTCCCAGTTTTCCATGTTTTATTTCATGAGAAATAAAGTATGTATCCATTGTGATTGGGTCCATTCAGGAGTTTCTAGACCATCTTAAGATAAATTTTAATTTGGGCCAAATAGAAACTTCATGCAAAATTGTTCCGTTTGGGTGCATTTTGCCAGCACCTTTTCCTTCCTTCTTAAATTGTTTAAATCCAGTAAACGTTCTAGAGGTTTAAAACTTAGAATATCTTAATATAGGCTAGAGATGTAAAGGCTTAAAGCAAATCCTCTCCAAGTTTATGAGCATAGCAAGAAGTTAATTAAAGTCAACCAAGAAAATACAAATGCTAGGAAAAAATCCACATTATGAAGAAATGCTAATTCAGAATTTGTAACTGTGAGTTTCCCATGAGAGATGTTGGGACAGGTCCAAGTTAAAGTTTTTACCTTACCCTACAAAGCGAGTATTTTGTGATCACAGAAATGATGTGACATTGCAACACACCACACCCCCTCTTTGCATTAGAGTCCTTTGAATCTGAGCCCCACTCAGAAGGTTTTATTGCCTGTCCAGTCCATGGTGCTGGAAAGGGCAGTTTGTGTCAGCCCAAGGCTTTTGTTCAAGCAGAAGTGTTCTGGCACGCCTATTTTGATGTTGGTTTATTTCTGTCTATTATGTCTGTTTTATGTCTTCTGCCTGTCCAAGCAGTTTTATTTCACTCCTGATGCCTGCAGGAAAAGGGATACTCTGAATTCCCAGAAAGATGGCTGAGAATATGTAAAGCTGTGTGATACATCCCCAGTGTGACATACACAGCTCTCTGTTTAATGAGATTATGTACTGTAAATGCAGTTTTTAAGAGGACAGACCTGGAAATTCTAACAGCAAATGTAAATACTCATTTCAATGTCCCTGTTTAAATCATTCAGTAAAGTTATTGGTGCTAATTAACCATACCCACATAAATAGGGAGTCATTTGAGGCCTCTTGGCAATCCCAAATTGAAGTCTGAGCAATTTGCAGAGCCAAAGCCTGGATGTTCAGCTGTACAGAGCACAAGGTTTTCAGAGTTTGCTGTGGGCTGTGTGCGGATCCCAGGTGGAACACTACTGACTCCTTTTATGCATCATAGGGAATCAAAATGGGAATAAGGCATCTGTTGTAATCCTAACTGCACATGGACTGATGTCATAATTTAATACCTGGGAACTTGTGTGTGGTCATCTGGGAGCTTCTAACCTTCATGGTGGAACTCTCTCAGAGAGGTGTTTTATCACTAATGCACAGAACCCCCATCCTAAATCATGGAATCATACAAATTTTTACTTCTTCATAATTGGTTAGGATGAAATTGCTCTAGGGACAAGGGAATGTAATGTTCAGTTCAGAAGCCTCCTCCCAAAGTTTACAATACATCTCAAAGTAGTTTCTATGTTTTCATCCTTTTCAGGACCAATGATAGCACCTAGACATGTATCGAAAAAAAGGAACACAGTTTCAAAAAGGCAGTAAGTCCAGAAATACATTCAGTACAACTTCAAACCCATTGTAGCTTGTACTGAGATGGACTTGAGTGTGTGTGGGCTGGCCCAGCAGCTGGATTGCACTGAATTGTCATCCCTGATGTCGAGCAGGTTTGAAGGGGGGACAGGCCATGTTTGAAATCTTCCCAAGCAGAGGTTACTAAACTCTAACCTGTTCCTGAGCAGTTCCAGCTTGTTTGAAATCTATTATACCTCTTAAAGGCAAAGTCAAATTGGTGAATTCCAAATCCTGATCCCAGGTTTCATGTTTGCAGTGGAGCTGCCTTCAAACGTAGATGAGCAGTTGGAATCAAGAAGCTTCTAGGAAATTGCTTGATCACCTCTCACCTTGTGAATGACTTGAACTGAAATGGGCCAAAAGCAAATTGGTGAGCATAATATTGCTACTTTTTTCCCCCCTTGTCTTTACCCTGAAACAGCAGCAGGTCTTAAGTATCTAGGAGCTGCCAAGGCAGTCTGGGAAGGCACAGTCCCTGTGCTGGTAATTACATCTCCCAGTGACAGTGTTTGAGCATCCTCCTGCAAAATCAGACAGGAGAGTGTGAGTCACTCACACAGACCCTCCCAGAGCTGCAGCAGGCTGGGTTAGATTCAATTTATGATGAGTTAGATTATCTTCTACAGAATTGCTGCCTGCCCAGTTGTTCCTGTCCCTGTATTTGCATTGTGGCTTATTCCTGTCCCAAGAGTGGCTTTCTGCCCTTATCCTTACTTAAGTGCTTTCATTTTTTTCATGATCTGTTGCAGGGACCGCTGCTGACCATGGCCCAGGCTAGCTTCCAGCAGTGTGCAGCAGGAGTGGGGAGCACCTGGGGGCATGGAGCTTTGAAGCTGCTCCTCTGCAGCCTCTGCGCTAGCCAGGGGAGCGAAGGTTCCAGGCACTGTGGTTGTCAGCAGCCCTCAACGAGGGGAAAGATAGAAAGTAGCAAGGAAGCTTTCCACGGGATACAACCCCAGCTTTATTCGAAGGGGATCCACAACAAACAAGCCCCGACTGAGGGTTGCAACATGTTATAAAGGGGGGTTGAACAGGGGGAGTGGCCTGACTAGGGATCAATAGGAGGATTAGGGGGGGGGCACTGGAGGGGGAGGACCTACACCAGGTCTAATGGTCTCGGTGGGTGGAGGGAGAGGGGTCACATGCCCCAATGGGGTGTTGAGGTTTTAGGGAATTTCCAAAGGGGAGGTGTTAAAGGAGGCAGGATCTCAGGGGATTGACAGTGACCATATAGGGGCAATTAGGGAGGACTCGGGTGATGGGCAGAGAACTGTCTGGAACTCCGGGAGGGGTTTGGGTGATTGGCGGGGAAGGTACCAGAACAAAGGGAGGGGAATAACCATATTAGGAGCACCAAGGTAGCAGCTTGGATTTGGGGGTAGACCAACTGGGAATAGGAATGGGGGAAATAGGGACGAACCTTTGGGGTACAAAGAACATACAGAAATACAATAAAACATTGTACCACCACAAAGATCTTTGAGTGATTCATGGTTTAAATCATGCCAGGAATAACAGTAGTCTGCTGAGCCACTGCCAACACTGAATTAGATTTAATATGCAAATGCACATTATAATATACACTGATGCAGTGATACAGAGATACTTGCCTTAGAATTTCTCCTCTTGGATGAAGTTGTAGAGGTTGTCCTCTAAATATTGTTTCAAAATCTTTGAGCTGTGCTAGACTAGAAACAATTAGGAGTTGTTGCATTATCCAGAAAGGCCTTTTCTGTGTTGCCAGGGTTTACCAGCTTACTGTGATTTTAAACAGGGCAGTGGGGAAAGAGGGAAGCTGCTGTGGCCATAATAACTAGTAATAAACAGCACCATTGCAGTGTTTTGGTGCTTTGAGGCTGACTAGCTTGGAAAGCACAAGACAATTCTTTCACCTCATTAAAGTTCTTCTCAATTAACTTTTAAAATAAGTAGTGGTTTATAAATGTCAATTGCCCATCTTTAATTTGCTGTTAATAGTGGAAAGTTACTGCCTCTGATTAAGATTGGTTGTAATGAAAACAAGCCTGTGCTTAACTTCCTACTGACCAGTTTTACTGTCTTAGCGGTTGTCGTTTTGCAGACTTCTAGATTCAGGTTCTGCACATGTGATTTTATAAGCCACAAAAGCATCTTGCAATTGAGTTTAAAATTGATTGAAACAGAATGATGAGAAGATGGAGGAGGAGGGAAAATAATGTCCAGAGACTGTAGGAAAAGACAGAAAACTTCTGCTTTAGGAAATATCAAATTGAAAATGATTTGGTATTTAAATAGAAAAAGATGGGGGGGGGGATGTTTGTATGTAAAATAACTTAAAATCCTGGTACATAGATTGTCTCAGAGGAACATAGTTTAGGATACAGAGATGTGAAAAACTTAGGAGGCTATTTCTAATCTTAAATAAGAATGCAACCATTCTCATTGTCCTTCTTAATAAAGAAGATGCTGAAGCCTTCCAATAAAACCACGAGTTTTTTAACTGAACAGAATATAGAGGTAGATTACATAATTAGTCTTCCATGTCATCGGGGTGCCCTGTATATATAAACCATAGATTATTAGGAAGGGATTAAGTCACTTCCAATACAAAACATGAATCACTTGGCAGAAAGAACCAACTCTCAAGACAACTGCATGAAAAGCCTTGAGGCATGGTAGAGACTAAATCCCTGGCATTTCAATCAAGTATGGCTGTAGTTCGGAATTTGATGTAAGAGGAGATTGATATCTGAGATGGTTCCACTGCTGAGCCCAGCTTCAAGCAGCCCGGGAAAAATACCTTTCAAAGGAGGTACAAACTGTGCCGGGATTGCCAGTGATTGATGTGCTTGATGTCAGATGTTGAGAGAGAACCTGTATTACAATTGCTGGGGGGAGCAGGTACTCAACTGAGCATTCATTTTTCCGGTAGAACACAAAAGGCACGTTGGCAGGGAGTGTTACCCTCATGGCTGATCCTGAGATTCCAGCCTGCATCCTGAGCCTCATGGCCCTGCAACGTCAGCCTGGCAAGCCAAGCCTTGTCTCAGATTTCTGTGCAGTATAAATGGATCTGATGGGCTGATCTGAGGCTGTTTCATGTACCTCTGGTTTTAGATCATTATAAGCTGCTTTTTCAGGTTCTCTGATTCCTTGCAGCAGCCACAGGATTTCTCACCCTTGCCAGTGCTTTGTTACTGCCTCTCAAGTTGTCAAACCAACTACACACGCAGTCAAACCCCATCCATTCTTGACAAAGTTTTAAATTATTTATTGCTAACCTCTCCCTGAAAATTAGGCTCCTTGTGTCTGCGTGTGGAGGAGAATGAAAATTGACACTTTACTGATTGCTAAAGAAGGCTTGAAATAGAGACAGGAATTGCTGTTAGTTATATACAGAAGAACATCATGCAATATAGACTTAATATTCCCTTTTCCCCTCCTAACCAGTGCCGTTTCCCTGGCTGCCATTCTCTTCTCCCCACAGTTCCATGGTCTCTGGCCCTATCATAGTCCTGCTTCAGTGCTGCTACCAGTGTGCTTCTCTTAGATGTCTCTACGTGAGAGATATAATTAATTATACATAACATAAACATACTCGTCACGTACAGTCATGGTAATGGAAATTCTCTGCACGGAGGAGGTGGCAATATGGGAAAAGGGTTGTCCTGTGTTTTGAGAGTCACAGAACAAATTAGAAAGGAAAATTTTCCTATAGTACTTCAGAAGGTATTTAAGAGTAAGGAAATGACTAAACTAAAATCTTATTGTAAGTCAAATGGGATTAGATAATAGTATCTGTTCAATTTGGTGGTATGAAGCAGATATGAAATAATAAATACCAATTATATATGTGTCAGATTTTTTAGCTGTAATAGCACTCCACAGGTGTGAAATGGTGGCCATGCATGCCACAGGATGCTGAGGAAATTTGGGAAACTATTTTCTGCCCCTGTCCTGCTGTGAACAGACACTGTTGTATTCCTCTTTAGTCATGCAGGCACATAAAGAAATTAAATGGCTGGTTTGTATGAGTGCTACATTACCAAGTATGCAAATTTATGTACTTACCTGAGTGTAACTTGCTTAAAGTCCCTAAGTCACACGATTTGTACTTGATTGTACAGAAACCATTAAAATAACAGGCAGAAAAATAGTGATCATAAAGGATGAATGGTTAATCTCTTAAAACTCGTGCATGTTATGGCTGTACCTGGGCTTTGTGGGTAGTGCAGAGGCTGAGGGCTTGTATTTAATGTTTCTTTATTCCAAAAGACAGACCCTGGGCTGATTCACTCTGGGATGGGACTGGTGCCTGCATCCTGTTTAGGGCCCATCAACGACTGCTTTATTTTCAGGAATCAAAAAATTTACAGCTGGAAGAAAATACTACAGGGTTCTGAATACTCCAAGGGTGTGTCTAGAAGCTAGATTTTTAAATTTTTTGAAGTTCACTAGTATTTTTAATGAAACAGCAGAGTGTAAGAAAATACAGTCTGAAAACTGCACGCCAGGAACTTCAACAAATCACATGAACTTCTTCTGTCTGTTGAGATTTACTGTGAGCTGAGCCTGATCTTCCTCTGGCTTCTGCTGAGTGGAATCCTCCAGATGCCCCCTGAGGCAGGAAGTCTCTGTGGGCAGCAGCTGAGGTGACAGAAATCCTTCTTCCAAGAGGTCACTGTGTCCCAAGTGAGCTGTTCTTTTGGGAGAAATTATGTCAGAATTTCCTGTGAGATGGTCCTGCCTTGAGGCTGCCACGTAATCTCTCTTCCTTCAGTTTTCTGTCCCAATCCTTATCCCTTGGATGTGAGGGGCCAGAGTGCTGCATGTGAGTTAAGGTTGTTCCTGTGCACATCCTGGGTGCTGGGGTCCAGCAGAACCATTTTGCAGGGTCAGCTTATTCCAGCTTATTCCATCAGTGCTCCTGAGGTACAGGGAGCCCTAAAGCCTCACCGTGGTGTTACAGAGCCTGGATTCAAAGGCTGCAGCAGAAAGCTGGGTAATTTAACTGCCTTGCACCAATTTCTCTGGCTTCACCCTTGAACTATTCCAAGTGCTTCCAGTGGACCTGGAGGTGAGCTCAGAGTGGCTGCATGGGGAAGATTTTGTCACAGGGCTGCCAGAGCAGTATTCAGTGTTTGTGAAGGCTGGGGACTCCATAAAGGTGACATCTGCCAGGAATTTAGAATGTCAGATGGGGGAATGAGGGAAGTTGACAGACAGACTGCTGCTTTTCTTCCTAAGATGTTAATTCTAGGGTATAATTAGTTTTATATTTTCTATTTAATACAAATGAATATTTCAGCCTCTTTCAAGCTTCCTATTAAAATAAATTATATAGACTTCCTTATTCATTCCTGTATGGAATTCAAGATATTCTGACCTTGTCATAAGACGATTTCTTCTTTTAAAAGTCTGGTTTTTTTTTTTTAATACAGAAAGAAAGTGATTTTCTAAATGACAAGGGCAATGAAAGTCCTGTTTAAGACACATGGGAGCATGAATATTTCTGAAAGGGGTGGCTTACAAAGAGATTTTTTCATTAAGTACAGTCAAAGGATTTAAAAAAGCACAGAGAAAGAAGAAAATGAATTGCAAAGTATATTCTGTGTTAAGTATTTTTAAATTCATATAATAAGTACAGAGGGAAAACACATGGATTAATCTCCTAATGGGTGTTATGTATCTTTTGTTGGAAGGTTAAAGGTGATCTTAAGCTGCAGCTTTGGGTCTGGAGCACCCTGTAAGGGACAGACTGGCTTAAGACAGATTAGATTGGTGGCCTTTTCATGATAGGCTGTCTAGAGGGTCATGGTTTATTCTTGTGCAAGAGCCTCCCTGTGAAGGGGCTCGAGATATTTCCTCAGCAGCTCCTGGGATTAGGAGCAGATCAACATATGGAAATCTCCAAATGAAGTATGGCAGAAACAAACATGCTCTGAAAATTCTTGTGTGAGCGTGGGAGAATGAGAAGTGTGCAAACAGCACTTGATTCTGCCTTAAAATATAACAGCTTTAATGAAAATATTGGGAGTTGGTTTATTTTTCTTTCTTGAGTTAGTTTTTCTTATCTTTTAATAGTTTTCCGCTGACTGGGGGGGCAGCTCTGAAACTGTGTTGTAGTCTAGATCTAAGGAATGCAGTATTCGAACTAGAAATGAAACTGATCTTATTGGAAAGTACAATTAAAAAGATGAAAATATAGATAATGTCTGATCTAAGACTGAGCAGACATTATTGCAATTTGTAATTGCCTGTGGAGAAGGACTTGGGAGCTTGCATTTGACGTCAACAGCAAAACCCCAGAGAGTTTGGAAAGAATCACAATTAACCTTTTTCAAAGTAATTTGAATTTTGAAGGCAGAGGAAGTTATCTGGCCCAGACTGAAGCTACAAGAATTTCGGAAGCTTTTTTTGCCTCCAGTTCCTCTTCCTACAGGTCTTTTTTTTCTCTGTAGTCTAGAGAATGATGTTTATTTTTCCCCTTAGTTTTTCCCTTCAATAAAAATGAGTGTTCCATGAGCCAAGTAAAGCTAAATTATACTTGGGAGAGCATCACAAATGTGTAGTGCATCAGATCCTTTTGCTCTCCTATGTTTGCGCGGGAGTGAACAGAATGCAGCAATATTCCCTGTAACCTCCAGCAGTTCCTCAGAGAGATGATGTGTCTGCAGTAGGTGATGGGACACAGTTGGGGGGCACGCCTTTAATTCATCGGTGTTCCCGAGCACGTTGAGACAAAGCTGTATTCTCTGGGCTTTGGCAGCAGGTGTCTGGCAGCTGCTGGATTTGTCTTTTCTTGAGCCACTTCAGCCTGATTTGCGCTCCCAGGACAGGCTGCTGTAGTCCTGCACCCTTGGGAGTGCCTGTAACTTACAGATGCTGTGACCTGAAACCAGCTTGCCTGTGCAAACCCTCACCTTGTGCAGACTGATATCTTCAATTCGTGTCATGTATGTGGATTTTAGAAGCTTCAGGATATTCACCCTCAGCATTTTCCCCTAAGGGAGAGCTGGTTTCATGTCAGAGCTGTAACAGGGACACAGGGATACCAGTATTCCCACAGAAGTGGGATGGAACACAGCCTCTAACATGGCTGGAAGTCCCAGGCAAAGAGCTTTACCACTGGCTCATTGTTTTATTTTCCAGCTCTCCAGCAACTCTCAAAATCAGAGAGTCTCCTGTTGTTTCATGTGAAGTGTTAAAAATCAGAAAGGATTTTTTTTCCCCTAATTTTTCAGGATTTTTTTTTAATCAAAGGATACTCAGAGGTCATCCAGGCCTACTGTAAATTCATATTAATACATTCAGTAGATTTTAAACAAGCTGTGCAGCATTTTTACAGGTCGTGACTTAGAGACAGTGTAATTCCCTTTCTATCTGAGCACAGTAATGCTGAAACCAGACTTGCTTAATGACATGATTATATCACCAGCTCTATTAACTTAAGTGAAAGGGGATCTACCATTATTCTTGCTATGTCTGGTACGTGTAATTACAAATATCAAGTTGCATTTTCCAGAACGGGTATAAAACCTGAAGGAGATTTGCAGGAATTTTATGTTGCCTCATGGGGTGGCTTTAAGCCTGTGCTAAAAAGCAACGGCACATTTGAAGGGCACAGGAACTTCTCTGAGAGGAAATCATAGGCGGGCAACAGAAGGAGGTTTTTGGGCTGCAGTCTTCCAACTACAGCATTTTGGAGACTCTTTCTCTGTGTCCCCCCCAACCTTCCCCATCTGCACAGCATGAGCCAGGCAACCTGAGAGTAGGGACTGTTACCTGCCCACATCCTTTGGATGGAGATCAGAGTGCAGGGAGGCCAGGGAATGGGTCTGGAGGGGAGAGGGAGAACTGCTGAGCTGCACTGGGAAGGGAGAAGGCCATGGGGTAATATTGTCCAGCATGAGATGTGACCAGGGAGATTGTGCCATGCAGCAGTCCATCTCCAAGAGCTGCTTTCCTGGGGAATAATCAAATTCTCCAGCCCTTTGACGAAGGTGGATGTGAGTGGAAAGAAAATTTCCGTATTTCAGTTCTTCCTTCTATGTCAGAGCCGTAAATGACAAACCAGTTCAGCTTTAGTGCTCTTAGTCAATCTGGTTTGGTTTGTTATCAAGTTATATTATAGTTCTGTGCTCTTATTGCTGTGTGTGCTCAGTAGTTACTTTCATTGATCATTTTGCTATTATTATACAACCATTTTTTACTGGATTTAACCTTTTCTAGTCATTTTAGGAATAAGAATCAGATTGTATGTTATTGTTTATTATTGTATGTTATTACAATACTGTCACTCACTTTTGAAAGCTATTTTCCAGATATTCAAAATTAGGAACTAAAAAGAATGTTAATTAAGATAATAGGATATTTTAGCAAACTTCTGATTTTTTTTTAATTGTTCATCTCTACTCTCCATTTATCTAAAATTATATTTCCTGTGCTTATTATTATCTCATTAAAATGAGAAGGAAAACGATGAGATTTTGAAGAAGGAAAATCTACTGTTCGTTATTCTGCTACACCAAACAATCTATAATTTTCCTTCTGTGATTTTTTTCCTTCCTTGCCAATCTATCACCTGTATGATTTAATGTTTTGAAAATAAAGTTTTAGCTCTGCTAAGCTATCATCAAAAGACACTTTTTCCAGGATTGGTGTGATGAAGAAATTTCAGCACTTACATATTATCGCTGGAGTTGTAGATTTGGTTGTTTTTGTTTCAGTACAGGTCTGAAAAGCTGGTTTTGTTAGCAAAATGCAAATTCCTCTCATACAACAGAAGCTTTTTCTGTGTTGTACTTTAATGTATTTAATAAATAGTCAAAAGTTAAACAAATCCAGATGCTTACTGGTATTTTATGTGACAGTATTGCGACAATTGATAAATATGTTCTGTTTTGTGAGAGCAGCCTTCTGCTCAGATGTACCATCCTCCTTGGTGATTTTTAGTTGTCTCAGCTGCATTTCACTGTAGATGGAGCTGTATCACACAGAAAACCAACCAAAAAATCCTATTACATTTGCTGTCGGTAGTTAAGGGACCTAAATCGCAATGAAGAAAATTCTTTGATATTTGTCACCTTCCGACAGAATAGTGGCACAGGCAAAGCCAAGAACTCATGTGAATGGCTCCTCTCTGAAGGGATCTTATGGTGTTAGGAAGCAGATGTTGCAGTGCCAATGCCACTAAGTCTGCCTTCCCTGCTAGGAAACCGAGGGAATTGTGAAGTGTCCTCTCACAGACAAGAGTCTGTGTCACTGGGAGAGGTGGAAGTCACTGCAAATTACAGGCTGCAAAACCCTGTGTCATTGTAAAACCCCTGCTGGATTTCCGTCTTTGCCTTTTGAATAGTAAGAGAACTTAGGAGACTGTAAGAGGACTGCATTTTCCTTTGCTTTATTCCTGTCAAGTTGGCTACTTACGCTGGCACAAAGTAATTGTAGAGTTAAGCACTGACTCTTCTGATTTCATGATGCATTTACACTCCCTTTGCAGCAGTGAAACACCCATTTGAATTGGTGACACCATATCAATCAGCAGCAAGAAAAGCTGGTTATGCCTCTGAGCAGTGAGGAGTGAGATAGAGGGAGGTGCAAGCCCTGCATGGCTGGTTAGGTGTCCTCTGATGCCCACAGTGTGGACTGATCCTCTCCCATCTATCGTAAGAATGGAGGCGATTTCCTGCTTATATGGTGTAACTGAGGCCTTTTTCTCATTCTGTCCCCTCTGAATCTCCGGGGTTTCAAAAAAAAAAGAAGGTCCAAAACAGAGGAGATGCAGTGGGGTAAGAAACTCAGCCCTAATGCTGCTGTGTAAAGAGTGTTAAAGAGTTGAAAAGAAATATTTTGTGGGTATAGATTGAAAACAGTAGAGAACCCTCCTGTGCTGGGCTGAGACCCCAGCTTGGGCAGCAGGGGAGGGGGGATTCTGCCCCTTTTCCCCTGTGCTCAGGTGAGACCCCACCTGCAGAGCTGCCCCAGCCCTGGGGCCCAGCACAGGGAGGACCTGGAGCTGCTGGAGAGAGTCCAGAGGAGGCTCCAGGATGATCAGAGGAATGGAGCAGCTCTGCTGGGAGGAAAGGCTGGGAGAGCTGGGATTGTTCAGCCTGGAGAGGAGAAGCGCTGGGGTGACCTCACTGTGACCTTCCAGTGCCTGAAGGAGCTACAGGAAACATGGAGAGAGATTGTTTGGAAGGGTCTGATGTGCCAGGGCAAGGGGGAATGGCTACCCATTGCCAGTTAGATGGGATTCTGGGGAAGAAATTGTTCCCTGGGAGGGTGGGCAGGCCCTGGCACAGGGTGCCCAGAGCAGCTGGGGCTGCCCCTGGATCCCTGGCAGTGTCCAAGGCCAGGCTGGACACTGGGGCTTGGAGCAGCCTGGGACAGTGGGAGGTGTCCCTGCCCATGGCAGGGGTGGCACTGGATGAGCTTTAAGGTCCCTTTCAACCCAAACTCATCAGTTACTCTATGGTTACTACACTGAGAGGTGAAATCACCTGGCTGTCATCCTACCCCCTTGATATATCTGTATCTGTTTGCCCATTTTGGAGTCAGACAAGATTTTTCCTCAGCTTG
Organism: Corvus moneduloides; assembly: GCF_009650955.1. Classification (NCBI taxonomy): domain Eukaryota; kingdom Metazoa; phylum Chordata; class Aves; order Passeriformes; family Corvidae; genus Corvus; species Corvus moneduloides. The sequence continues at coordinate 36,364,240 of NC_045483.1, read as the reverse complement.
ATCCTCATTCTCCCATCTTAGGGTTGGATTATATGATCATAAATGATGTGTTCACTTTAAGTGAAGTTTAACATTATAAAAATTTCCTAGTTCACATTCACTTTTCAAAATCTTGTAGCTTAAATGATTTAACTTTCAGACACTGAAAATTCCACAGGTAGAAGAGTTGAGCTTTTGTTTGTAATTCTGACAGAATGGGCCATCTGTCTCTCTCAACCATTTCCCTCTAGAAAGTATGATATTAATCCCTGCATCTACACTGGCACAGAAGGCGAACAAGATTTTTCTTTCTGAGACTTAGGTTTTCTAAAAATACTGAAGGGGAGGGATAAAAGTGGAGAGTAGAAATGGCTTGAGAAGAAACATGTTCTAAATATTTAAGCCTTGTGTTATTCAGAGCAGAAGCAGGGACTTTAATCCCCTCTTATGTTAAAACCATACAAAGGTCTCTGCTTGCTTAACACAATCCACATACGCAGTTGTTTAATAGCTTTAAAAAGGAAAATTCTCCTGGGTGTTGTAAGAATCAGGAGTGTTCACTGGGCCAAAAATCTCTGAGCTTCTTAATTTAGGTCTGCTCTTTTTGTTATTTATAAAAAGAAGTACAACCCCAGGAAATGAGCTACCTCATGGGTTTCCAGGTGTCCTTCTGCTTCCAGCTACCAGTCACTTTCTTGTTACAGAAGGGCATTCCATTGTAGTGAATTTATTACTTGAAGACTTAGCTCTCTGGATTACTCCTTAAAAGTCTGTGTCAATGCCAGAAGCCTGTGAACTGGTGGCTAAAAAACTGTGTCCTAGGTTTTTCTGTTTATCCTGGAATCCTATCCCAGGCTGCTCCAAGCCCCGTCCAACCTGACCAGACACTTCCAGGGATCCAGGGACAGCCACAGCTGCTCTGGACAGCCTGTGCCAGGGCCTCACCACTGTCACAGCCAAGAATTTCTTCCTAATAAAGGTGTTTGTCAAATCTGTTTTTAGAATCCTACAGCAAAGGAAGTCTCACCACTTTTCTGCATTGAGAGATTCACCATTTGGGTTTAACAAGGTTTTTCTTTGCTCGTGTTTAAGTACTTTGAAACTTTTTCTCTGTCTTTAGCAGAGTCATCACAGAGATTGCTGATTGCCAGCATCCTTGTAATCTTCTAAGCATTTGAAGAAGGCCATAGTCATATTTAATCTTCTTTTATTATGCTTTTTTTGTCATGAATCATGTTTCTTGATAATTTTGTTATTCTATATGGTTCCTTTGGACCAGTTGGTTTATAATTTTATGACAGTGTAGTGTTCCAAAATGGTTTTTTGAAGCCCTATGTTCCGGTTTGGCCAAATTTAGAAATATATCCTCTGAGAGAAGGCACAACCATCCCTCCCCCACCAGGTTCAGGAAAAAATAAATTTTCCTCGAAGGAAAAGTGAAAGAGAGAAAACTATTTATTTAACAAACACACGGAAAAAGGATAATAATGCTAAATAATAAAATCTCTCGCTGTGGAGAAAAAAACCTGGGAAAGTGTTAGAGTCCTCCCTTTGGTCTCCTCGGAGCTGGGGCTTGGCCCAGGGCCAGGCCATCTGTGCCCGGTGGAAAGTCCTCCTGATGTGCTCTGATGTTAAAGCAATCAAGCAGTCCAGTAGAAAAGGAAGAAAATCCGAAATTCCAGGGAAGGAAAAAATTCAACTCTCAGTCTCTCTCCAGAGAACTAAGCAGCTGAACCACTGGCCAAAAAAAACCTGTCCTGGAAGCAGCCAGCCGGGTACTTCCTCCCTCCCCTTCCACAGCTGGGAAACAAATTGCTATCTGTGTGTGACCTTGAACAAGCTGCAAACTGCTTTGAAAAAGTTTTGCTCAGTTTTTTACTTCCCCCTCTCAGGCTCAGTTTAGTGGCATAGAAAAGCACAAAAATTAATTTCTGGGCATAGGCAACGATATGGGATACACATCATAAGGTCACCCCAAGACACCCTAGTAGAGCAAGGGAAAGAGAATCCAGCTTTTCAGTGAGTGCATCACAGCCCAAGCATTGTCTTTATTGACATCGCCTTGCATTCATTTGCTTAGGGGTATAATTACTGTATCATGTTTTGAGATTCACCATCTAGTCCTTCCATCTGGGCATTCCCCAGATAGGTTATTCTCATGAGAAAGTTTGGGGGTTTGGTTGCTTTGCTTTGTTTCACATTGGATTTAGTTTCTTTGATTTCAGAGTGCTTCCCTCGTCTGTGATTTTGAATTCTGTTCTTGTACCCCAGAGTATTCACAGCCTGTCCTAGCTTGGAGCCATCCATGGGTTTAGGAATATATTCTGTATTCCAGCATCAAAGCCTTTGGCAAAACTAAGAAGTAGGGCCCTGTTTGAAATGGCTTTCCTTTTTAAGGCAGCTTAGGTGGCATTGCGTGTCTTGGAACAGGCTGCCCTGTGGGAAGCAGAGGGAATTTTGGTGCAAGGTTGGAAAATGTTGACTTGTCCATCAATAAAGTTGGACCAATGAATCAACTTGACTGGTGACTGGTGATATTGCCTCTCTCTTACCCCTTTTTGCCCATGTAGTTGGAGAATAATTCATTGCTTATTGGCATTTGGCATTTTGAAGAGCAGCGAAAGCGGTCAGCACAAGCTACACCAGTGAGGGGGTTTCACCAAAGCTGAGTGAGCAGTGTTGCTGCCAGAGCAGTGCCCAGTGCCAACACCAAACAATGTGGCAGGACCTGGCACTTCACACCTGAAGTCCTTTTTTCTGGCATGTGCTGCTGCTGCTGCTGAATCACACCGGTAGGAAGGGACATTTTCTTTTTAAAATATACCAGACTATACCTAAGCTGTTACAAAGGGCAAAGCTGTGTTAATTTAGGTCAGCCCAAGTTCACTGTTAACATTTTTCCTTCTGTAGTGATTCACAAAGTGGATTTTCCCCCACCGGACCCAACTTTGAACTATTGATTTATGCACAACATAAGTTACGCTTCCAGTATGTTTTGTTGCCTGGCTTTATTTGTGCCATTGGTTTTTGCTCTTTCCCAGTCAAGCGTGCTGCGCCATCCACAGGCACTGGAATGATTTGGATGGCACAAATTCAGCACTGGAATGATTTGAGTGGCACAAATTCAGTGCTGCTGTGGATTGAGTGTGCAGGTGCTGCCTGCTGGCATCTGAACACAGGCATGGATGTGTGCATTACATGTTCTGTGCAGACTATTTCTGTATGTCCTGCTCAGTGAGGCTGAGACACAGCAAGGAACTTGTTTTTGTAAAGTCAGAAGATGGGTTTCTCCTGAAGTGATATGCAATGACCAGACAGAATGCCTCTGTGGGAGAAAAAATTACTTGAGAATATTAGACTAGTTCTTGCAGCTGCACATTTATGAGATTGCTGAATTATTTCAAAACCTTATGTAATGTTATAGTCAAAGATTTACTGCAAACATATATATTTACTTCTATTTCTTTTAGTCCTAATATTTTATACCACGGTTTTGTTCAACTGTCTCTTCACATAGCTAGATTTTGGTTTTTAATTAAAATACTATCATATTTTGACAGCACTTCCAAGTAAGAACCCATCATTTAATTTTTACTTTTGTTTATACTGAGCAGTTGCAAAATACTTAATTATACATTTTGTATGGCTTCCCCAGTTCTAACAGAAATTCTCTTTTGTCCTGTGTCTCTTTCAATACAAAAATGCAACTAAGATTATTCAAATAACCCTATTCACTGGAATGACTATGATTAGCAATGTGATGAGAATCTAATTGTAAGAAATATGCTAATGTTTAATTTATTTTCACTGAGGTACTCTGAGGGCCTAAAAGGTAATTTATATGAATTAGTAATAATAATGATGAATTTATAGGTAGATAAATTCACGATGAATTTGTAGATAGATAATATAGATAGATGTGTTATAGAGGTTTCCAAAAGTCCTCTTTGGCAGTGGAGGTGGGTTGTGCTTGGAGCTGTATCAGTGCTCAGGATACATTTTCATAGGTTTAGGTGCCAGTTACCGAGTAAACATAACTAAGCTTCAATTTTCCATGTGTCCAGCTCTGTTCTCATTTCAGACCCATCTCTGGGAAGGTGATGTCTCTATCCTGCTGCCAACCAGTGCCTTCCACAGTGAGTATTAGCAGTTTCCTGTTCACGTCTTGATATGGAGGGGAAGGAGAAGGGAGCCAGGAGAGCGAGAGCTCAGAGGATCCAGGGACAGGATCCCAGCCTAGGGAGACAAAGAGTAGAAGACACAAACTATAAGGCTGGAGCCCAAGTTTAGGGTGCACAGTGGGAAGAAAGGCTGGGATGCTGAGGTGCCCTATTTGGGAAGGGAAGGATGAAAGATTCATCTGTGTAACCCCATTAACTCAGAAGGCACTTGATCTGCATTGCAAACACAGAAAAAAGCTACCGATATGAGTTTGTTCTATTGCTTAATTCCTTCACAAATACCTCCTACAATGACTGATAGAGGAGATAGAAATTTAAAATTTATTCAAATAAACAGAACAGCTACAGCATTTCAGATGGTGTCAGCCATCTGGTTGGAAGGCCTGGACCTTTGTACTTTATGTCAGAAATAAACTCTGAGCTATAGGAGCCTCAGGGGGGGTTTGGGTGGCTTTGGGAGAAGCTGTTAACATCTTTCCCCATCTTGCTCAGGATGTGCACACACACCCGTTTCTGAAGTTGTTTGCATCCTGTTCCTAAAACTGTCTGTCCTCCTCTTGTCCAGAAGCTCTGCTTGCTGAAGTTCTCAGTCTCTCCAGGTTAACTCTTCACAAAAGCTGTGCTCAGACAGTCATTACATATGCCAACAGAAATTGTGAAACAGTTCAGGAATGAAAAATTGGAATTTGGTCCTCTGGGTTTTCTGCAGCATCTGTGAGAAGATGGTGAGAAGATACCAGACCTTTGAGCTGCTTCCTGGCTTGGCAGCCCAGTGAAAGTGGATTTATCAGATGACCTACATCTTTTTGAGATCTAGCAGAATGACTTTCAGGAAGAGGACCTAGTAGGTGGTCCCTGAGATACTTGCAGTCAAAGCTGTCTGTGAAACCCGGGAGGTGGGGGTATGTCCAAGGATGAGGGGTTTCTGTTTTCCCTGCAGATCCCAGGGATATCACTGTATGTGTTCACTGTGAGCTGGGTGTGCTAAAGAGGAACACACATGATGGCATTTCTTGCAGTCTTGAGATGGAGCAGATCCTGATGTTTTCTGAAAATTTTGCAAGAGGATTGCCATACATCCAGTGGAAGTGAGCAATTGGCTTTTGTGTTTTGGACTTGTTTCCTCCTGTGTATGAAGATGGTATGAAGTGTCTGGTCATATGGAGGATTATCAGGGTCTCCCTGTTGGAAGTGGTCTGAACTGGTAGGAATAGGCTGTTTCCTGTGAAACAACAGGGAAGATAAAGGCACTGGAATAGATAACTCCAGTTGGGAAAGACTGTATCTCACAGTACGACAGTGTTGCTTCCTTTGTGTACAGGGGCTGTACTGGCAGTACTGCCACTGAACAGGCAGCCCAGAACTCCTCCTAAACATGTTTCCCAGTATTTTTCCTTGCAGTGGCACTTACCTGACTTAGGAAAGTTGATTGAGGTCATATTTGGCATAGCTCTTTTTTTTGTTGTTTTGATTCACAAAAGCAATCTCTAGGAAAATAGCAGCTCCTTTGGCAGGAGGGTGTGTTTGGAGCTGCTGGGAAGGAGGCAGTAGTGGGGACACCCTCTTATCAGCCACTCCTTATCAGCACTGGCCATTATATTGGCTTAAACTTGCTGTTAAATTGTGCACTCCTGATGTTCCTGTGCTGATGTGTTTTTGATTCCCCTGTTGGTTCTCTGGGGAGCAGCCTGTGATGATTCCACTGCAGCCCTGACAGAAGAGCTGTGTGGAGTTTCTCAAGTAACTGCACTGTAGGAAGGAAATCGGAGTCACAGAATGGTTTGGGTGGGAAGGGGCCTTAAAGCCCATCCAGTGCCACCCCCTACCATGGGCAGGGACACCTTCCACTGTCCCAGGTTGCTCCAAGCCTCATCTAGCCTGGCCTTGGACATTTCCAGGGATCCAGGGGCAGCCACAGCTTCTCTGGGCACCCTGTGCCAGGGCCTGCCCACCCTCTCAGGGAACAATTCCTTCCCAATATCCCATCTATCCCTGCCCTCTGGCAGTGGGAAGCCATTCCCTGTGTTCTGTACCTTCATCCCTTGTTCCAAGTCCCTCTCCAGCTCTCTTGGATCCCTCTAGGCAGTGGAAGGGGCTCTAAGGCATTCCCGAGCCTTTTCCAGACTGAACACCCCCAGCTCTCCCAGCCTGTCAAATGCTGGAACCTCTCAGAGCTGGTATTGTCATCTTTGTGTTCTTGGGACATTTGGGTGCCTGTTGGTCTGGCCTGAGTTGAGTCTTTGTTTTGTGTTTTGCTTTATGCTCCATCAGCATTAATCCTTGGAAAAAACCCAGCTTGTTTGTAAGAGGTGAGGTTTTAATATATGTCCAGGTAGAAATGTCCAGTTAGTTCTGGGAGCAGGTCGGGTGTTACAGGTCTTGAGCAGAAGGAATGGAACATGAATTTCACTGCTGGGATTATTCTCAGGATGGCTCAGGAGAAAAACAAACATAAGCCTTCGCACTGGGATTGGTGACTAAATGCAAGAAAGGAAGAGGGCAGAAGCAGACATAAGTATTCATCACAATTTAAGTCATATTTCACTTGCCAAATTATTATGTCTCATGGAATTCACTCTCATTTTCCCCCCGGCTCTGTCCCCCATGTTAGTGAGCCTGAGACCTGTCTGAAAACTTTGTGGTTTGTTTTTATTTCTTTTTTTTTTCCCTTTTTTTTTTTTTTGATTGATAGTCAGAATCTCCTAAGAGTTTTCTGGGATTTCTAATGCTTTCAGAACTGCTTCTGTCTAACTGCTTCTGTCTCCTTGCTCTGGTGATTGAGCTTGCCTTGCCTCTCAATTGTCTGACATGAGAGGCAGCTCAGGATTTTAATACCAGCTGTCAGCAAGAGGCTGGAGAGCAGCACCTTGGAGCACCAAGAGGTGTGGATTCTTCAAATGTCTTTTCATTACAAATTCTTCAAATCGAGTCTCTGACCTTCAGGGAGAAAAGGGGAAGAAGTGTCACCTGCCAGCACAGGTTTGGAAACCTTCTGAAGGACCAGTCAGAAATGACACTTGGGAAAAACTGGATATGTAACTGGCAGGGATAATTATGTGCAGGACGTGTATACATTGAAGGAGTGGGCTTAGAGTAACCACTTTTTTCAGTGCTTTCCTATCTTTAAAGTCATGTTGAGACAGAAACACACACAACAGAAAAATATGGATTTTTTTAATATGTCTAAAACTGATATGTAAACATATCAGTAAACAGACTTAGTGTTCTGTTAGAGTAACTGAAGTGGCTGAATTTCAGCTTTTAAAATCCCTACATGTTATGCTATCCCCAAATGGCTAAAAGCTGCTGTTCTTAGTAATTCTGTGACTTGTGTGGCTCCTCGTGGCTGAACTTGACCATGGTTTGAGTCTTGTCTCTGAGGTGCTCCATTCCTGGCTTGGCTTCATATTTTTATTTTAAATAATGGAAGCTTTACTTGATGAGGGATTATGAAGTATTCAGTGTTCAACAAATTGGTACTAAATGAATTCAATTACAACTTCTCCCAAAAGAAGTGGCAGAGTTATGTGGTTTCATATGCAAGGAGACAAAGCCCTTCTGTTGATGTGTTTACAAAAACAATCTGGAGGGAAGAGGGAAAGTTCAGGTTTTTAACAGATAACACCAGACATTTGCATAATTAAACATTTCAAAGCCTACATCCGCCCAGAAAAAAATAATTCAGTTTGAGGGGAAAATCAACGTGTATTTTAACATTCTACCTGACAGACCTCTAGGTGTAGGGCTGCCACACAGGCACAGTTTTTCAATATGCTTTGCTGCTATGAATCATTCTATGGCTGATGTGACTCGTGTCCATGAATTCCTGGGAACTGTCCTTGGGCTGGAGGCTGTGGGGTGACTCTCCTTGCCTGAATGCTGGGTCTGCTCTGGCAAAGTCCAAGCCAAAATGGACAACTGTATCCCAGTGAGAGTGAGATTGCTCTAAAGCTTCACAGGGACAGTGAGAGATGACTGAGAGTTGCAGAAGTTGACTTCAATAAATGCTGGTTTTAGAACCACCACAAAAACCCCAGCCTCTAATTTGTGATGCTGATTCATGCATGAGTATTCACGAGTCATATTTGTAGATGTTCCTCCTGCTGCTGAGGTTCTGAGAGCCGAGCACCAGACAGGAGGGTCCTGTCAGCTGGTGTTTCACAGGAATTCATCAGCAGAATTCTGACACATCGACCCTAACACCCCCAGAGTGCTGCTGAGTAGAGGTTTGGGATTTAGTAGCCCTGGATATCATCACAGTGTCACAGCCAAGGCTTGGTATCATGACTTCTAGCAGTAGAGGACAGAAGGGGTCTGTCATGGGTTAGCAAGCATAGTCCTGGAAGTGATGTTCTTGCAAAGGGTTGCTTACAGCTTCCTCTGTGACCTGACAGAACCTATCAACTGGCCAGTTTGAATATAGAAAATTTTTTAATCCACTTAGTATTTTGACTGCCTCTGTGGTCCACATTTAAGAATGGACAAACCCTGGGAAGCCTGCTCTCTTGCTTGCAGCCAGGGGACAGGTAACTGGGCTGGGCCCATACAGGGCCCAGCAGGGCCTGCCGGGCCCTGCTGGGTCCAGGCCAAAACCAGCTTGGGCCGGGACCTGCTTGGGCCGGGCCACAGCCATCCTGGAGCCGATGGGCGCTGTTCCACCTGTGGCCCCCCCAGCCCTGTTACATGCAGACGGCGCGGCCCAGCACCAGCCCCTCCCCCCCTCCCCGTTCCTCCAGTGCGGCCAAAGATTCAGCTGAAGCTGCCCTGCTGTCCGGCAAAGATCATGTGACCAACAGCGATAAACGAAATTCTAGCTGCAAGGCCTGGGTGAGATTAACCCTTTTAGTGCTGTAAGTTCCCTCCAGAACAGATGGAGCCTGCAGACATTAAGTATAGAAAGAAGAGCTGAAATCCTGAGGGAGGAAAAAGAGGAGATGCTTAAAGCTGAAATTCTGTTGTAAAGCTATGGTGGTGATGGACTATGATATATCAGAGTACCTGTTGTAATTTCATGAAAGCATGGGGGGTGGAGCGTTCAAACTGTACTTGTAAGCAAAAGCACCTGTGCTGGAATAAGCAAATGCTGAAGCAGCTGTGATTTGAAGAGAAATTTGAAGAGGAAGAGATGGAAGCACTCTTGCTCCAATTGGAAGGAGAAGACCTCTGTTCCTAGAAACACTCCCAGAGATAGTCCTAGAGATGAAGATAATGAGGACCCTTGTCTCCCAGGAAAAGGGAAGGGCCTCTATTCTTAGAGATGAAATGCTCCCAGAGATGGGTGAAGAGAACTTTTGTTTTTGAACAACTCAACCTTAAAATTTTACCCCAGTTGCTCAAGATTGGACCCTCGAAAGCAGTTGTGGGAAAAGCTACAAGTCATGGGAAGGGACTCTCACATGATGCAAGCAGAGAACCAACCCGGGCAGCTGTCTCGTTGTGACACTGAGCCATGAGAGAATTTCTTGTGGAGATATCTCCATAGCATGAGCAAGAGAGACTCCTCTTCCTAAGTGAACTGAACAAGGTTATTATGGAAGTGGTAAACAGACTGAACATCCCAAGGGTTGTCTTTTTACAGTGGGAGAAGGGGGAAAGGTGGGGGGAGGAGAAGTGTTCTGAAGGTGTGGTCTGATTTTTTTTTTTTTTTTCCTTCTTTTAGGTCTGTTAATAAACTTTATATTCTTTCAAGTTTTGTGCTGCTTTGCTTTCTCCTAATTCTTATCTCAATAAGTAAATAGTAATGAGTATTTTGGACCAAACCACTATACTCTAAATGGTGTTTCTACCCGGTTTTCAAACTGAACCCACTACAGGGTCTTTAAAGCAAGATGAGATGAAAATGAGAGGAAATCTCCTATAGATCTTCACTTCTGTGAGTTATTCCTGGATAACGTGCATGAACGTAGGATAAATTTTCTATAAACAAATTCTTCTGTTCATGTGTGTGGCTTAAACTTCCTTTGTGCTGGGGTAGGAAATAAGTTAACAAGTATGTTGTCTGTTACTGTAAAAAGGGCCAAAAGAACATCTTTTGCATGCCAGGAGAGCATGTTCAGTGGCTTAATCAAGGTTTCAGTTCAACCCTTGAAGTGTCCCTGCAACGCCTGTGCAGCCCCACAGAATCACAGAATCGCCAGGTTGGAAGAGACGTCCAAGATCACTGAGTCCAGCCCTATGCATGCCCTAACACCCATGCCCATGCCCTAACACCACCTCAACTAAACCATGGCACCAAGTGCCACATTCAATCTTTTTTTAGACACATCCAGGGACGGTGACTCCACCACCTCCCCAGGAAGACGATTCCAGAACTTTATCACTCTTTCAGTAAAAAACCTTTCCCTGACATCCAACCTAAACTTCCCCTGGCACAGCTTAGGCTGTGTCCTCTCGTTCTGTCAGTTGCTGCCTGGAGAAAGAGCCCGACCCCCACCTGGCTACAACCTCCTTTCAGGCAGTTGTAGAGAGTGACAAGGTCTCCCCTGAGCCTCCTTTTCTCCAGGCTAAACAACCCCAGCTCCCTCAGTTGCTCCTCACAGGGCTTGTGTTCCAGGCCCTTCACCAGCCCTCTTGCCCTCCTCTGGATGCGTTCAGGCATCTCCACGTCCTTCCTGAGCTGAGGGGCCCAGAAATGGACACAGCACTCGAGGTGCGGCCTCACCAGTGCTGAGTACAGGGGAAGAGTGACTTCCCTGGTCCTGCTGGCCACACTGTTCCTGATCCAGGCCAGGTGCCGTTGGCCTTCTGGGCCACCTGGGCACACTGCTGGCTCATGTTCAGTCGGCTGTCGACCAGCACCCCCAGGTCCTTTTCTGCCTGGCCACTGTCCAGCCACTCTGTCCCCAGCCTGTAGCACTGCAGGGGTTGTTGTGGCCAAAGTGCAGGACTCGGCGCTTGGACTTGTTAAACTTCATCCTGTTGGACTCTGCCCATCCATCCAACCGTTCCAGGTCTCTCTGCAGAGCCCTCCTACCTTCCAGCAGATCGACACATGCCCCCAGCTTGGTGTCATCTGCAAATTTACCGAAGGTAGACTCCATACCCTCATCCATGTCATCAGTAAAATATTGAACAGAACTGGCCCCAGCACAGACCCCTGAGGGACACCACCGGTGACTGGCCCCCAACTGGGTGCAGCACCGTTTACCACCCCTCTCTGGGCCTGGCCATGCAGCCAGTTCCTGACCCAGAGAAGAGTGCTCTTGTCCAAGCCGTGGGCTGCCAGCTTTTCCAGGAGTATGCTGTGGGAGACAGTGTCAAAGGCCTTGCTGAAGCCCAAACAGACAACATCCACAGCCTTTCCCGCACCCACCAGGGGGGTCACCTGGTCACAGAAGGAGATCAGGTTGGTCAGACACAACCTACCCCTCCTAAACCCATGCTGGCTGGGTCTGATCCCCCGGCCATCCTGTAGGTGCTGTGTGATGGCACTCAATATAAACTGCTCCATTACCTTACTGGGTACTGAGGTCAGACTGACTGGCCTGTAATTTCCAGGATCCTCCTTCTTACCCGTCTTGTGAATGGGCATCCCACTGGCCAGCTTCCAGTCAGCTGGAACCTCACCAGTGAGCCAGGACTGTTGGTAAACGATGGAGAGCGGCTTTGCAAGCTCATCTGCTGGCTCCCTCATCACCCTGGGATGAATCCCATTTGGTCACATGGATTTATGAACATCCAAGCAGCTCAGCAGTTCTCTGACTGCTTCCTCCTGGATAACAGGGGGACTATCCTGCTCCCTGACACCATCTACCAGCCCAGGAGGACAGTTGTCCTGAGAACAAACCGTCTTTCTGATAAAGACCGAGGCAAAGAAGGCGTTAAACACCTCCACCTTCTCCCCATCTGCAGTCACTAAATTCCCTCCCGCATCCAGTAGAGAACCGAGCTTGTTCTTACCCTTCCTTTTGCCATTAATATATTTGTAAAAACATTTTTTATTATCCTTCAAAAAAGTTGCCAAGGTAGGTTCTAACTGAGCTTTGGCCCCTCTGATTTTTTTCCTACATGCTCTAACAACCCCCTTAAATATATCCTGAGATACCTGACCCTCCTTCCAAAGACGATACATCCTCTTTTTATTCCTCAGTTCCTTCATAAGCTCCTTGCCCATCCAGGCTGGACATTTGCCTTGTCGACTCATCTTTCAGCACATAGGAACAGTCTGTTCCTGTGCCCTCAAGATTTCTGTTTTCAAACATGCCCATCCTTCCTGGACCCTTTATTTTTAAGGGCTGCTTCCCAAGGAACTCTCCAAATATAAGTCTCCTGAATAGACCAAAGTCTGCCCTTCGGAAGACTAGTGTGAGAGTTTTATTGATGCCTCTCCTTATTTCACCAAATATTGAGAACTTGATTATTTCATGGTCACTGTGCCCGAGATGGCCTCCAACTGCCACATCTCCCACCAGCCCATCACTATTGGCAAACAGCAGGTCTAGCGTAGTCCCTGCCCTGGTGGGCTCACTCACCAGCTGTGACAAGAAGTTGTGCTCCACACACTCTAAGAACCTCCTAGAATGCCTCTTCTCTGCTGTGTTGAGTTCCCAGCAGATGTCTGGTAGGTTAAAGTCCCCTACAAAAACAAGGGCTGGTGATCCTGAAACATCCTCCAGCTGCTTGTAGAATAAGTTGTCCACCTCTTCTTCCTGGCTGGGTGGTCTATAACAGACTCCCAGCAGGATGTCAGCCTTGTTGGTCTTCCCCTTAATCCTTACCCACAGGCATTCAACTTAATCGCCATTAGTTTCAATTTCCATGGCATCAAAAGCCTCCCTAACATAAAGGGCCACCCTTCCACCTCTTCTCCTTCTCCTGTCTCTTCTGAAGAGCTTGTAACCATCCAGTGCAGTGCTCCAGTCATGTGAGTCATCCCACCACGTTTCCGTGATGGCGACTACGGCACAGCTTTGCTGCTGCACCATGCTGCTTCCAGCTCCTCTTGTTTGTTACCCATGCTGCATGCAGTAGTGTACGTGCACTTCAGTTGGGCTGCTGATTTCACCCCTGACTCTGGCTTACCACCCTTGGGCTTGCTTCTGGAGAGACCAGTTGCATCCTTTTCCCCCTTCAAACCTAGTTTAAAGCCCTCTCAGTGAGTTCTGCCAGTTCATGGGCTAAAATCCTTTTGCCCTTAACAGAGAGATGGAGCCTGTCTGGCTCCAGCAGGCCAGGTGCCATGAAAATTTCCCTGTGATCAAAGAACCCAAAATTCTGCCGATAACACCAACCCTTGAGCCACTCATTGATAATGTGGGGTCTCCTGTTCCTTTCATCATTTGTCTCTGCCACCAAAGGTACTGAGCAGAACACCACCTGTGCTCCTGCCCTATCAACCACTCGACCCAGTGCCCTGAAGTCCCTTTTAATTGCCCTAGTGCTCTTCTTTTCAATCTCGTCACTGCCGGCCTGGAGTATCAACAATGGGTGATAATCAGAGGGCTGAATCAGCCCAGGGAGTCTCTCGGTAATATCCCGTACCTGGGCCCAAGGGAGGCAGCAGACTTCCCTGTGGGATGGGTCCAGTCGACACACAGGGCCCTCTATTCCCCTCAGAAGAGAGTCACCTACCACGACTACCCTTCTTTTCTTTATAATGCTAGAGGCAGTGATCCATCCAACAGACAAAGTAAAATTTGGAGGCTCATGGGGCAGATTATTTTCTTCTGTGTCATCTGGCTGACCCTCTGGATCCAGGGCCTCATATCTGTTCTGAAGGGGCGCCTGAGTAGGCGGTGGGGGTTGGGAGGAATTTTTATTACCTCCCCAAGTAGGAACCCATTTCCATTCCCCTTCATCCACCAGGTATCCTCCCATTGCCTGATGGTAGGAGGCATGGAAGTCCTCTGACACCTGGGGGGCTTCTCTCGGGGATGGAAGGGTGAAACTCCACCAGCCTATTTCCCTTTCACTTTCTCTAATGCTTCTTAGTCTTTTACTTCCTCCTTAAGCTCGGCCACCAGGGAAAGGAGATCGTTCACCTGTTTGCACCTCAGGCAGGCGTCTTTTACAACGTCCCTGGTGCTACTGACAAGCTCAAATACTCCTCACAGGAAGGGGTCTGGACAGACGCGTCCTTCTTGGAGGGTTCTGTTTGTCTGGGTACACTTTCACTAGCGGTTGCTTTTGATCGTGTAAAGACCATTGCTGAAAAAAAACCCCAAAAACCAACCAACCAAATCTCGACCCAAAAACAAACTAAAAACCCCACTAGCAGGAGGATACCTGCAGCCCCGCCTGCTTGCTCTGCCTGCGTGAACTGACACGCGAACTGCCGTGCCCGCTCTGGGTTGCCATGCTCCCTCTTTTAATCACACCGCGGCTGGCCAGAGCAAACCCTCCCCGTACAGGGTAGTACATCACGAACATGAAATCCTAAAAGTAAAACAAAGGAACAAAAAACCCACCGGTACCAATCTGTGAAGTCATGAAGCATCAATTTTAGTATCTCCAGAAGGTGTTTTGTGTTCCCTCGGCGCTGCTGCCCCGGTCCTTTCCCACAGTGCCATGAGTTCTCGCAGTGCCCCAGCTGAAGCCCCAGTTTCCAGCATACAAATTTGTGTTCCTCGGAAGTACCCACATGGCCTCCTCATTCCAGCCTGGGAGGCAGAGAGGGGCAACATCTTGTACTTGGCATTCCACTTCCCTGGCCAAAGCTTTTGTCCCTCTCCCACAGAACGCTGCAGCAGTGTACAGGGATGGGGAAGGAAATGGGTGTGTAATCCTTGGAGGGACAGTGGGAGGATTTGTGTGAGAGTAAACAGGAAGAGGATGAGGAGGATCCCTTTATGTGAACTGTTCAAAGTGGAGAAGCAGCACCTGTTCTGGCAGCTCCAGAAGAGAAAGATCTTAATCTCTTGTGGAGCAGGAGATCAGTGAGGGACAGAGACCTCATTGAAAGTCAAGGCAAATGTTACGACTCTTTCCAAAAGACACTTTCCCTGCGATCTGTGGTGATTTCAGCACCCTTTTGTGGCTGGCTGTGAATATCATGAAGACGCTAAGACACATGTCACTCGAGTAGTACATGCAGATAGAAGAGCTTGATCCCATGGCTGCTGTTCATTTAGTTTCCAAATAAGAACTGTGCCTGGTAGCAGCAAAGCTGTGCTGTGACAGGTCCTTCCCCACCATCTCACTCTTACCTCACCCACGTAACGAAGCAGGATTTGGGTCAAGTGTTTATGAAGTCAGTCATCCATATGGATTGGATGTCTGGGGGAACATGAATGTTTAATCAGACATTTGTTAGCAAGCTAAAGAGGTGACGTTGTGCCAAGCACTGAGCTGTTGGAACATTCCCTGCCTGCTGTCACTATGGCAACAGCCAACAAATGCCTGCTTGGGTTATGTTATTGTTAGAGCTGAAGGAAAACCTCCAAGCCATAAATTCTGAACATCAGTGGCTGGGCTGAAACCAAAGAAGGTACTACCAGTTTCCAGACCTCTTTGTCTGCCTGACTGGTAGGTTTCTTCAGGAGCTCCGTCAGTCATCAAGGAGCAGAAATGGATAGCACGTCCATCAACCACATGGATTGAATTTTAATTGCAGTTGCTGGGCAAAAATATTCAGCTTGTCTCAAGAGTTGGCCCAAATATGTTCATTAAAAACTTACTGAAGCCCATATATATTTCAAATAGCAAAATACTCTGAGCCAAGTGCTTCTTCTGAGGAATACATCGCTAGCAATGTTAATTTGGCTGGCTCTGCTGCTAGAGAGAATAACAGCCAGGCTAGCCACCATAGAAAGTCTGTTTCTGCTGGGCTCCTTGAAAATTCCCTCATGTTTCAGAATGGCAGTGTTTCATGGCATGTCCTAACAGGCTTGGGGACAGGCTTGTCTTAGGGGTTCCCCTGGCAGAGCCCCACTTTCTCTAAAGGAGCCTTATTTTCCATATAACCCAGCTCCCAGTTTAAAATCACACAGGGGATCTTGCACTGGTGCCTTTCCAGTCAATACCTTTTTCTTTTCTCCCTCATCCTCTGAGTAACTCTTTAGAAGCAGCTCAGGCAGAACCTTTCAGAAGAGGTATTAAAGAAGGAAGATAATTCCCAGTGGCCTCTCTGTCCTCCTTCCTCACCAAAGATCTGTTCTGGGCAAGAAGCTGAAGCTTGATGGATGTTTCCATCTCCCCCCACATCCACAGTCTGCCTTCCTGCTTTGTTCTTGGGAAGAGCCTAGGAAAACACACAGCCTTTGGGAGCCTTATCTCTCCGAGATGAGGGGGCAGTTGAAGGATCAGAGCCAGCTGGGTAAGTCCTGTTGGGTCTGGTGTAAAGCTGGCAGGTGAAGCAGAGTCACCTGGGCCACCAGCAGATGTTGTGCTTTTGGACTCTGTCTCTCGCTGTGGCTTGTGAAGCTCTGAATGCTTCACATGATCTGCAGCACTCACAATTGTAAAAATTATTAGAGGAAGCTTATTTTCAAATTTATATTGCCTGTGGATTAATGAGACTGAGGAATCTGGCAGAGATACCTAAAGACTTTTAATTATTTTATCTTAAACAGCTCTGAAGATTTATTCCTCCAGTCGTACCTTAGTACATGGAATTCTGTCTTTGGTAGGAAATTAATAGGTAGTATTTTATTGCCAAATTATATTGTTTTACACAATTCTGTGTCATAACCTGTTCTGGCAGGATTCTGAGACTGAGGGGCTACTTTCTGTCTTATGAGTAGGATATGAAGGCACAAGATCCTGGAGTCCTGCAGTGTCAGAGAACAACTGGTACAGTGGCAGGGGGAGCTGTGAAGGCATTCAAGTGCCATACATGTTTTATATCCTCTGTCTTGGACGCTTTGGGTTAACTGAATATTTGTTATTTTCTTGGACTGTACTGCAACCCTCATTCTTTCAACAAATCCCCTCAGTAGATTTGGACAGTATGGAACCATTGATAATCTGTTTGGAAAAGCAGAAGATGAGATTAAATGGAAGTGGGGATGTGCAGACAGTTTATCAGCCCGTTTCAAATTCTCCCTGCACGTTCTCTTGCCAAGGTCCTCTGCAGCTGAGAGGATCCTGTGTGCCAGCCATGGTGCTTGCAGGTTACATGCGCTGCTGTAATCTTGTGGCTTTTAAACGGTCAAGAGGCAACAGTGGCTCTTGCTTGATATTAGGCTGGTGCAGTAGGACTTGTGGAAGTAAAGACATGAAGAAGCTGGAAAGTCATTTTGGTACAAGTGAAATGAAAAATACATGTACTTCATCTGTAAAGAGGAGGCAAACTGCCCTTTTAAGTAAATTAAAATTAAAAAGCTCGCTGTTGAGTACTACTGATTGCGTAGTCGACACACTTTAAAATGACTGCATGCTCTTTAAAATGTCTGTTAAAAAAGAAAAACTTCCGGAAGATACATTTAATAGTGCTTTAAATACTTTTTTTACCAGGGGATAACAATATTCAGTCACAGATAACAATGTTCAGTCACAATGTTAAAAAACGTGTAGTTAAATAAAGACTTATTCTGTTTCTATGGGAGTAAACGGACTTTTTTTCATTGCTATGACCTGAAATTGCCACATTTTTCACAAGTAACTTCAAAATGAGCTGTTGGTACATAGCTTTTTGAAAAATAAGGCTGATTACTTGATTGCCTACATTTTGGCACCCATATTGACCACCCCTTCTATATTATTCTAACCACTAAAGACGATCATTCCCAGAGGACGTCATCGAGACAGTACAGAGCAATTGAAAGCTGCGTCTCAGGGGAAAACAATTTCTTGTTATTTTCGTGAAAACTTGATGATGCTAGTGAGTGGTTTGTGAAGAGTGGTTGTGGAAAACACTTCACAGTGTTCTCACCAAAAATTTGAAAAGTTCTGATCTATGGCCAGTGTAGCAAGTTTCAACCTCCTTTTGATATGGCAGTTTGAATGCTGAGGTGAGCAAAGAGGAGTTCTTTTATTTGTGTCTGCATGTTTGTGTGGACTGATTGTACCTCTTGAGGAAAGGTGGAAATAAAATGGCTATATTGTTTGTTTTGGAAGGCATGACTGAAAATCATTTTGTGCCTTTCAGGTGGATAAGGCTCAAACTCCTGTGTTGTGTGGTATTTTTTTAAATCAGTATCTGTCTGTCTTGAGAGATTGGGAAGCCTTTAGGTGTACTCGTTTCATGGTGGTCAGACCACTGCTGTGCTGGTTCCTGTGTTGGTGGAGTGGCCCAGCTGGGGTGAAGCCACTGTATTGTCCCTCTGAATTTGGGTTAAATGGAACAGGGAACCTCCTCAACCATTACAAAGAACTCAGTGTAAAGAACCTGATTTTTAAGGAAGTGCCTCTAGCTGTGGTTTGGCCAACCTGGCGCCCAGAGAGTGTATTTTAGGAGGGAAGCAGAGTCCAACCAAATCTGACAGCAGGTGTTCCATAGATCTGGTGGCACTAAACCCCTTGCAGCAGTTCAGGGAAGTTTGTTGTTTGTGCCGCACAGAAGAGTGTACACCAGGTACAAAACCCCTTGATGCTGCATAACAGCCTCATGAGAATTCCTGTACATAGACAAAGCACAGGGAGAAGAGAATAACTGTAAATATTTGATTTGTGGACTTATATTTTTGACAGACGTGAGATTTGCATGGAAAATACATTTGGCTGTTGGAACATGAGACTTGTCTATTCTACTGCGCACAGCTCTTACACTGTACTCTGGTGGCTATGACAGCATTAAAATTGGAAGGTGAAGAAGGATAGGAAGCATCTGTTTTTTCACCCCAATCCAAGCACTGAATAAACCAGAAATTGGTGCATCATTTCACTGCTGTGAAGTTCTGTTGTATTTCTCTTGGTTACTCTGCTGGTACTGTGGTCCAGCCTGGCCTTCCCTCCTGGCCATGAGCCAGGGCTGAATTGGTGTTTTCTGGCTGACACTTGGGTACCCTCTGCCTTCTCCCTAATCCTAGAACATTGTGGTTACTTGTCCTGGCCTGATGCTCAGTCTGTTTGAGAGACAGGAGGTGTCAGAGAGAAAAGGGAGAGTAGACAAGGAGCAGAGGCAAGAGATGGAGAGGAGAGGAAGCAAAGGGTTTTAGTACAATTACCAGGGAGCTGGAAATCTCTTGTCGAGAAATTCACCATCAAAACCACAGAAGGAGGCAACAGCCTAACTAACAACTTCCTCCAGGAATAGAATTTCCAAGAGCGCATGTGTTACAACCCTAAGCTTCTGAGACGAATTTCAGTTGTAAATGGAAAATAAGTTAATCAAGTAGCTTTAATTGCTCTTTGGTTATTATGTTTTGGGGCCCTTTCCATTTTTAATGAAAATTTTCACGGAATCCCGGTGTGACATGACTACTGTATTAGTTATTAGTTCTACTTAATACGGAAAGTCACACATCACCAAAGTAAAGGGCTGAAGTGGATGTTGAACATGTTTTTCGCACTATGTTTGTCATACTTTGTAATTCTGGATTATTCATTGTAATACCAAGTACAGAGTTTGTATTTTCATTAAGCTCTTGTTCCTGCCAGGGTGTTGCTGCTGCTGGATCTATTTTACATCTTGCTGCACAGTTCAGAGTGATGGCTGAGGAACACTTGCAGCCTTTTGTGCTTCATCAGATTGTTAATGGATTCTGTTCAGATGGCTGACCACTCCATCACAGGCAAATGATAGCATTCTCCAAAGCCTTTTTAAGTAAACAGGATTAGTTAATGACAGAGCAAAATGTAAATGGCTGTTAGGATTTTTTTAAGTGTAGTACACTTAAAGTTAGTGTCTGACTGGAATAAGAGCAAAAATTATAGGTGTGACTTGAGCCACTATTAACTATTTCTGTTTGTTATTAAATTAATTATTAAGCAGTATTCTATGATTTTATGTAATGGACACCTCAACCATTTGTTTTGGTGCATCTCCTGTATTTTATAAAACCATTTTCCTACATTTACATGTCACTCACCAATAAATGAGGTTTGTCTCTGGGAAACCTAAGAAGGAGGCTGAGAGATCATGGCTCTTATTACACTTTTAGGAGGCAGTTCTGCTGGGGTCAATTAGCCTGGTGTGGGGGGGAAGGTGTGTGAGAAACCCCGGTGGGTGGGGGGTGAAGTGTTTCAGGTCCTTTTTCTTGGTTGCAGGTGCTTCATCGATGGTGTTTGCAGGGGGGATTCTTTCAGGTAGGAAGAGTTAACTGCTTTTCTGCTGTAGCCGTGGCTTGTTTGCAGACACTGAGTATTGTACTCATTCACCTCCTTAGTACAATTGCTTTATATCCATGTGAATCTGTTTTTATTAAGGTTCTTCTTGTCCTTTATACACCTGAACCTTGTTTAATGTGCTCTGGCATTTCCTGTCGCTTCAGTTAAGCACTTATTATTTAAGGAGCTTCCCCTATAGTCCTCAAGCCCTCCTCTCCACGTGGGTACCTGTTGGTTTGGGGATTTCTCTGCATTTACACCACATAAACAAAGGTATCCAGCTGATGATGTTTGGTTTGTTTTACTCTCTCTTTTGTATCACTTTCCCAGGACGCTTCTCAAACCTGTTCTTTTGATCTGCTGTTGCTCTTAAATTCTCAGATACATATGTATGGCTTCAGCTGAGAGCCAGAAAAACCCACCACGTGTATCAGACACTGAGACTGGGGCCTAGGAGGTGTCTTTTTGAAGCTATTTCACTGACATGATGCAGCATGGTGCCACTGAACAGATACACAGCCAGTGCTGCACAGACTTCCTGGGTCAGTCTTACTGGTGCCAGCATTTTGGGAGCTGAGAACAAAAATGTCTCCTTCATAGGAAGCAGTTAAATGTCATTTTGTTTACATCTTCTCTAAATGCTTAAAGGACAGTGGAACAAAATTAAATGGTCAGAAGATGTTATTATTCCTGTAGTATCATGCACAGGGACACTGGGAAATGACCTGACTCAGAAATCCTAGGAAAGCTGCTTCTTTTGAGAGTTTTCCAATAGCAAGGATGATTATTAGGTGTTATGCTGTAATCACATTTCCTGCTAGAAGCTGAAGTTCCCCTGCTTTTATTCTTCATCTAATGTAAGGTCTGTTGGGACAACCAGGCTGATCTTTGCTCTTCCCACCCTTTCCCAGGGGGTTGTGATGTGACCACACCTCCAGCCAAAAGGTCCAGCAGTCTGAAGAGAGTGGGTGCATATGAAAAGCCCCTTCCCACAGTGTAAGAGATGCAGAAATCCAGGGAATCACTGAGTTCCTGGCTGCTCTGTCCTTGGGCAGACTGCCATGGAGCTGGATTGCATTTGGCCTCTGTTGGGATGTGCTCTTAAGCTTCTAGAATTAAGTACTGGCTTCATCTACACAGTGACTTCTCATGGCCCATACCTGAATTTGAGTTAACCATTTAAGTTAAATTCCAACTCTACTCTGTAGATAACAGTTTGTGAAAAGAACCCCCCAGCTGTCCCAGGGAGGAAGCTGTCCCAGGAATAAGCTTGAATACTGGTTGGTGTAAATAAAGCATCACCGTCTCTATGTGCAAAGTGTTGCCATACAGTCTATGGCATATAATAAATTTTAAAAGATGCTTTCAACTATTGAACCACACAAAAGTTTTTCTTAGCAGACTCTTCCTCTTGTCATACAGTGGGAAAACTGACCTGAAGAAGAGTTGCACATTTGGAGCAGAGAATGGGAAATGGATATTGTGAGGGGACTCACCGGTGATCCAAGGAACCCTAAACAACTTCAGTGTAATCGTGTCTGGGGATGGGCAAGAGCGCTGTCCCTGGATGTTCTTTGGTGGAGGATGTATGTGGATTTATCCTGCCAATTCTGACTGCAAATAACAGTGAAGAGAAGTCTGGATTCAGGATCAGATTACTTTATTCCCTAATACATTTTAAAATGCTTAGGCAGATTGAGCCCATTCTAAGTATCAGGATACAACGATGGATCCCTGGGGCACAAGGAGATTAACGGTTTCTCTTCCTGCCTAAGAGTCAAAATACAAATGCAACACAATGAAAACTTGTTTAGCTTGCAAAAGGATTACAGGGTGTTCCAGAGATTTTAATCCATAGGGGATTCCTAATTACTATAATAATGATTTTTTCTTGCAATGGTTCATAAATCTTTGCTGAGCAATAAAGGAAAGTGTCTTGTATGCAAAGAAATTAAAAGGATTTCATTTTAGGTTACTTCGTAATTAACCTGTAAGTGATCACACAGTTGATAAAGGGCCTGCTCCATTGTGCAGATAAATCAGTAACTGTAGGGAAGGAAATTTGTGGAACAAATCTTTTGGAAGGTTTTGTTTTAGTGCAAACAGTGACTGAGGATAAATTCTGACTTGTGTAGAATGTGGAGTGGTGCAGGGGCTGCATTCTATAGACCAGCCTTTTCTACTTTCCTGTTAATACAATCTAAAGGTACAGTTTATAAGTGACTGTAAGTGATAATGCTGCCAGGTTCTGCAGCTCCTGTTGGTTCATGCAAAAACCCCAGACAAGAGTTTGAATCAGCTTACAAGGGTGATATGTTTTTGTTGTTTTGTTTGGTTTTTAAAACAAAGCATAACAAAACAAACAAACCAAACCACCTGTACCACTGACTATACAGTGTCTCCAAAACACTGATACAGATGTAGACCCCCACACTGAGTTAATCTAACATCAGAAGAGATGAAGCCCACCATAAGATGCCTATTTTGCCCCTTCCCCAGATAGAATCTCCCTTTTATTGCTTACAGCCACTTCAGCCTCTTGTGTATTTTGTATTATACTGCAGATCTTCTCATATGCTTTTTGATATTACTTATTGAATTATGAAATCCTTTTGTTCTGAGAAAAACAACTAAAGGAATATAAATACATAACATTATCAGTTTTTACCCTGACTAAGTAGTTGGATGTAAGATTAGAAGTATTTTTTGTTTCTGAAGATTAGCCAGCCTCTAATTATTTGACTTGGAGAAGAAAGATCTTTAGGAAGTAGGTAATTTTAAAAGTGCATGATTTCCTGTGTCTTTGATACTGCCTGCATTTGGAAAGAAGATATGTGAACTGCATTGAAAATTTCTATGTAACTTGTTTTTAAACATTTGGTAACTTCTGAATTCTGAATATTATTTCAATTCAAGATTTAATCCGTGCAGTTATTTGCATAAAGTATCTGTCCTATAATAGGTAGGTTATTTTAATATTTAAATTTTTAGATAGAAACATTTTTTACATGGGTTTAACATACATGCCAGTGTTTTTTATTTATATTTTTGTGAGCAACCTTACTGGTAAGAGGTTGTTGTAAGTCTTGGAATCAATGATAAAATTCCATTTTGCACCTATTTCCAGTAGATTTCCAGCTTTTTTGAGTGTTCAGGTATAAATAATAATCACATACCTTAAGGGAGCCTGCAAGAAAGATGGAGAGAGACTGTTTACAGTAAGGGGATGGAGGGCCAGGACACAGGGAATGGCTTCCCACTGCCAGAGGGCAGGGATGGATGGGATATTGGGAAGGAATTGTTCCCTGGGAGGGTGGGCAGGCCCTGGCACAGGGTGCCCAGAGCAGCTGTGGCTGCCCCTGGATCCCTGGCAGTGTCCAAGGCCAGGTTGGACATTGGGGCTTGGAGCAGCCTGGGACAGTGGAAGGTGTCCCTGCCCATGGCAGGGGGTGGGAAGGTTTTGGTCTTTAACATCCCTTCCAGCCCCAACCCTCTGGGATTGTAGGACCATGATTCTACAATTTGATTTCTTAGAAGGATATATTTATATTTTAAATCTGAGCATAGCTCAGATTTTAGGTGCAAATGGAGTAAGGGAATATAATTCCAGAGTCATCAATTTTCTTCCTACCTCCATTTTCTGACCTACCCAGCACTGTCCTGTTGCCTGGTTCTGCCCTTTCCCTCTATCCTGGGGAGTCCCTGGCCATTTGGATTCAGCCAGCAGTGCTGTGGGAGAGCCTCAGGCAGTAGCTGTGACAGATATAAAGTGAATTGTAGCACAATGCTGGAAGTATTTATCAGGTGCTTTGTAAACTTCGTTGTAAATGGCCACAAATAGTGAGTTTGCTCTCCCTCCCCTCTGTCTCAGGGCAGGGATCTGCACAGAGAGAGCTGCTCTGTCCAAAGGGAAGGGGCTGGCCGACTCAGCAGGACTTCAGGCCAGGCCACAAACACTGTATAATCGTGCTGCAAGGAAAATTTTCACGATGAATTCCTGGGCTTTCTCCGCCTTAGTAACAGATGCCATTATTTGTTGGCAAAAGCTGATGTTTTGCATCAGTAATGAGATGTGTAGATTGACAGACTGACTCCTGCCTTGAATTCTTTTGCTTTCCGAAGTGTGTCTGGAGATGATGTTGCTGGTGTTCATTTTTAGTTTGTTTGTTCATACTGGTTATTTCTTGCTAAGCTGGATGCCACTTTTTCTTGCATGTTTTAAGCTGTAACTTGGGAATCACCTCAAAGTGATGTAAGAGTTTCTCATTTAATTTCCTCCCCAGCCCAGCTCTAGAATGGACCAGAGGGTTTCCTGGCCCTTCTTGTGGGTGGCTTCAGCCCAAAATTGCCATTTACACCAAAACTGGGGTCAGATCCAAGGATGGCATGTGTGCATGTCATGCTGAACAATGCATGAACCTTTCTCTCCAGGCTCAGCCCTTTCAGTCTCATTCCATTTTGGGTGATTTTATTTGAGAAGCAGTGTGTTTCCTCAGTGAGGAGATTTAATGTCACTGTTCTGACTTAAGAAACAAGCCTTGTTTTGCCATGGCTCTTTTTTTTTTTTGCAGTTGTTTTTCTGTTAGTAAATGTGACCAGCCCTTTTGCTGAAATCTCCCCGCTGTCAGGCAGATGCAGGTCTAGAGAATTTTGTTAGTGGTCTTGGATGCTAGAAAAATGAGGTTTGTTGGGTTTATTCTCCTTTTTGGACAGTTTAGTATGGAAGTTACCTTTTTGTGTGTTATATGGGTGCCAGTGTGGTGGCATTTGCTGCTAATTGTGGAAAATGTATTTTCTACCTTTCCTCCTGACTTGAAAGGCATCACATTATTGTTCTATATGAGTGATAAATGCTTGTCTCCTTGTGTTACAGCTCAATTTTCATTTTCAATTTCCTTTTTGTCACCTCCTAGATGTCTCTAATGTATTCCAAGGATTTTGAAGATTGTGTTAATTCAGTTCACTCATGGGGTGTCTGTTGTTGGTTTATTCTGGAAAGCCTCTTACTCTGTCTCTCAGTGTGAACAACAGTCTGGTCCTCTGGTGTCCTTGGTAAGGAGGTTTCCATGTCACTTTTGTAACTTGCCTTTTTTGAAAACAAGTTAGAATGACTGTCAATGGTAATTTATTGTCACCTTCCTCTGTCTGAGTGCACACAGTCATTTGGGTATTTTGCATGTACCTTTTCCCCTTTGACTGCTGTTGGTATCTCTTGCTTACACTCCCAAGCCCTCTTCCAGCCCATCAAGGTACAACTCTCACAGAAACAAACTTCTTCAGAAGTTTTTTCCTTCAGAAAGGTGGTTTGTTTTGGTACTGGAATTAGGAGAAGAAGTTGGGCCATGAGTTCAGTATCTCTGGTATTCAGGGCCATTGAACTCCTTCTCAACCCTTGGCAGCGAGTGGCTGTGTCATACCTGAAATGCAAAGATTAATGTATTTTATAAATGCTAATGATGTCAGATGAACCATGGAAATTCTTAGTGCCTGTATGAATGGCTAATCCTCCTTTTAGATCTGGCAAAGCTGTTGACCTCACTGATCCTTTAACAGTGAGCAGCTCGGGCTAATTGCTAGTCGTGTTAAAAACTTGCTTCCTTGAACTTTCAGTTTTCAGCTTTTGTCCTTAATATCATGTATCTCTTCCTGAGTAAGATGCCTAGAAGGAGATAAATTGACCACAACCACATTTGGTTTATAGACTGGAAAGTCCTTATGTTTTTTCCTTGGACTTAAAGGATTTGTAGATTTTTCAGGAAACATTTAACTGGAAGTGAGAATGTGAGGGAGAAGGAAAGATGCCACTGAATTAAGATTACCTCATTTTTGTCCTTTAGAATATCGCTGGGGATTTTCCTGATAAAGAAATAGTTACAAAGCATTTTATTTCAGTGTCAACTTTGTATTTCTGGAAAATCTGGGGATTGCCAGCATTGCTACTACATTGGTGGGCATTAAAAGATCTGGGGTTCCATGGAAATTGCTCCAGCACATTCAGCAGCAGCTGAAGATGTGGCAGCCAGTCTGCAGCAACGCAAGGCCGAGACCTGGGCCCCTCTTGGCTGATTGTAGACATTGAGTCTAGCTTTCAGTTTATTTGGTAGTTAAAAAGTCCTTTGTGTAACTGAGATTTGTATCAGTTGTATTCTCAGGATCTCTCTTATCCTTTATTTGTGTTAGTGTCTCATATTCTTTTGTGAAATTTTTTTTCTGCCTGTTAGGAGATTGTCATTGATTTCACATAACAATAATTGGTCGTCTTTGCTGACTCATTTGCAAGCAAGGAAACAGCAGCAGCAGAATACAGAGTTTTTGTCCCTCAGTCACTGGTTTACTTCATTCAGTGACCTTGTGCATCTTGACTAATAGGCACATGAACAGGTCTTTATTGCAATAACATTTCTTTCAGCTAGAGAGAGACAAAGAATTAAGAGTAATTCGTTGGAATTTCATTCCCCCCCCAGGGCACGAAAACCATCTAGATGTTGAGAGACAAACTAATTTCCTTACTGTGGGCATGAGAGAAGGGGAGAAGGAGAGAGATGTACAAACCTGATGGTGATTCAGGAAAGACCATTTTTTTTGTCCTGAAAGAAGGTGTTTGTTCCCTCCACCTCCACTTGCACGTAGCACATAGAAAATACTGGGGCCAGCCCTCCATCATGGGTCCAAAGTACCTCAGTCAGGTCACAAAATCAAAGTGATCTCTGAAGATCATGAAGTTCCTGCTCTTTCTCAGAGCAGAGCTAATTTCAGGTGTAGACTGGCTTGTTCTGGGCTCTATCCAGCTGAGTTTTGAATATTTCCAGGGTTGGATACTCCTCTATGGCCCTGGAGTTCCTGTGCCCCCAGTGGAGGGGTTTTTCCCCCCTTATGCTCAAACCACAAATTCCTTTCCTACAATTAATCCCCTGCCCTACCCCGAGGGAAGTCTGCCTCCGTCTGCTCCACCGGGGAGCTGAGGACAGCATTTAGAGCTCCCTTGGTTTTCTCCTCGTAGTCCTTGACTTACTCCAGGTAGTTCAAGCCTGTATTAGTCCCTTCCTGTCACCCAGCATTTGCTGCTGTGTTGCTTTGGAAGGGCACCGCGTCATCTGTGTTTGCCTGCTCTCACAGGGCAGTGTGGGTGGCCCTTCGGTGTGCTTGCACAAATGAGCACCAGGAAATGTTTATGAGAGAGAGAGAGACTGAGCAGAGCATCAGGAGATCAGGAGTGAGCTCCTGTCCAGTCAGAACATGCAGCTTGGAATTTGAAGATGTATATTTGTGCCTTGTTGTCTGCTGCCATTTTTTTCCTCTCAATTCTTCCTTATCCATATTGCTTTTATCCTTTATTTCTATATCCTTCTCTGCTTTTTTTTTTTTTTTTTTTTTTTTTTTTTTTTTTTTTTTGAGATATTGCCCCATTTGGAAGGAGTGGGAGCTTACTAAGTGAAAGGGAACAATGCCTGGATTTGATTTGAAAAGAGTCAATCACTTCCATCTTCATGGAGCGTGACTTGATTAGGATGATGCAGAAGTTGTCACAGATATATCTGGGTGGGGTTGAAAGGTAAATTTAGCTGGCATTTGAGGCCTACTGACAGGCAATAAAGATGAACTTTCCCTGCAGAGGCTTTATGCAGTTGGGGTCCATTCCTTCTTGAGCAGCAAAGAGGTGGCAGTGATTCCATAAGGAAGGTTCACAGTGAAAGTCTGTGTGCTTTTCCTTGCAAGTGTAAATAATTATGGGATCAAGGCTCATCATATTGATGGAAGGGAAAAAATACATGTTCACATACAAAGGGGCTTAGCTGCTCTGCCTGGAAAAGTCCTTTGTAGCTTTGGGAAATGTTCCTTCAGGCTCTTAGAGTCTCAGAAGCAGTGCTGCCTGCAGTGGAGGAAATGGGATGTTATAGGGGTATTCTTCATGTAAAGCACCTCTAGGAGCCTGTCTGGAGCGCTCTGTGCTTGGGATAGCCCACAAATCCACATCCCTTCTGTAGCTTGCTGCATGCATTTCTTGTGCTGAGATTTATTAGCCTGAGAAATCAATTCCTGTGACTCTTTAGCAATGGCAAAAGCAGAACATTTTTATAATTGTGAGTTCACGCTTTATGTGGGATCACCACCTGTGCTTCAGCTCGCTTTCAGAGATGGAAAAGCAACCCTGAAGCTTTACTGTATTAAAAGTTGGTGTCTGAAGAAGGCTGTTCAAATGTTCCTTTATAAATATCCACATGTTAAGATAAACATTTCCATCATAATGTTTTTCAAAAATATGTTCTCTTGGTATCTTGAGTAATTACACCAATATGCATGCAGTTTATTTCTGTTTATCTTCTGGTAAATTCAGCAGATTCTTCCATCACAATCCCAGTGTTTTGGGTCTAATGTTCCGTGGCTTCAGAATTATCACCCGCATGCATATTCCAAAATTGCAGTTCTACTATAAAGTCATCCTGCAGGGAGCTCTTGAGGCTTTCATGACCTCATTTACACAGCAATAAATTCCCAAATCTCATTCAGCCAGTGTTTTCTCTGTGACTAAATATTTCAGTCACCCATCATAGGAGATAATTTCCTGAAGTTAAAGTGGTATGGGAATAACTGTTACAATTAAAGGTATAATAAATGATTAAACTTGAACAAATGAACTGGTGCTTTGGTGAAAAAAGAGAAAGTTGTAAAACCTATTGTTCCTAATTACAGTAGTGGGTGTTTCTCCTGCTTGGCCCATGTGACTGCTCTGTACAATCCTCAGTGCTGGGGCTAAGCTTGGAATGGCAGCTTCCTTCTAATTTATGGATTCCATTAAAGGCACCAAACCTTAATTTAAAAGGGGAATTCCATTGAAACTCTTATTTCCAAAATAAGAGTCCTTGTATTCTTTTTTCCTATTTTCCTGAATTATGCTGAAGACATATCACTGCATTTCTTCTAAAATGTGCAGGGGCAAGGTAATTTCCAAGAACCAGTGAGGCAGATTTTGGTTCTTTCCTGATCCCAGCTTCCCACAAAGTTCCCTGTTTGAAGAGGAAAGGGAGTTTGCATGGTCATTGCTAACTGGAGCTCCTTGTTGGAATTGCTGCCAGTGCAGACACCTGAATGACAATTGATCAAAATTAAATAAAACACCCGTGAAAAAGTGATGAGGCTTTTTCTCTTGCTAAAACAAATTAAGCCAAATGTAATGGCTGTAGCTTCTAGAATAAACTCATCCGAACTAATGAAAGCATAGTTCAAAGAGATGTGGTTGCTTTAATTGCAGAACCTGTCTTAATAGTTAGGTAGTCAGCAAACGCTTTTTTATTCAAGGCAGACAATCTATCAGAATCATGTTTGATACCTTCTTTCTTGGGTAACAGTTCAATGTGTCCTTGGACCCAAAGCTCTCTGAAATGTTCAGAAAGGAAGGAAATACTTGGATCAGAAAACAAAAAAAGGGTTTACTTTATTTTTGGAAGTTGGACTTTCCTTTTATCTTCACACAAACCTAGAGGAGCTGTCTGCATTTATGTGACTTTTAAAATTGAAGAATCTTTTACAAATTGAGGCTTAAATTCTTCCAGAAAATATGCCAAATATCTCAAATCCTTTATCATATCATGTATTGCTTTTTCTGTTGGTTGTTCTTTTAATTATTTACTTGTCCTCCTCAATACAGTTCTCTTGAGTTGGTCAATACCAAGACTGCTGAATATCATAGAATTGTTGAGGTTGGAAAAGATCTTTAAGATCATGGTGTGAACACTGAAAAAGGAGGAAGAGAGGATAATGATTAGTGCAAGATATTGTCTTCATGATGTATACATTAAATTTTCCTTAAATAGTTAAGCTGAAGGTTAAAATTTAGCAAGTGTTCCTATTTCCACAGTTGCTGCACTGTGCCAGCTCAAGCTTTGATACAGAATTCACTTATATTTAGAGCCAAGTCAACAGATCTTGGGCATGCTTTGCTCATCAGAGTATTTTAGGAGTAGCTTTTTATAAAAAAATGATTTAAGCACTTAGTAAGGTGCATTGTGTGAAAATTGTTTAGGCTTTGGTTTATTTTTGGCAATGTAGGATGCTTGCAACCTGCCATGGTTGTACAAGAGGTGGGGCAGCTGAGGAGGGAAAAGACATCATCTAGGTTTAGCATTTGACCTGGGAAATGACATAGTAACCCATCAGCTCTTCAGGCATCAAAAATGATGTGATGGTTTCAGCATCCCAGTTTCTCTGAGGAACTCCAGTTAACTGACAAGTTTTTGTTTCTTTCATGTGAACAACTTAATGTTAACTGAGTATCTTTAGGAAACCCTGGCAAGTCACGTGTTCTCTTCTGCTTGAAAACAATCTTGGAATAACTGTAACATTTATTAATGATGTCTGGTTGTTTTATAATACATTTGTAATCTTGTATTCTTTAGAAAAATAATGTTGTCTTTTGTAGACCTGCAGGGTACTGTTCATGCTTTGTGTTTGGTGCAATCTGGAAAGGTGACATTTTACAAAATAAATCCAGGAGAAGAGCAGAGCTGTTAGTATCTGATAAATGTGGTGTGCTTTGCTAAAGGAGAGAATGATGTCTGTGTTTTGTTCCTGACCAGTTAGGTTTGGTGTCAGGGTTGTGAGGGGCTGGAACGCATGTCACAGGCCTGAAAAAGAGGTTTGCTGGGATTTTTGTTTCAGTGTCTCAAAGTGAACCCTCCCATGGAAGCAGATGTTTTTCGGTAAGAGTGCCAAAGCTCTGCAGTGAACATCCTATTGGCACTGGATCCCTGCACTGGCTGTCATTGCTTCAATTCAAGTTTTTGACAGGTGTTTTCTGTAGAGTTTACAAAAGCTGTATTTATTATCAGCATGCAGCTTTAGATTGTCCCTGGGACTGGTCCCCTGTCTTTTAGGAGAGTATTTAGCCAGATTACTCTCTTCCATCTCCAGCGTCTTCTCAGGCAGGGAAGATGAAAACCCTCACTTCTGGGCTGAGCATAGAGTCAGTACCTGGGAGATGTTTCAGAGCTGCCTTTAAGAGGGATGTAAGGCCATGAGTAACCCCTGTGGAGCCCTGTGAAGGACTCTTTCCCCCACACTGACCAGTGAATTGTCACAGGGTCAGGGCACACAATCATGTCTCAGCCCTTCCATTTTCCAAGTGCCGGCCCCATCACGTGAATTCAGGTTTCGAGAATACAAAGCTGATGGGGCCTGGGTTTGCTGCTCTCCATCCAAGGAGAGGACTTCAGAATCTGGATATGTCTATGAGCAGATTTTCCTTTCCCACCCATTGCCAGTGCCTGGATCAGAACACTGATCATTTCCTGAGCTTCACAGAACCATCATAGATCAGAATTCCTTTGGTCACCAGTAAATTTTGCTGACCCAAATGTTCTCAAGACCTTCAGCATTCACTACCCCTTCAGATCTCTTCTTCAGTAGTATTTTGTTCAATGATTTTCTCCAGGCTGTGTCAGTTTCTGTGGTGTTTGGGATATTTTTCCTGCCGTCTCAAGCTGTGGTTTTATTGTTCACCAACACTCAGCAATGAGCTGAATCTCCTGACTGTCACTGAGATCTTGTCACTTTGGTTTTGACTGGCATTTTACTAAGCCTCTAATAAATTTTCATGCTTGATTCTGTCAAAGCATCATTGCCTGTGCACAGTGAGGCACAGTTTAAAATGTTATTAATATAACAGCACAAAGAAACTAATCTTTCACTACAACACTTCACTTTGTTCCCTATGCCTTAATCAAAACCTTCACACAGCTGTAAAGCTTGTTTTGGTTTAGAAAGATCGTGACAGAAAATTACTTGCCTTGCATTCTCTCTGCTTATATTGGCTTTTTTTTTTTTTGAGAGAAAGTTTAGGTTTCCATTTTCCCAAGATATGTTAGTCTTTAAACATGGCCTTAATATTATATTTTACATTGTTGCATGTCTTGAAATGACTTCTTTCATGTAAGAAGTCTTTGAGGCAGGAGGCTACTTTGATGTCTTTTCTCCCAAAGCTTTGCCCTGAGCACTTTAGTCACCCACAGGAGAGCACAGGGTGCTTGCAAACAGGGAAGCACAGTATTCCCTTTATCCTTGTTGCTAACTCCCTGCTCACAGGGCAGTCATTCCTACACTCCAGAGGTTTAAATAGCTTTCTGAGAGTTGGATAGGTTAGTCTCTCTGTCTTTGCTGGGAAACCCAACACCCCAAAAACAAACACCACATTTTTCTTGTTTTCTTTACAAGTTATTTTTAAACACTGTGATTTAAACCCATTCAATCTAGTGATGCACATGCATCAGTGGGAATAACATTAATTGGTTTAAAAATGAAAAACATTCTAGTGGGAAGCAGTAATATCGTTAGCCAGCCATTTATAACAACAGCATCTTGCTCTGCTTTCACTCTCTGGTATTCCTGAAGCTGCCTGGAACTGTCACCGTAATGGAACAACGTAGGAAGAAATCCCTTTGATTATTCGTGGATTATTTGTGGGAAGTTTGGCTTTCCCTGTGCTTAATGATTTTCCAGTCTTCTTTCAGAAGTTTATATAGGGAAATACTTGGGCAGCTCTGTAACAAACCTGTGGCAAAGTTGGGATGCTCTCACACTCCACTGCACAGTTTTGTTTGTAAGGAAACTGCATTTGGGAAAACAAATCTTACTGGCAGAGAACAAACACACTTATCAGTGTGAGGTAATCCTAAATTTGGGGGTTTCAAAGGTCAGGTTATTTGGAACTTCACTCTCCTGAATAGTTCTCTGTGAACTCTCTGGTTGTGTTTGATTTCTGGGGAAGAGAGTTTTGAGGAAAAAGGGAAAAATTTTGTTCAAAGCCACCTCTCCTCTGGAGCAGTTCCTGCTGGCTGCCCTGTGGTTGGTGTGGCCCAGCTCAACACTTCGTGTTGCTTCACAGCAATGAGGGATGGCACCTACCTCTGTGCTTGTGTTCTGTGGTGTCACCTGGCTGGATCTGAAAGATAACCTGAAACAGCCACTGTGCTCAGAGCAGTGGAATCCTCCAGTTGCAGAGTGAACATTAAACAGCAGCTGCTGTGGGTGCTCTCAAAGGCAGAGCAGGAGCAGCTCTGCTCTGGGGACGAGATTTCCCAGTGCTGCACATGGCCCAAGAACTGGAGCTGATTAACAGGCCTGCTTTAAGTGGGACTCACCTGGGGTTTTGCTGTGCTTGGGTCATGTTTCGTTCTTCAGTAGAGCAAATTGTTAAATGTTTTATTACCAGTTTCATCCCTTTCAGCTGCATCACAGTGAGAATTTGCTGATGACAGCTATTGTTCAGAAATCTTAGTGTTCTCGCATCCTTCCTCTGATACAGTGACACAGAACTTAAAATAATAAAGAATACAATGTTCTCAGGTTTATAAAGTGGCAGTGGTCTCCTACCTTTAAGTGTCAATGCCTTTCCCCAAGCCAAGGAAACAAGAATTTTCCCCCTTCTGTCATTCTCAAAGTTATCTTAAAATCTTGCATTGATTCATTACATATTTGTGTGGTACTTCTTCTACTATCCCTTCACTGTCTTACTTTCTTCAGTCTCAGAAGAGCTCTTGTACAGATAATGCTGCACACAGTTTCCCTAACAAGCTATACGAGCCACCGTGAAAGGATTTTGCAGAATCATGCTATAAATCCCTTGAATAGGTGCTATTGATTTCTGAAGAGGTCTTGCTGAAAAAGGAATGTGCTGCTCATGTCTCCAGAGGTGTTACTAAAAGGACAATAGCACTGGAGAAGCAAAAGCAGGAGAAAATCGATTCCCTGGCTATTTTTTGTTTGTTTGTTCTCAGCGAGATTATACTGGGGAGAGGAGATGGATTGAGCTATATTATTTCAGCTGGGCTGAAAGTTGCTTTCTTTTTATGTTGAGAGTTATTTGATGTGCCTGAAATCTGTGTGAGCTGAGGTCTATTGCTGGGTGGATGTGGCAAACAGACTCTGCTTGTCAGGCTCTTTACCTGGAGTGTGTGAGCAGTGGTGGTTACACAGTGAGCACACACTGCCTTCACCAAAGGAGCTATGCAGCCATGTGCCAGAGTTACTCCAGGGAGGAAGGAGTTTGTCTTATTTTGCTGCCACCTCTGGTTTAAGACCAGGCTCGTGTATCCTTCTGCTGTCAGACAGTGATTTTTTGTTGTTGTTGTTGTTGTTTAATGAAAGCATAGGAAAGGAACTGTGTTTGTATAAAGTACCTGTACTATTCAGAGTTATCCTTTCATCAGACCTGCCAGTAGTTGTATTCACACTTGTGTGCTGACAACTGACAGGAGGAGAGGAAAAAGAAGAAATTGCTGGAAGAGAAAATGGAGGAAGAACCCAGGAAAACTAAGCTAGAAATCCACCATGCTTCGTTTAAAAACATCTCTGATGTGCTGTTGACTGGAGCTGAAGTTTCCATTCTGTTGTTTTGAGAAGCAGTAAGTCGTCATTCCTCCATGCCAGAATCAGCAGAAGTTTTAAAACTATTTTTAAATGAAGCTGAAGCTCCATGCTCTTTTCATTTCCCTTTTTCCCAGTTGTTCTCCAGCTCAGTAGTTGTTGCACTTACTTCTTCATCTTTGGAAAGACAGTGTTATCCTCAAGGAATACGTTTTATCAAAGGGATGTGTTTCCTGTGTGTTGTGTTCTTTACATCATGTATTTGGGCTTGTGTCTATAGGAGCAGATTTTTGAGTGTATTTTAATTTGTGGTGTTTGGGACTAGCAAGAAAATAACATCTTTAAAATCCTCCTAAAAGATCTATGGGATTTTGGAGCCTGTTTTCAAAGAATGGGGCATTTAAAGTCTTGAGAAACCCTTCTCTCCACTCAAAGGCACCTGATGATATTTCTAGGCTGGTCCTTAGGCAGGCTCCACTAGAAGAGCAATGTTCCAATTCACTCTGAGAATCCAGTTTAAAATACTGGCATTTCACAGATGATTTTGTCCATCTCTAAACCCTGGTTGTAGTAATGTAAGAGGAGGAATAATTTTTTTCTTGTATAAAAACTAATCCAGAAAGATTTTCTCTTTTATTAACAGCTCTCCTGTAACAGCTTTCTTGATAATATCAATCTGCTCTCAGATTTCTACCAGATTTTTCCCCCAAGATTTATTCTTTCCTTTTCTGTCCTCTGGATTTAATCAGTCTTACTTCAATGCTAGCAATATACAGACTTTGTTCTGTCCCCTTTCTTCTCCCATCCTCACATGTGTACATTTTATAAAGGTATTTTGAGTGGAAAATAGTTTTTCAAATGAGGCCGTCTCGATTTTTGCCTTCTTCTTTAATATATTCTCTGCATTCTTTACACATATATTTGTAACTTTGTAGTCTATTACTGTAACTTAGCTTCAGGATTTTCCTAAGTAGAAAGACAAAACAAACTCCAGGACCCCTATGCTACCTTAGTTCTCCTTAGAAACCAAGGTTGAGACCAGCTCTTCGAGACATATTTTTTATAAACAGAGCTTAGTCCTCATCTGAGGGGGGAGGATTTAGAAGGTGCTAGAGCTGAGGGGATTACTTCACCAGGCATGCTTCTAACTGGGGACTCTTGTCAGATATGCTGATTTGCTACATCTATAAAAATTGTACACGTGTTACGCTGTGTGTGCATCTTCGGCGTTTTCCACCTGGCGGATTGTGCCCCTGAGGATCCTTATATAAAGGTAGCCCCTTTTTATCACCCTAACTGTGTCTGGCTCGTGATTCTAGGACCAGAGATAAAGGCATCACAACTTGACTCAAACCTGTTCTGGAGAGAAGCAGTCAATTTCCATTGCCCAGGTCCAGGTGCATCTTGGGAAGAGGGAATGAAGGAATCAATATGTTCTTTCTCAGTAATGTTTTCCCCAACTCTATTTAAAATTGTAGAACTGAAAAATAATTGAGGGGGGAAGAGACATCTGGGGGCTCCTAGTCCAACCCCTTGCTCAGAGCAATACTAATACATCAGGTTGCTCAAGACCTTGTCCAGGGGAGCTCTGAGTATACAAGGATGGAGATTGCTCTGGTGCTCTGGAGCCCTGCTCCAGTGTTTGACTCTGAGGTGAACAAAGGTCCCCTTGTTCTACCTCATGCCTCTGGATCCCTGTCTTTTACCTGCACACTGTGAGGTGGCTCTGGCTCTGCCTTCTCTACCCTGTCCCAGAAGGCAGCTATTTTAAACAGACAGGCACAAGTTATGTTAAGGCAAACACAGTCATTTTGATTAGTTTGACTTAATTAGAACTCAGTGCAGTTTTTCTGAAATTCTCCAGCAGTTTATTTTTTACATTTGTTTCCTGTACTGTTATAAGTACCAAACACCTGCTTGATAATGAAAAGGTCAGTGCCTCATAGAGGTGATGAAAATAGAGAGAAGCCCCCGTTTACACAGCGTTCCTCCAGACCAGTGGTTAAAGAGGATTTTTCCTGAGGCACACATTTAATATTGCACTGGCGCTTAGACAAACACTTAATAATAGTTCAAGGAAAGCCTTTTTCCTTTGTATTGACCATAGTGACAGCCCCAGAGTGCTACCTGAGAGAGATGCTGTTGAGTGATAACCAGGTGTGTTGTCAGTGTATTGTGGCTGTGCAGGTGGCTGCATCATACCTGTCGCGGGTTCGGTTTGTCCTGGGCGGAAACACCAATTTAGTGTAGTGGTTTGGTCCAAAATACTCATTACTGTTTATCTGCTGTGAGATAAGAATTAGGAGAAATGCAAAGCAGGCACCAAACTTGAAAGAATATAAAGAAGTTTATTAACAGACCTAAAAGAAGAAGAAGAAAAAAAAAATTATACCACCTTCAGAACTCTCCTCCTCCCCCCACCTTCCTCCCTTCTCCCACTGACAATGTGAAAAGACAACCCTTAAGATGTTCAGTCTGTTTACCACTTCCATAATAACCTTGTTCAGTCCATTTAGGAAGAGAAGTCTCTTCTTGCTCATGCTATGAAAACATTATCACAACGAGACAGCCGCCCACTTCCAAATATTGTTCAGTCCATTTAGGAAGAGGAGTCTCTCTGCCTGCGTGTGAGTCCCTTCCCCCAACTTGCAGCTTTTCCTGCAACTGCTTTCGAGGGTCCACTCTTGAAGTTTTTTGGGGTACAATTTTAAGGTTGAGCCGTTCAGAAACAAAAACAGAGGCCCTTCTCCTTCCCTGGGAGCAAAGGGTCTTCATCATCTTCATCGTTAGGACTATCTCTGGGAGCATCTCTAGGAACTGAGGTTTTCTCCTTTCCCATTTGGAGCAAAAGTCCTCATCTGGTCCATCTCTCCCTGTCCAAACTTCTCATGCAATTACAGCTGTGTCAGCATCTGCCTATCTCAGCACAGGTGCTTTTGCTCACGAGTTGAACACTCCACCCCCCCATATCTTCATGAAATTACAACAGGATACTCTGATATATCATAGCTTCACAACAGACTTTCAGCTTTAAGCATCTCCTCTCTCTCTTCCCTCAGGTTTTCAGCTCTTCACAGCAATAAAAAGGGTTAATCTCACCTCGGCCTTGCAGCTTTGCAGCTGGAATGTTGAATTTTTCTTATCGCAGTGGAGAGGGGGGAGAGCCGAGCCGCTCCGGCTGCCCACGGCAAGGCAGTGGGGGGGGGTTCCATGGCTGGAACAGGTCCATGGCTTCAGGATGGCCGTGGCCCGGCCCGGCCTGGCCCAAGCAGGGCCTGGCCGGGCCCGCTGGCCCCCACTCGGGGCCCGCAGCCACCTGTCCCAGCGCCGGAAACGAGAGAGAGTTTGGAGGGGGAGTTTGCCTATTCTTAAATGTGGATCACAGAGGTGATCACAACTTTAAGTGGCTTAGAGAATTGTCCATATTCAAACTGGCCAGCTGATAGGTTCTATCAGGTCCCAGAGGAAACTGTAAGCACCCCTTAGCAAGGACATCCCTTCCGGGACTATGCCTGCTAACCTATGACAATACCTTTGTGAAGGGGACCTGTAGGAAAGAGTTCTGATTAACAAATGACATAACAGAACACCCAACTTTGATGCTCAAAAGGAAATAAGCTTGCCAAGGACTGAGAAGGTTGTCAGTTCATGTTTCAAGTATAGGTAATGCTTCCAAACTCAGCTTGTTTTCCTGGCCTTCCCCTGGCATGTCACAGTCATCGATCCTATGCTCCCTTACAGGCTGTCCCATGGCATTTCCCATGGGGGCTGGCTACTCTGCGCAGGGTCACACAAGATGCAGAGTCTCAATGTGACTGACAAAACCCAGCATTTTGCTGATATCATTATCTCTGTACCATAAGAAGCTGCCTGCAGCCTTGATGCCTTTTCAGCCCTAAAATCACAAGCCAAACAAGATTAAAATGATAAAAAGCTGTTATGGTTTATTGAAGGTCCTCCAGGTACACTTATGGCAGAATGCACATGTGATATAGGGCTTCAGCACTTTTATATGTTTAGCAAATTAGCATAATTGATGAGAATCCCCAATTAGAAGTACAGTTAAGAAGTAATTCCCCTCTTGGTTCAGCCCCCTACAGAAGCCTCCCTCTTGCTTCTAGCCCCACATTGTTTATGTCTACATACATGGGGAAGTGGAATGGCCTTGATTCACTGAAGAAGCAAGATTAGAATAGGATTTCAGCAATGTGTTTGTCTAATGAAGTACCGGGCTTAGCTTAAGAAACTATAACTATACAATACAATAATAGACTATACAATAATAGTCTACAGAGCTATGAGTACATGAAAGTAAAAATCTTTTGGCATCAGCCTTGCCAATACCTTTGCTCTTCTAATAGGTGTTGATGATGCTGCTTGAAAGGTCAACTTTCTTGGCAATGTAATGACAATCACAGCCAAGCCTGACAAAAATGTGCATTTCAGATGGTTTTCACTTGTGAACTTGTCAGATTTCCACATCACCTTTTGGATAAAAGGAGTGAAAGTGAACCCTGGCTCCCCTGCATAGACCCAGGAGCAGGAGTCACGTGAGCTTCCTGAGTGGATGTTACCCATGGGGAAGGATTTTGCCCTGCAGGTCTGTCTCAGGATTAGATGCCAAACTGCTCTTTAGACTCCAGCTGCAGTGTGTAATGCATCTTTGGCTGAGGGATTATATTGGGTTTGTGAACAAAGTTTCACTACACATGGCCCTCTGTCTGCTGTTGCTTGCTGTTTGTGTGGTTTGGGAAAGTTTCTGGAATTTTCTCCTACTGCTTCCTCTGATTGCAGATGGATGTGTGCTAGGAATGTGTCTGCCCTGGCAAATCCAATCTTGTACCACCCATCAGCAAGTATCATCAATGGAGCTGTGCTGTCATCATGTTTGACAGCATAAAAAGCACTGATTGCATCAGAAATTATTCCAAACTTCCTCAAAGTCAGTGACAAGGAAACATGAGCAATATTTGAAGGGGTTGGAGACTTTTTCAGATTTTGATCTGGACTAAAATTGTCATGAAACACTCACTCTGAAAAGTAGAGTCAGACTCCATCTACTTTTTAGTGAACTTGCATATCTGCAAAGAAATACAAATGGAATTGTGTGGAAAACTTGATTTTTAATGTGTAAACATAAGCGTGTGATGGAGGTTTGGACTGAAACTGGTTTTAGTTTCATGGGCCATGTTGCTTCAGAGAAAGACTAATGCTGTTGGTGAAAGTCCTCATATTACAACTTTTCTTCAAAGGATGGGCTTTAGTCTAGTCAGAAGTCTGACACAGCAGCTTAATTACAGAGAGTAAAATAATAAATCTAGTTTTAAAAAAAATCTGATTTCCATTTGTGATGGAAGGTTTACATGTAAGTCTTGAGAAGTATTTATTTAAAAACCACCCCAACAACACACACAGAGCCAAACCAAGGCAACGCTGCCTTGGTGGACTGGTTTTATGCTTTACGTAAAGTTTTGAAGTTATGCATTCTTTTCTGGTTGTTTCTCTACATGCAGCTTCCAGCATATGCCACAGTCACACACAAGCTGCTCCTGATGGCCTCTGATCTGGCAACACTGCAGCAGGAAATCTCCTCACACTGGATTTATTTGGCAGAACAAGGAGAGGAAGGAGATCTCTTCTTCTGTGTTGGCCCTTGGCGGTTAATTTGTTACCCATGTTATGCCTAAACGATGAACTGGGTGAGGTCTGAAAAGTCAGTATTGATCCTTGATCTGGCAGAGTCAATGTGGAGGAAAGTTATGTGGAATCACTGGAACTGGAAGGAATAGCATCTTGGGGAACAGGATTTGGCAGTGACTCCACGCTACATCTCCTGATTGCACTGAGCATTTTTTTCCAGGCTAGGGATTAATTTAACTCTGCATGGCTTTATGATATCCAACTGCTCAAGTGCTTGTGGCTGTGTGCTATAATCATCCTGACTGCATCTCGCTCTGGATGACTGCTGCACTGCTGTCCCATGGGCTAGGAATACGCCTGCTTCCAAAAGCAAAAAACAGTAGCAGAATAAATAGATATAAATAATGTAAATATATAAAAATATATTATTTATACTTATATAGATGTTGCTTATAGCTGCAACCTTTACAGAAATTGTGAAAAAAATGAGGTAAGGGAATTATTAAGTAATTGTTGAGCTGTTTTGGTTTGTACATACCCTTAATTTGATTTGTACATACCCTTGAATTGATTAGTATGTATTCTTTCACACCTCTCTAAACATTGCTTGCTTCCCTCAGCTGTTTTTTGAAGGTTTAATGAGTGCTTTGAAAACAGTCAGGTGAACTCCAGTGATCTGCAAACAGAAGGCTGGGATCCGCATCTGAGTGTCAGAGCACAGTTGACTTCTTGTATGCCATAAACTCTTCGAGGGCTGCATTTGAACCAGAACTTTTCTTTAGACACTCCAAATCCTCCATCTGGTACCTTGTATTCAAGAGGGACAGAGGAAAGACTGAGTTTCATCTTCTATATTTAACGGGCTTGATTGTGACTATACATCTCTGTTGCTTCACTGACTAGAGTAAGGAGCGCTTCTCTGTATCTCTCTGATTTCAGAACTGGGCCTCAAATTGATAGCGGTATTACAAAAAGGAAAATGCTATTAGGAACTAACACTCAAGAAAAATGACACAGCCTGGGTTTGAAAATGGAGGTAATTTATTCACCCGCTCCCTCAGTGGCAAAGCAGAAATGAGTGGAAAGGATGAGAAGTGATAACGGTGATGAAAGCTTTGGCATCCTCCTGTGGGCAGGCACTAAGGCTGTTTTAAAAATGTGAAGTCAGTTTTCTGACGGAGTCACCACCTTCTGAGAAAAGTCTGGATTTCTAAAGTTAGGCTTAAGGCTCAAAAGAAAAAAAAAATTACGTCTCTTCTGCCCACTCCTCACTTGTGTTTTGTATTCTGCTGCTTGGCTTTGGCTGTCAGCAACAGAATCGCATTAGATGGGTGGGGATCCCTATAAAATCCTTCAGTCCAGCTCTCCAGCTGGAAAACAGCAAAACCCCAGTGCTGAAGGGTGCTCTAGGAGCACTTCTACAGGTGGGCTTTGTGCTGGTGCTCAGTGTGCAGGGACCAGAACTCAGACTGGGGTAAGTGCTGTGACCGCTTGAGCTCAGCTTGTGCCTAGGAAAATGAACCCCTCTGTCCCTGGCAATGAGTTAATCTGCTGTGCTTGCATGCTCAAATTAACCTAGCAAAAAGATTTACCCTGGAGGGCAGCAGTGGATTGTACCATGGCAGGTCGAGTAGCAGGCACTGCCAATTCCTTGGTACACACAGCACTTTCAGTGCACCTTCATCTGCTTAAGCCACTGCCAGACCAGCTGCTTTCCTCCCTGACTCCAGCCTGGAATTGTTCAGGCTTGCCTGATTTAAGCTGTTTTTGTGAGGTGACCTGTTTTTGTTTCATGACACCTTGTTGCTCCCTGACACCCACTGCTCTACCTGGCTGTTCCAGCCTTGCCAGCAGCTTTTCTAGTTTTGGCTCTTAGCAAGAGGTCATGCAACTCTGAGAGCTCACAGCATCTCCTGGCTGATCAGGGTCCCTGGAACAGCATCTTCCAACTCACACCTGGGGGCAGGCACTTACATAAAACTCCCCAGGTTTCCGGGTTCTTGGCTGTTGACCCTGATGCTGGAAGCTGTTGTCTGTGATTAGGAAGAGTCTGCACTCAGACATGTGTGGGTAATTTGTGGTAAGTTCATACCTTATCAAGTTCTTTTCTACTATATGATATATTTGTGTTATTGTCTGTAAAAAATACATCTAGTTTAGTAAACTCATGAAAACAAGTGTTAGTGTCTGTCAGCTTGTCCTTTGCCTTTACCGTTCCTCCTTTTCACTAGATTCCAGCAGACCACTCCTCTATTTCTTGGCTCCTTCTTCCTCCCAAACTCTTCAAAATCAGTGGTGCTGAATGAATTTTGCCTTATGCACACAATAAATGTATTTAAATAAGCAAAACTTCAGCAGAATGGGGAGGGACAGAGAAGCATAGATTGTCAGATATGGAAACCTGAGCAATCTGCATCAGGAGGTCCTTGTAAGACTCTGGACAGAGTGGCAAACACCCCTGGCCATATCCTGTTTCTCTGTGCTGGGTATGACTGCAGTAGCAGCAGCTCCTGCACACTTCTTGTCCTTGACTGTATGTTCTCCATAGCATGGCAGTCTGGCTAAGAGCAGTGCCCTCTAGACCCAGATCTCCTCTTCAAGAAGGGTATGGGGCTTTTCAGGGCATTACAGTTCAGGGCTCAGTCAGGATTCTTCTATCACTGGATAAAATCCAAACACTTGAGAAACCAGTGAAGCTACTACTGCAAACTGCAGCCAGGCCATGATGACACATGCAAGTTCTAAAACAAATTTTGAGTTATCCTCAGTCTTTGCAGTCATATCGCCAGAAATCTGTGGTTTAGCTTCTCCCAGGAACATTAAGAACAGAAAGCTTCTTTCCTTAGAAGCAAAGTTGGCAGAATGATGGAGCCTGTAAATGATGGTTTCAGTAAAGGAGATCCACCTTCCCTCAGCTTCACTGCTGGCATTGCTCCAGATTAGTGGTGCAATTCTTTCCCTGCTGTACTAGTTTGTAAACAAACCAGTGGGAGGCACCAAGTCAGAATAACAATTTAATGGAAATTAAAGAAAAGGAAGAAAAAAGTAAAAGAAAACACTGGTTCAAACTGACAGAGTCAAGGTACAACTTGACACCCTGTTAGGCAGGGTGGTGGTAGCAGTCTGGTAGAATGGTGGCTGCAATCCTCTGAAGCAGTGATCCTGTAGTAAAAGAGTTTGCTCTTCCTCAGGAAGCCCAATGGTGGCTGTGTAGCTCCTGTCCTCTGGAAATCCAGTGGGAAGGGTTGTCTCTGGTGTTCAGAGTCCCAGATTATATCCACGATGGGATGCTTGGTTCCTCCCTCTGGGTGGAGCATCTCACAATGGGGTAATGAGTCATGAGGCCAGGTGTTGATTAGGCTGATTAACAGAAGATAGTCCGGAGGGAGTTATCTCTGAGTCATGTGGCAGGACAATGATGGGCCATTAACAGAAAGATAGTCTGGGGGGAGGAGGCAAGGAAATACTGCCCTACCTGATTTCAACAGCTCATGAGGATGATAATAGAATACACTGCAACCCAGGACACCTGCTGTTCCTGTTTCTGGAGAATCTATTTCAATGTCTTGCTGCATCTCTTTCCTGCTCCATTCAGCTTGGGGTTTTTCATCTTGTTCTGTGAATCCAGCAGCTGCTGGGATCCAGAACCATTGAACTCTTTCAATTCGAGTTGCAGCTTCTCCCATCTGTGCTGATGGTTAACTGGGTCTCACTTTGCCATTCCTCTACTTGTATGCACAATGTTTGTGCAGTGACTGTTGTAATTTTCTGTTGTTTGTGCTGCTGTGACATTCAAAACCACCACGAAGGTCGAAGCCCGGTCGAGCCAGCATTTACAAAGCCCAAGTAAATGAGAAAATGTGGTACGTACCCCGAAGAGCTTTAATTCCTTTGTGATGGTTAGACTATTTCAAGGACTTTATATAATGCTACCAGAATGTGAGAAGAAGTTGTCTAGCTTAACTGAAGAGAAGAAAAGAAAACAGTCTCCCTGCCTGTGGTTTGGGTCATGACTGGTGTGAGCAGTCTCCTGCCTTGCTCCCCCTCTCCCAGTCAGCTTCAGCATTCTGGAGCAAGCAATGAGAAAGTTTCCTGCGACCTCAGAGCACCACCTATAAATCCAAACACTGTTACCTAAGAGTAGAGACAACTCCTGCATGTAATTTAGAGG
Organism: Corvus moneduloides; assembly: GCF_009650955.1. Taxonomy (NCBI): domain Eukaryota; kingdom Metazoa; phylum Chordata; class Aves; order Passeriformes; family Corvidae; genus Corvus; species Corvus moneduloides. The sequence goes on along the minus strand of NC_045483.1, from coordinate 36,319,765 downwards.
ACCAGTGCACTATAGGGCTCCTCAATAACACAAGCCACAGTGTCTGTCACTGCTATTCTTTTTTTCTGTAATAGCTGTAGCATCTTGTTGAGTGCATAGCACAGGAGAAGGGACCAGCATGGCTCTAAACTGCCTGGTTTTAGCTCAAAGTGGGCTTTTATTAAAATACTCAAACCCCATTTGCTATATTCTGAGATTGTATTTCCCTTTGTAGATGTTTGCAGATTGCTAAATTAGGATACCAAGCAATTATGAAATGGAAGTGCTTTATGAATTTAATTTTCTGATATGAAAAGCACAAGGGTAAAGTACCAATATTAATCCCGTAGAGTCTCCAGGATAATTCTGTAGGAGAAAGTTACTGGTAAATACTCTAAGTAAGCTCTGCAGGAGCAGACTGGTTGTGCAGCAGCCCACTTGCCCCTCCAGGACCCAGATCACTGAAAACTCTGTGGCCCTCTGTGAAAAGTCTCATTTGTAAAAGGACCTCTGAGTTGTTCCTCCCTGTGCTCTTTTCATCATTCCACACCTGCCTTCACAGCAAGGCACCATTTCCTTCTTGGCCTCATCTCTCTCATTCAATACCCACCTGGAAGGAGCCAGACAGGGTTTCTACAGAAAAACAACAGGGTCATTTGGAGTAGACTTCTTTCAAAGCAGGATCTCCTTTGTACCTTTGTAGACAGGGTTCTTAGAAAGATGAATAAATAAATAATAATTTTTAAAAATTAAATGGGTCTAGTGCTCAGATTCCAGGATGTTGCTAATGGCAGTTGAAACTGTAACATTTTTTTCACCGATTCTGTTTCCTTCCCTCAAGGTTTACATTTTCATTTGCTTTCATGCAGCAAATAAATTCCATAAAAGGGAAATGCTTAATAAACAGCCTCTGGTAAAGAGTATGGCATAACTGGCATAACTCCTTTGCTTTTAGAAGCATGAAGATTGCATCACTGAATATTGTGCCTGTCAGTAAATTAAATAAAAAACCCAAACCAAGTTCAGGAAATTAAATTAATTATAAAGATAATGGAAAATTCTGATTTTCCTTGCTGCTGTAGTCATGCACGCTTTAATTGTTTCCTCGAACAGTCAATACCTTGTAAAGAAAATAAACATCCTCTTCTCTTAAGACACTGCTGGGTTTTCTAGGGATATGTGGTGGTCTGTTTTATTGCTAGCCTGGATAGAGTCACTGAATGCCTGAGCTTGTGGGATCCAGGGAATGTCTTCACTGACAGGTGCCATTGGCACTGGCCTGTCCTGGCTTTGCTGCAGTTGTACATAACCCTCCTGAAGCACATGGGAAAGATGCTGCGCTGTAACTCCCCTGAGTTGAAGTATTCCTGCTGTATTCCAGTCTGGCCTATCCTACAGTGCTGCGTTTTGTTCCTCTTTGCTGAGTAGGGGTAAACACAGCTGGAATGTTTGCGGTGGAGGAGCAGGTGGCTGCGCATGTCAATGCTGGGGGTGCCAGGCTTTGGTGGAACAAAGCAAGGAGCTAAGAACAGATAACTTTGCCCCACTTCATTTATTAATCAGTTTGATTATTTTACTCTCTCCGGTTTTGCAAATCAGACATAATCAGGTTCCCTTAACAGCGTGATAGGTCTGTGTGTTCAATTATGCAGGGCAACGTTATTCATAGATCCTTCTTATTTCCCCATATAGACTAATCTTATTAATATTTATTTTCTAATCTATTTACAAATTCAGACTGGGTAATCTCTGTCTAAATGAAGCTACTGTTCATACGGAGTTCTCTTTCTTTTCTTTAAAAGACTCATGGTAGCATTTAATATAATGAAAAGCTTAAAGCAGAAAAAATGTAATTAAGTGTGAAGCCTCATTAGCAATGATGGTATCCAAAATGTTTGTGTGGCTGATTTTCAAGGTCCCTTCCAGCCCAAACCATTCTATGTTGTCAAAACAAAAGGCAGGAGGGATAACAGCATAGAGCAGGTGAAACCTCAAGTTCAGAAACACCCAACCACATTAGTTCTTGACCTCTGTGTTTGTGTTTGGCTACAGAAACTGCCTTGTTAAATGGTCAGGAAGCAAAGTGCTTAGATCACCTGCCCGGGTCCCAAAGGATCCAGTGTCTGCCTGCTTCCACCCATTTGTTTTAATCAATGGCAGCAGAGGAGTGGGGGAAAAAACCAAGCAGGCATTTTGAAAAATGCAAGTTATGACCTAAGGATGACCGCAGCTTCTTCCAGTTCTGGGCACTGGGTTTGGCTCCTGAAACATTAGGAACTGTGTCTGGAGAGCCAATCTGGAATATATTCTCTGTGTACTAGTTGGAAATGTCTAAGTGGGTGTTTAAGGGACTTTGGCACTCTTCAGTCCCTGCCAATGACAACAAGGGTTGTGTGAAGCACTTAGGCCCACACAAGCCTGTCCCTACTCAGTAACACACTTCAGGGTGCTTTTAAGCCCCTTGATTTCTGCTCTTGGTTTTATCAGCAGGAGGTTTTTTAAAGGCAAGAGGCTGCCCTTATCTCACAAACGGTCTAAGGTGCCTTATGGCAAATAGTCCTCAAAAACTCTTCGTTCTTCAAAATGTTAATGTTGTTCTCCTTCCCCTGCTGCAGTGATCAGTGCCTTTAAGATCATTCCTTTCTTACTTGTGCACTTGGGAAATACTGTTTCTGATTATGTCATTCTGCTGTGTATTCCCTCGAATGGGCACTGGAAAGGCTCTGTATTTTCCTCAGACTGATGCATTTGGAGAACAGTGCACCCATGTCAGTCATTACCTCTCTTAAGTGTTCATATGTTCCTGCATCAGCTTGTTCAGGGCAGTTCTTCCAGGTGTGCACAAATGCAGCAAAGAAAATCAAACAGGTGTGAAAGCAGGAAGAAATGCCTCATATTGCTTCATAAGATTTTGTCCAGAAAGACACCACACTGAGATTGAAAAAATCACAGGGCATCTTGCAGGCAGGCAGAAACTTTTCTGCTTCTCTGCCCTTTTTCCTCTGGACAGCCAGGCAGATTTTGGGGTGCAGGCAAAGGATGCCATGTGCAGGTTTTCCCATTGATTGCCTTAGACTGAGGATGATGCCACAGATTTTTGACATTCAGGCATCATTAGAGTAATCTTTTCTGATGTTCTTTATAGCCCTAGCTAAAGGGCTTTATCTGGTAGTGCTGAACTAAATTATCTCTAAAAGTACCCATTAGTGAGGGGTAAACCAGAAAGCAAGAACATCCTTCTGTATGGTGGGCAGGTGTCTGCTCTCGGAGCGTAAAATGGGCACTTCCAAGTCATTCCACTTAGTTTTGGAGCTTATCATGGCTTTTTTGGCCAGGTTAAAGCACGGTGAGCAGGGAGGGATAACAAGAAAGATTAGGGATGTGGAAAAACTTTTCTATGAAAGAGCAAAAGGATTGATGCTGTTCACTGTGGAGAAGCAGTGAATAAGAATGGATCTGAAAAGGTCTCTTACCATTTTTTGCTGTGAAGCCAAGAGGGGCCCCTTGCCTTTGCTCCTTCTCCCGTGATAACAGGAGGTAGGGATATTAATTTAAAATGAGGGACTTAACACCTTTTTAAAAGGAAATTGTTTATTCTTTCCATATTTTGGCCATATTTTAGCTGTTTCAAGACTTCATGGAGACTAAGAGATTAGTATGATTTTTTGTTTATAGTGAGAGTTTTTGGAAAGGCTGCTTAATCATAGGCAGAATATCCCATTATATATTGTGTGACAACACTACAAATTAATCAAAGCCAAAAATGTTCAAAGCCAAAAATGCTCACAATATTTGAAAGAATCTTATTGTTGCAGTGCCATGGTTTGTAGGCAACATTCCTGTACTACTGGGAGTTTTCTCCACGTAATATAAAACATGATCAGAGGGATCAAACACACTTCATGGAAACACCATCTCTGCAAAATATTGTTTCATAAATATATAAATAGTTTATGTGAGCCTGAACTGGGTATAATGTATTACACTATATATATCGTATATAAGAGAGTAATGGAAGTTTCATACAAACTTTGGACTACATACCTGAAAACTTATTGCAATTTTAAGAGTTTAAGAAAGGTGGCTTACTTTTGACTGCCTTGAGGAAGCCCTTTGCTGCTCCTCAGAAGCACCTGGTGTTGGCCATTCAGTCCCAGCATCCTATTTCTAGGGCACTAATGAACTTTGGTAAAGCACCAAACGTGTTCTGACATCTTTCAGCCTGTTCTTCGGAAATGACAGATTTTTAAAGTTGAATAATTTCTCTCTTTGTGTTGTATTATGAATGTGAAATGCTTTTCTTTGTGAGCTGAATAGGGGAAGTTACTTAAAACTAGGGATAAATTGTGTCTCCTGGTGTGCATGTAAGTAGGTATTTAGTGGAGACAATTAGGACACTAAGAGTCACAACGTTTAATTTACACTGTGCTTGAAGTTTAGTATATTCTTCTCAGAGAACTGGTGTCTGGTGTTTTCATTTTCTGCTGTCTTTCCATCTTAGCAGCAGAGATGATTTAGTACTGAGATTCTTGGCATGCTCTTCTTATTTACAGATGACATGGGCAGCCCAGAAACTTGTCCAACAAAAAAACCCAACCATGCAGTTAACTGGAAATGAGAAGTGGATCTGGTAATGGTTCCAAAAAACCAGCAATCCACTTTAAAAGAAAATAACAGAACAGTTAAAAAAAACCAAAACAAACAACAAAAAAAAAACCAAACAAAAAACCAAAACCCCAAAAAGCCAAAAAAACCCCACCCAAAACTTACTAGGAATTCCTTGTAGAAAAGGTTTGACAAGTCTGAAAAAATTTGGCAGCAGAAGTGTCAGCAAGTGTTTTCTGTTTCCTTAATTGTCCAGCTGGGCTCTGGGATTTTGGTTACACTGTGAACATGCTGGTTCCAGGAAGAAAGTAGCACTCGTTTGGTGGTATGGAATTTAGGGGATGAGGAGGGAGAGGGAATAGGAGGAGACTGGTGGAGAAGCCTGAAAAGAAGGAATGCACATGATGTGAGCCTACAAGAAAGGTGGAGAGAAACTCTTTACAAGGCCCTGGAGTGCCAGGATACAGGGAATGGCTTCCCAGTGCCAGAAGAAGGGTTAAATAGGATATTGGGAAGGAATTGTTCCCTGGGAGGGTGGGCAGGCCCTGGCACAGGGTGCCCAGAGAAGCTGTGGCTGCTCCTGGATCCCTGGCAGTGTCCAAGGCCAGGCTGGCTGGGGCTTGGAGCAGCCTGGGACAGTGGAAGATGTCCCTGCCCACGGTAGGGGGTTGGACGGGATGAGTTTGACAGTCCCTTCAAAGCCAAACCATCCTGGGATTTCTACGAAGTTTTGCTTTGTCTTGCACCCTTCTCCCAATTTAGTAATGTGTTCACTTGATCCCTGGCCCTGACACATGACCCCAAAGCTGTTCCCTGGGAAGCTGTGTGCCTCTAGCTAGGGATTACATTCCAATAAGGAGAATAAGAAGGAGGAATGAGGCAGAACCATGAGCAGCTCACCTGTTTCAGCAGGGAGCAGCACCCGTGCTCACAGGCAATGCTGTTGTGCTGGTCCAGGCCTGCAGCTCCAGGAACATTTATTGGGTTCCTCTCTATGGAGCCGTGGGTTAAAATTTGTCACTTAAGGCTTTTAATTACAAAGTGTAATTGGAATTTTCAAACACAGAACACAAATCTTGGTAACTAATGCACGCATCTGAAACTTCTCATAAAATAAACTGTAAAAGTTTAATCAAAATGAAAGTTGCAAAAGCTGCATTTCCTGGCACAAACGAGCGTAAGCCAGGGTCTGTTAATGTTATGGCTCCTTCTTCAGTGACAGAAAATAAATTTTCTTTAAAAGAGCCCAAACATTTAAATTATTAAACAAATCTTAAGCGTGTTCTAATCTCAGGAATCAATAAGGTTGGAAAAGACCTTTAAGAGCAAATCTTGCACATGATGAAAGTCAAACAAGGAAGAAGAAGATCACAATAGAATAAATTTACTAGTAATTACTGTTGCCTCAAAGGTGAGGGTTTTTCTCTGCAGCACTGAGTGCGTTAAGCCAATCAGTGCCTTCATTTAAGCTTTGTTAGGTAAGGAGCAGGTACACCGGGGTCCTGCTTGGTTTCTGGTTGTAATACGACTGTAACACTCTGGTGAAGGTGGACACAGGACACACAGTGAAATGTTCCAAAGAGCTCCCAGCAGCAGGAAATCCACTCACATGTGACCTGAATCTCCTGAGAGAGGTTTATTTTCCCCAGCTAGGCAGGCCTGTGTCACAGGGCAGAGCACTGGAGCAGCACGGTTGTTTCAGGGTACAACAAGGAAGGCAGAGAGAAGGATTGGTTTTTTGCATTCATGTGTCAGTCTCTTGGGAGGAGGAATGTTTACAAGGCCTCAAGCTGTGCTCACACTCACCCCACCCCTGTTCCACTCTTTAGCTTTCCTCTCCAGGGTTTCAACAGCACATTGTGAACCATTTTCCTGTGAAAGGCATGCGCTGAATCCTTACGAAGTGTGGAGCTCCTCAGGGAGGCAGCTGTGTTGCAATGAAGGAGCCCATGGATCTGGGAGGAAAGAAAGGCAGATTTGTTCCCTCCAGTTAGGAACTTTGGTGTTACCAGTTCAGCTCCATGGGAATCCAGGCTGTGGCTTACCTTTGAAAGTGGGGCGTATTTAACAGAGCATGTGTGACATTTCTGCAGCTACTACAGAGTTATCCAACAACTGCCCTTCAAAGGCAGTGATGTCGCCCTCTCTGCACTGCGTTCCTGCCTTGTCCCTTCCTTTTTCACCACATTTTGGGCAATTCCATAGTCCACGTCTCAAATTGTTTGGTTAATAGCTCCTGACACGCAGCTAGATTCTGCATGCCAGTTCCCTTGGCAGGCAGTCACTGACAGTACATGTGCTAATGTTGCTAAATGTATGATTAACTATAATCAGGAGCAGCCTACCGACTAAACTCGGGTGATACAAGAAAGACTTGTCATTCCACACCTCGCCTCACACAGACAGCAGAGCATTTTCTGTGTTATGCATGTCTGGAAGCCTTGGGCAAGTAAGTGTTTGTATTTGGGTTTTCTTTGTTCTTCTAGTGGTAGTGTTTGAGCAGCTAAAATAAACGTTTATTCCTCCATGCTTGAGTGGCAAAGTCTCACTTGGAGAGAATAGTGAAGGGAGAGAAAATACAGGGAGGTTACAGGAGCTTCTGTGTTTTGGGAAGTGAGTGTGTTTGAACCTGCTTAGCTCCATTTCCAGGAGATGGATGTTTCAGGCCAGATTCTCAGCTGATGAATGGAGAGCTAAGCAGAAAATACTTGAATAGAATATCCTAGGAAATATGACTGACCACTGGGGAAAAAGTGATACCACTGGGAAAGTGATACCAAAGAGCCTTCAGAGTAAGAAAGAGTGAAGCATTAATCTGGAAGTACTTACTCCTAGGCTTTTCTACAGGTATGCCTGAATTCATGGAGTTAATGTTCTTCTCATTTGTCTTCTTTCATCTGTTTGCTTTTTTACAAGTAAACTGAACATACTCTTGTTCTGTTTCAGCTCATCCTCTGGCTGCTCTGAAGTCTTCACACAGCCATTGGACTACCAAATCAGAAGAATGACTGCACCACCATGGGCAAGGGAGTAAACTGACTTTTGTGAGGGTTTTATGCCTTTTTCAGGTTGGAAGGGCCACTCAGGTCATGTACTCAGGTAACTGAGTCACTCTGTAATTTTTCACACCATGAACAGGTTTGCCCAGAGAAGCTGTGGCTGCCCCTGGGTCTCTGGAAGTGTCCAAGGCCAGGCTGGATTAGAGCAGGCTTAGAGCAGCCTGGGATAGTGGAAGGTGTCCCTGCCCATGGCAGAAGGGTAGAACAAGATGATCTTTAAGGTCCCTCCAACTCAAACCATTCTGTGATTCCATGATTCTATTAAAATGCAAAATTTATAACAGAAGGGCTGGAATGAAATTCAGGATAATGGTTGTGGTTATTAGAAATGTGTGATTTGTTTGTTGTCTTAGGGTTATTTTACGTGATTATATATAACCATTATTTAGTTACTTGATTACTTTTAAAAGCCTAGGTTTATTTATTAATCAAAAATATATTCCAGCAGAGAAGGTCAATAGCAATAAATATAAAAAGTCATCCAGCAGTCAGGAAAAACTGCCAGTTTTCTTCTGCATTTTCAGTTTAAAAGGATGAGAGTGCAGGCAGAGTGACGGACAATCTGGGACAGAACTGGAGTCGTCGCAGCACAGAAAGCCAGTGACGGTGTCACAGCCGCCGAATTTAGCTGCCATAAAAAGCTGAGCCACCTGGTTTGCTTTCTGTTTGTGAGAAAATATTTCCAACCAAGAAAATCTGAGCAGTCTCTTCCATACCTGTGGCAGTGAGACATGGACCCTCTTGCTTGTTCCGAAGAGAATCACTTTACTGGCACAGTGCAAGGCCTTATATACTGTGCTATGATGCTAAGCTTTTATACCGTGCTAAAAATACTCTGGCTAAAGTTATATTTGTTAACATTCTTGTGAACTAAAACATGCATTGGCTGCATGCCACCACCTGTGTTGCTGTCCACACATCCTCCTGACCAGTTGGCATTCTGATCACGAGGCATCCACGCTCAGGTTGCATAACCTGTTTTTTGGTTATAGAACTAGTTTTTTGTCTTCATGTCAGCTGTACCTTTCCCAGAGTGCTTTTTGTGGACAGAAGTGAACAGAAGTGAACAAAGGTGAACAAGGCCCTCAGTCTAGAAGACTTTTCTTGTCTCCCCCATCTCCCCCTACTTTGTTCATATACTCTAATGCTAAAACAGCCTGCACCTGTAAAGCCTTAATAATAACCTTGTTAAGACTATTATTGATCATCTGTTACACACAAGATAAGATACATGGGATACATATCATAATCAATAAAAACCCATCAAAACCAACCATGCCACTGACAAAGAAGCCTGCAGCATTGGAAAACAAAAAGATGGTGTCCAATGTCCCCAGAGAGAGAGCTGCTGCTTCTGCACTTGGCAGTAAATGCCTACTGTTCCAAAGCTCATATGGCTGGAGCTCAGGGGCTGTGCTGTTTAGGTAGGAGCGAGTCCATTGGCTGGAAATGCTGACTGTGACATTACTGAATGTCTTTCTGGGAGCATGGAGCAGGGAATGGCTGAAGAAGGTCAGCAGGAACACAACACACTCCTAGGCCTGAGCTGGGTAACACATCACATAAACATTTGGTCCGTGGTCAGAGCTGTGCAGTATTGCTTTGCAAAGCTGTGTTTTGTTCCTTGGTGCTCCTAATTGTGCAGGAAGGCTTCTCCGATGGAAACTCCCATGCAAATGTCATAAACAGAAATTGCTACAGGAAGGACCTTCAGTGGAGACTTTGTGGAAGCGATGTCTTAAATTAAAACTATAGTGCTTGCAATCCCACACGTCCGTGTTGCAATGCCACACACCAATCCTGCAATCCCACACATCCCAATCCTGCAATCACACACATCACAGTCCTGCAATCCCACACATCACAGCCCTGCAATCCCACACACCAATCCTGCAATCTCACACATCCCAATCCTGCAATCCCACAAGTCACAGTCCTGCAATCCCACACACCAATCCTGCAATCCCACATATCAATCCTGCAATCCCACACATCATAGCCCTGCAATCCCACAAGTCACAGTCCTGCAATCGCACACATCAATCCTGTAATCCCACACATCCCAGCCCTGCAATCCCACACAGCAGTTTCTGCAATCCCACATGTCAGTTCAGCCTGGAGCAAAGGAGGCTCAGGGGGGACCTTGTGGCTCTGCACAACTCCCTGACAGGAGGAGGCAGCCAGGGGGGAGCAGTCGGGCTCTGCTCCCAGGGAACAGGGACAGGACAAGGGGAAATGGCCTCAGGCTGGGCCAGGGGAGGCTCAGTTGGATATTAGAGAAAATTTCTTTCCTCAAATTTAATCTAAAGCTTCCCTGTGCAAATTAAGGCCATTTTCTCTTGCCCTGTTATTTTGTTAATATACAAGATATAATTGTTTTATTGAGTCTAAGCAATCTATAATATATTTTAGTTTAATAGGTTGCATAAAAATATCTACAAAATGAAAAGTATTTGGACAAATATCTTTCACAAATTATATTTATTAGGCAGAAATGTGCTAGAATTTCAGAGGTTTATTTTCATACATTTTGGCTTCATGAGTCTGCTAAAGTGGAAATATCCTATTTTTTTATTGTATACTTATACTGAGCAAAAATCATGAAGCTGGCGTATATAAAAAATATCCGGTTAACATCCTCATGAAATATCTCTCAGCAGTGTTTTATATATTTTTTAAAACCATTGACAAGCTACTGGTTCATCTCTTGTATTAATTTGTAGCAAAGTTTTATAGATGTTGGCATCTTTCAGTTCCAAAGGCAGCTGATATTTTGAAGGATGTTCCACTGGGAATGAGGCTGGTGTTTTAATCTGCCCAGTTGCAGTTATTTTCACTTTTAATAACCTGCTACCCTTGGAGCCTCAACATCATTTAAACTGAGAGTTCCATACCTTATGTTGATGATTAATTCTTTGTTCAGGCAAGGACAAACTCACTTAAAACATCACTCATGGTTTAAGATACACAAGACATAATAAATTAATTAGGTGAATATTAGTCTCTTTTTCCTGTGGGTTTGATTTTACTTACCAATTTTTTTACCTGTTTGTGGACTGAATACAAATATGGGACATGCGCAGATGTGTTTGATGTTTGTCATTGCTTCAGTAATTTCCTTCTGGGATAACTGAGAGCAATTTCTCAAACCAAAATCTGTTTCAAATGTGGAATTTCTTTTAAAAATTCCAGAGCAGTGGTCACTCAGAAGAAAAGAGAGAACATGAGATAGAAGTCAGCTAAAATAGAACAGAGTTGTTCAGGTGGAAGGGACCTGCAATGATTTCCCAGTCCAACTGCATGAAAACCAGGTTCTAAACCCCATCCAGGTATTCACAGAAGAATGGGGACTACATTCCTTAGGCAGTGATGTGCTGTTTGCTGACACTTCTTTCATATGCTTACTGAGACAGAATGTTTTATGATCTGCATAATGAAAATTTTACATGTACACAGAATGTTGGCATTATTAGGAAATTTTGAAGGTGCTATAACCAAAATTTGGCTGACAAGGTTTAGAATTTGGTCTATCATTTGACTGCTTGATTTATTTTTTGAATTCTCATTTTGAATAAGCTAAATGATTTTATTTCTGGAAAGAAAATTTCCAGACCTTTTAAATGCTGTAAATGCAGTCCAGAAGTTTTTCCTAATCCTCGTGATGACCCACTGCTGTGGGGTTTCAAATGGGCCATAGAGAGTGACCAGGGTACTTGGGCGCTGCCCCGGGCCCTTTCTCTAACCCTGTCCAGAGTGTCAGAGAGCCCAAGCAGAGTCCAGCACTCAGGTGCTATTTTGTACCTGTTTGATGTTACCACTCCACCAAAATCAAGGAGAAAGTTGGTGATTAATGTAGGATTCAAAAGAAGGGTTTAAATGGGTTCCATTTAACCTGTCTAGTCTAAATCAGGTTATTTCTATTTGTAGAAGGGAAACTGGGGAGAGCAATGCTGAAGCTTGTCTACTGTCACGCTTTGGGCAAAGTACATAAACCTTGCCCACTGGATTGAGTTTTAGATCCTTGATCACAGGAGTATGTTTGGGTTTTTTTGTCCTTGAAGGGCTTGGAAGGCTCTGATGGCAGCGTAATGTGCCCTGCAATAATAGGGATCAGTGTTCAAAGGTTTTCTGAGGCTGCTGGTTGAAGAATTTTCTCATGGCCCTGCAAAACTGCAGCTTCTGTCAGGAAAATAGATTTTTCCATGATAGACTCTTTTATCAGATAAATGTAAGAGTGTTTTGGCCTGGGTCTTTAAAAACACAATTCCAATCTTTCACTTCTGAGCCTGGAAAAGTCACAAACATTTCCTGTCATGTCAATTTAGCAGCTTTTCTCTATTAGTGTTTTGTTACCAATGCTTCAGTTTGTGCCCCTGTGTGCTGCCCTAAGATGAGCTCTCTGCAGAACCCCTCTCTCCTGATGCAGTGTGATTCCTCCCTGGAGCTGAGCTCCACAGTGCACCCTGGGAAGCAACGCCAAGGCCAGAGGGGAGAACTGACCCATCCACTTGTGTGGAACCGCTTCCACAGGCAGCACCCAGGGCAGGACAGGAGCTGCAGCTCTGCCTCAGCGGACCTGGGGGAAGGGGATGGAGAAATAGAGCCATTCTTTGGGGGTAAAATGTCAGAACTGGATATTTTTCATGCTGAGGTGCAAACAACTGCTCATCATAACAAGTTTAAAAACCCTAAATGGGATGAAAGTTCCATGTTTTACTGAGCTTTGCTGGGATGGCATTGAACCCCAAAGCTGGACCACAGCACTGAACTGAAGATGCAGCTTTGTGGGACAGACACTGAAGCCCCATTAATTTGTAGATTGAATCAGGCAGTCCTGGAATGGTTTGGGTTGGAAGGACCTTTAAAGTCCATCTGTCAAAGGGCAGGGACATCTTCCACTGTCCCAGGCTGCTCCAAGCCCCAATGTCCAGCCTGGCCTTGGACACTGCCAGGGATCCAGGAGCAGCCACAGCTTCTCTGGGCACCCTGTGCCAGGGCCTCCCCCACCTCCCAGGACACGATTCCTTCCCAATATCCCATCCATCCCTGCCCTCCATCACTGGGAAGCCATTCCCTGTGTCCTGTCCCTCTATCCCTTGTCCCAAGTCCCTCTCCAGCTTTCTCCAGCTCCTTTTGACACTGGAAGGGACTCTAAGGTCTCCCTGGATTCTTCTCTTCTCCAGGCTGAACAAACCCAATCCTCTTAAAACTCTTTTGAGGGTCCTGTTAGGCCCATGTCTGTAACACTAAAAATCTGAACACCCAAGGAACTCCTGTCCCAAATCCTTCCTTTCACAGAACCTTTCTCTTGTGTAAAGGAGAAGAAAAGGACATGGCAGGGAATCCTGCCCTGCTTCCTGTGGCTGGGTCCTGCCTTCAGGAGTTGGGGATGAGTGCCCAGTGACCAGCCCTGATGCTGGGAGCACACTGCTGGCTCAATTATAGAGGAGAATTACTGGTCGATATTGTCCCTTCTGTAAAGGACATCATAAACGTGTTAGTAAGTGATATTTTTATGCATTATTTACGTTCCTGAGGCAAGACGAAAAGAACCCACAATGTTTTCCGCACCTACCTAGGTAGCCTTCATGTTCCTGCTGCTAAAGCCAGCAACTGTTAGTGCTGAAACATATCCACAAGGAACTTTTCTTTGGTGCTGATTCTTTCTTTGTAACTTTCCCAGTCTTTTCGCTTATTCAAGGCTGAACTTCTTTGGCCCCAAATCTCCTGTTTTTGCTGATGTTAAGATAGATAATTACCTGTTCCACTTTATCATTTACATCAGGCACAGGTAAAGCTTTCAGGGTTTGTCCTTTTAAAATTTTTTCTTCATTCCCCTTTCTTTTCAGCTGTAGCTGAGATTTAGATTGCATTAACAGCAGGTATTTGGGATCATCCTTTATTGTCAGCCAGTTAAATGTAATTGTTGCATCCTCCTGCTCTGCCACCTTTTTGTTCCCATTAAGAATATCCTGCCTTCACAAACGTGTCAGACTTGTCCTTGGCGAGGGAAGGACTGTGCCATCTGGGAGCAGAGCAGTGCTACAAGCTAGGACTGAAGAAAGTAAGATAGCTAATAAAAAAGAAATTCAAGTCCAAATGGTGAAATTACTCTAAAGGTTTCCTTTGAATGTGTGCTGAGTGGCTGATAGAAAAATGGCATTTCTGTAGTGCTCAGCTGAGCCTGGGAGTGAGGGATCACCGAGCCTCTCTGCAATGAGAAATGGTTATTAGGAGGGGAATTAAGGAATGTCTATTATTCACAGACTGGAAGATGTGATGAAGATATCACCCGTGTTTAAATCAATCTTCTCCACCAATTTACCTCAATTTTTCCAGCTTCAGCAGTAGTTGCCTCAAGAGGCTGTTCAGGAGGATAAAGGAGAAGAGAGATGGGTGGATGGAGAAAGTGGCAATTAGGTAGAAATAGCAGAGGCTGTCAAGTTACAAAAAGTTGGGAGCATCTTAAGGTGCTTAGAGCTGATGACCTGGAGAAAGTGATAATCCCTCAGTCATTATTAGCTGGGGACAAGGTGGGGGAAGGTCAGTGGAGAGCAGAGGTGACAGGGAGGCACTGGGCCCTTTACAGTGCAGGAGCAAGCTGAGGGCTAGAAAAGGGGGCAGCTGAGGAGCCCTGGAGATGGAACCCCCCCAACTTCACTGAGTCCTGAAGTAATTGAGATGGGGGATTGAAGGGGCGCAGCAAAACCTTGTAAACTTTTTTTTTTATTTCCTGCTGCATTTGATTTCATGTGGAATTTTAGGCTGAGTGCAATGATCCATTACAGCAAAATGGAAAGAAAGGAAATGTAGAAAAATATTGGGTTTGCTACCTTTTTTCTTCTATATCTTCTCTTCTCTTTAGGTGTTAAACTACTTGAAAGAGAGACAAATAAGCTGGGACTTTCCAGTTTAGCTCTGTTCTCATTATCCTGGCAGAAGTACAGAAAGAATGCAAAATCAGGCAGTGTCTATATTCTTCTAAAGCAGAACTCTTATTAAATTAGAGGTAGAGCATTTTAGCAACAAAGCAATTTATTGGACATGACTAATAATTGGAATTTCTGTCCTAAGAGGTTACTGCTGGAAGGGTGGGATGCAGCAGGGAGCACTGGGGCATTGTCACTCTCTCCTGTGCTGTGACAGGTTCCTGTCAGGATTTCAGGGGTTTTCCTGCCCATCTCATCAGAGCCCGGGCTAATGAGATTCCTTGCAGAAGAAATCACACACCACTTAAGGCCCCTAAGATCAATCACTATACAAAGAGCAGTTAAAAAAACAAAAAAGTGGAAATTCTTTACCAGTCTCTATGTTTTATAAGGTGCCTACCTGTGCAAGTTGCCTGCTCCAATTGATAGTGAGAACACGTCTGTGCAGCAATGTTATGGCTGTCTGCTTGTGAGTTAATACATGCAGAAGGAAAGGTGGTACTTTGGATATTGAGGCACCATGCTGTTTCACATGGGGTCTTGGAGGAGCTTACGCTGTGTTTTTCCAGACTTATTTGTTTGCCTTAATAGTTGCTATAAAAAGAATGTTTTACAATGAACAGAGGAAACCCTACCAAGCAGTCCCAAAATAATTCAGGCAACTGACAGAAGGCTGAGCTTTCTGCTATGAAGATGTTATGAGTGCCTACTTTTTTTTTTTTCTTATCTCTGGCATCCACTTTACATTAGCTTTTGAGAGTGATTTTATCTTTAAATATGAATCAGACAATGTTGCCAAGACAACCTCTCTTCAAGCTTTTCATTTCGCCCCCATTGTGTGCCGAACCTCCACCCAGTCTCCCAGAGTGACTGGTCACTTATTTTTCAAGTGGGCTTTGATTTCATGGAGCAAAGCATTCCAAGTGCAGGATTTTCTTGGCTCCTTTGCAAGTCACTCCAGCGAGTGTTCCCCACTCTGTCTCCAGGGCTGGAGGAGGCCAATCTGGCAACTGGATTCCAGAACAGGAAACAAAATATTTGAGAAAGGTGCAGCTCTGTGGTTGATTCCTGCTTTCCCAGCCAAGGCATGGATATCCACATGGGAATGCAGAGCCAGTGGCAGCACCCCTCCTCCCCAGGCTGTTGCACAGGATTTCTGCTGGGCTATTGATTGTCAGTGTAGCAGTGCTCTGTTTTAGGCTATCAGAGTTGTGCCCACTTTGGCATTCCCCACAAATATCTTATTGCAAGGTACCTTTTGTTAAACCAGACCGATTTCTGTGGCTTGGCAGGTGCTCAGGTGGTCTGTAGGTATTGGCTGTCCTGCTGCTGGCGGGATGGGGAGGAGGATGTGGTGTTCAGTTATGTGCTGTTGTTCCCTACCACGAGAACTTTTGTGACCACAGAATCACAGAATATCCTGAGCAGGAAGGGACCCACAGTGATCATTGTCCTGCACAGACACCCCAACAACCCCACCCTGGGCATCCCTGGCAGCGCTGTCCAAATGCTCCTGGAGCTCTGGCAGCCTCGGGGCCGTGCCCATTCCCTGGGGAGCCTGGGCAGTGCCCAGCACCCTCTGGGGGAAGAACCTGTCCCTGATACCCAACCTAAGTCTTCCAAGGAAAGGCAGTGAGCTACTCAGCTGTAGATTACTGAGCTTTGCCTCAGCAGAACAGAGTGGGAGAAGACACAGGCTCTAAAAAGCTGAAATTAAATATATCTCTGTCTTGGCATAGGGGGAGGGACCGACTCAAATCAGATTTGAATAAATATAGGCTCTGTTTGTCATATGGTAATATTAAATTCCCCTCTCATTTCTTATAAACTCGGTGTATTTTATGCCCCTTTTGCTCCTACTTTTCACTCCTTTGCCAACAGACCCTCTTTTCCCAGGCACTTCTCTGCACTGTCACTCTTTCAGCTTTATTAAATAGGGGTTGTATTGTTCTGTCATAAAGTTGCAAAGGAAGCTCTGGCAAAGTGATGTTTTAATTAAATATAACAGTAGACATGGCTATGCTTCTATTCATAAAAAATGAAAGAATTTGCTTGAAAGGTTTCTTTGCTCATTTTCTGCCACAATAAATTTATTACCTCAAGGAACGTGTCTGGGTTGGTGACAAGTGAATGGCCAGCGATAGCCAAGGCTGTAACAAAACATCAGGAGATGCCTAGACTTTGGGGGGGACATGCCCTGGGCACAGTCCACAGGGGTGAGGGCTCAGCAGGGATCTAAGAGCCACCCCTGATTCCTCCTGCCCGGGCTTTCAGGAGCTGGAATCTCAGATTGTTTACCAAGAAGCAGCTGAAAGATAAGCAAGACAGGAATTCGTCATCCTGCCTGAGATGAGAGTTTATCCAGTGACAGGCTTATATGATCACTGGTGTTCTGAACAGTTTGTGTTTTTCACAGAGAGAAAAATAATTTCCCCATGAAGGATTTATTTTTTTGTCAAATACTTCCAAAGTTTCGATTACTATTTTTTTAGCTATTGCATCCCTTTTTTCCAGCAGAGAGAAACAGGAATCAAAGTCTCTGCTGCATCTGTCTCCTAAAAGTCCTTCCCATGTTCTGAAAGGTTGGCTGCAGCTGAGGGCCTGCTTTTCCAGTTTGCAAGTTTATTGTGGCTTTCCCGTTACATTTACAAATGTGGAATCTGTTGGTATTTAATATGATCTGTACTGAAACCACAGCAGAAGTATAAACATGTATTGCTAATTTTTTTCTTTTCAATTAATGGACATTTTGCACATGGGCTCTGTATCTCAGGGTTTTTTGTGCGTTCGAGGGAGGGCTGTGGAAAACTCATCAAAGTTTACTGAATAAAGAAAATACAGATGATATTGTGAGCTGCAAGGTAGTACAGTGAAGGGATTGTTCTAAATGCAATACGTTAAAAGTTATATCATCCAGGACATAAATGACATTGCAGATTTTGAGAAGAATTATTATCTGAGCTAGCACATGAAATAGCTCTTCTTTATCTATTGGAGCTTTTTTTGTGTTTTAACCCGTTAAAGACAACTATGGGATTTATTTAGAGTGTGAATAAAGTGGAGTGACTGATAACCCTGGTGTGTCACACACAGCCATTAGGGCTTGTTGCAGGGGGGCTCTGCCCGTGCTTCTCCTGACATACTAAGTCCAGGTCTTGCATCTCTGGGTTTTTTTCTTTGTGTCATCTTTGTGAATTCCAAAATAGAGCCTTAAACAGTCCCCCCGAGGCTGCTGCTATTTGAGCCCAGCTTCCCAGCAGGGGAGGCACTGCTATGACTCCCTGTCCCCGTTGTCCCTGCCTTGGCACAGGACAGTGTTTGTGGCTGTAACTGCACGTGGGTTACACAAGGCAGGGCATGCACAGCTGTGGAGCTGGGCTCTGTCCGAGGATGGAAATTGTCCAGTCTGGGTTTGAAATGCAGCCTGAGCATAACTGCTGGGTCGGGTCAAACCTGAGGTGCTGATAGCTCTGGACAGACCCTGGCTGGAGAAACAGGCTGCAAGCTTTGTCTGTCTGTACAAACCGGCTTCCATACCCAGGTAAGTGAATTTCCACCCCTTTCCTTGACAGCTGCAGGTCTCAGTGACTGACAAACACAAATTTCAGTTCCCCCTTGGAGAATACGGAGAACAAAACCTGTACTGTGGTGAACTCAATTTTGCAGTGCAGTTGAGCTCTGAAGTCTTTACCTGCTCTCTCACGTTCTCTCCTGTGCTTGTATTTTTTTCTTTTAGTGGAAAAGTGGATTTGGAAACTCTTGGAAATGCAAAGACATGGAAATGAATTGTCTTGATAAGCTATTACAAGAAAGGGTTTAAACAACTCCTTTTTTCGTGTAGAGATACAGCAACAGAACTATTAAGTTCTTACCAAGAACTGCTACTAAGAATATCAACCTTTTAGTGAATTGATTTAAAGGAGAAGAGAAAAACATAACTAACTTGCATTGCTTTTGACAGACAATAACAAACATTTTGTTACACTATTTTAAGAGTAAATAGATATTTTTTAAAAATGTAATGGCTATCTAAATTCTAGAATCTAAAGGTTTGGGGATTGGGGGGGTTACAGAAAGAACTGAAGCTATCTCTGAAAGAGATGGAAGGTGTAAGAAAAACATACATTTATTGCAGTGGTCTGTGACCACAAAAGATAAGATTTGGGGCTTTATATTTTGTATTCTTTAGTAACCAAACCACAAGGAAAAATTTACCAGCCTCATGCCTTTTCTGATTGCTTTCCAAAACTATGCCAATGGATTGCTTTAATTTTTTCATATTTATAAAATACTTAGAGGATTATTTTAGCAGCACAATGGCAGACGAATTTACTTTAGCCCAGGAATTCTCTCTAACTGGTGACTGTCTGGGCAAGTAGAAGACATAGGGTCATCTGAAATACTACCCTAAATATTCTAAACAGAAATAACAACTAGATTTATAAGAGTTTCTAGGAGGTAATGAAATTTTTGTAGTTGGCTTATATGCAAAATAATGTTCTTCAACGATAGTAATTATTGCTTTATTCAGAGTTCCACTGCCTGAGTCCTAACGTCCTGAAGGTGTCCCAACTACAAGGATTGCCTCCTCCCAGGAGAAAGCCCTTGTGGAGAGGCCCTTGCTGTTGAGGTGAGCCCTGGGAATTCCACAGCTTTCAAATTCATTCTTATCACATTGTAATAATTCTTTAAATAAGCTTGAGCAGTATGTGAGCTGGTTTTGACCCTTACTGGGCAGCAGAGATTCCTCTGGCCACAGAGCTGACGTGCCAGAATCCTGCCATACTCTTTAGGCACTTTTGAAAGGTTGTTTTGAGTCAGTAGTTCCAGCCAGAGTGGGAAAGTGATGTTAGATATCAAAAGAGCATAAGAGCTCTTATCCTCTGTCTTATCCAGGCACTGGAAATCCATGGCTTGTATTTCTGTGAACTTTACAACTGTCTGTGATCACAGAAGTAGGATCCACTTGAAAGATGTGGAAGGATTTTCATACTGGGGTTCCCTGGTTTGCAGAGGTGAAGGGGATCTCATGGCTGAAGGCAACCATGTGTTACACTCGGTGTTCCCATTGGAGGGAGAGCAAATCCAGAAGTTGCTTGTTTTCCAGCTACCTGTGCTGGTTTTGGCTGGGGTAAGGTTCGTTTTCTTCCCAGGGGCTGGTGCAGGGCCATGTTTGGGTCTGTGCTGAGCACAGGGCTGATACCACAGAGATGTTTCTGTTCTTGCTGAGCTTGCACAGAGCCAAGGCCTCTCCTGTCCCTTGCCTGGGCATGCTGGGGAGGGGCTGGGGACGAGCTGGGAGGGGACATGGCCAGGACAGGTGACCCCCAACAGACCCAAGGGATGTTCCAGTCCATGCAACATCGAGCTCAGGATACAAGGTGGGGGGGACAAGGAGAAAGGGGGGATGTTAAGCAATACTGTTTGTCTTCTCAAGTCCCCATTGCATGGGATGAGGCCCTGCTCTCCTGGGAGAAGGAGTGAGTGGCTGTGAGGGGTTTGGTGACTGGGGTTAAACTATGACAGTGGCTGAAGTTGTCCTTTTCCTTCACTTCATAACTAACCTAACTTCATAACTATAAATTAAGTAAATATTAGTCATGCTTTTGAAGGAAATAAAGAGAATTCTGTACTCTGGGGCCGCATGTCTGCATCATTTATTGCAGTTGCATTTTGAACCCACACTTAGTTTAACATTGGGTTTGTTTCCCAGCCTTTCAGTTGTCCTTCCTCCTGCTAAGGTGTTGGGCAGGGCAGGGAGTGAGCACTGTGGGTTTTTCCATCTGTCCTGCCTTGTGAGCTGGCAGCCATGAAACTACAGAATACCATTTTCTAAGTCTAGGAAAGAAACCTCATATGCTGTTGAGTCTCAATATTTATTGTCCACAGCAAAAATGCACTCTTAAAAAAAATTTAACTCTCTTGAGATTTTGTTCTATTTCTACAGGGTTGGCGTTACTTCAGACTGAGTGCAAGATAAATTCATGTGTTTTGCACAAGAAAGTGTTTTATCCATTTTCACTTGCTAAAGCACACAAAGTTCATCTATCATTATGAAATCCAAAGGAAAACAGAGGATTTGGATATTATTGCTTGATGTTTTCTGCAAAAAATCAATAAATTTTCAAGGAGTTTTACAGCATTGATATTTTGTTAAGCAAGCACATCTGTTTCCAGATGTAGGTTGTTCAGTTTGTCCAGGGTGTCTCAGCATTTATTTAAGCCATGAGCTCCCACACCCAGCCCTGTATTTACCCAATTTACTAGACTCTCATCCTTTAGAGATTCTTTTTGTACATGCCACCTACTGCTTCATCCACAAACAAGATCAATTTATTTTCCTGGACCCAACACTACAGGCATAGCAAGTCTCTCTGAACTGTCACAGGTCACATGTGAAATGGCCTTTTAAAGATGTGTTTATGGCTGCTGTAAATCTCTCTATTTCCTCTCGTACTGCAGAACAGAGTGTTTCAGAACAGGGCTCCTTTGAGGAACTCTTAGCAGGACGTTTGCAGCACTCAGGAGGATGCTGGGGTAAGGTCCCTCTAATGAGGGCAAACTTTACAACTTGCAGTTTTCTAGAATTCAATAAAAATTGAATAGGTTTGGAAGCTGATGTGCTGCCTTCTGGCCCAGAGGTTGTGGTGGTGTTGTTTTGACTGGATTGTGTAGAAGACGATGGAGGGAAGTGAGGCACAAGAGAGAAACTAAAGGACAACAGAAAAGCAGAAGAGAGGACAGTAAGGCAGAGGCAAAGAAACTGAGGAGTGGAAATCTCAGTTGCTCTGGGGTTAACCTGCTGGAGCTATTGAAAATTATCCTAATTTAAATAATGATCAGGAACTAAAAATTACATCATTAACCCAGGCAAAATCTTCCTGAAATGCTGCTGCTTTCGTCTCTAAGTGCCTGTCACTGCAGGTGGCACTCACCGACCTTTCCAGTCACTCTTACCTCCAGCACAGTCATTATTTTATCACCTTTCTTCCCTCTTCCACACAGGAGGATGGGGTAGTACCGGTGCGCTGGAATTGTCCTTTTTTCTTTCATCCAAACTCAGCTGGGTTCTCAGCATCGACTTCTGCAGGACTTGTCAGTACATTCTCTTTCCTGCTGTATGAACGTCATCATCTTGGCTCCAACCCCTGTAGAGAATCACAGAATGGTTTGGGTTGGGAGGGACCTTGAAGAATATTTAAATCCAAGCCCCTGCCATGGGCAGGGACACCTTCACCTTTCACCCTTCCAGGTTGCTCCAGGCCCCATCCAACCTGGCTTTTGTCTTTAGCTCTTGTCTTCTCTCGTTCCTGAGAGACATGTGAAACTTTAAGAGTAATCTCCCCGTACACAAAGTTCTCTGTAAAGCCCATTTTCACTTGAGTTCCCCCCTTGTTCACAGGATTTGCTGCTCCTCAGCCACTTCACTCATAAATATATTTTTTACTTTTTCTCACACTGATCCTTGTGTATAAGGTAAATAATTCTAATAGAGCTGCCCACCCACTTCTGTGTCCTGTATGATTCCTTGTGACTCTCTGCCTGTGAGTCACTGTTATGTCTGAGTGGGGATATCAGATGCATTGCACTTCCTGGCTTTGCTTCTCCAAATATTCCTTTCCTCTTAACTTTCCCCATTTCCACTATTTCTGATGGAAATTCAAAGAGGTAGCTGAGCAGTCAGCATGTCCAACAGCATTAGGTGTGCTTTTTGCCTTTCATCTCATAAATGGTCAAGAAATTTAGGGCTGGAACCTGTGATTAATGTGTTGCTGGGGTAGTGGAAAATGTCCATAACTCTGTGACTGTGGTCAGTGAAAGGGTATTTTCTCTCAATGTGATGGACTCCTGACCCTCTGGGTGGGATGGTGATCCTGGGACACCAGGTTGCTTAACTGGGAATTGTTGCTTAATTGGGAATTTGTATTGGTTCTTTTGAAGAACAGAAGTGTTGACAGGAGCAGCAGTATTAACTGGTTTAGTCTTTTATGTCTGAGTATGATAGAAACCAAATTCTATTACAATATTTGCATAAGTCATTAAGCACACAGAATTTTGTTTAAAACTTTTAGAGACATTACAATTACCTTTAGCTGCAAAGAGCAGTGAATCAGTAATGTATATTAATCCCAATTCCTAAGCAAATACACACACTTAATTTAACTTTTTCTCTTCAGGAGCATTCACATATTAAAGAGAGCTGTGCAGGCTCTTGCTGTCCAGCTCTGACAGACTGGAACACGATCAGGAGGCTGCCTTGAAATTAATTTTTATTCCAAAGCTTTTGCTGCCAATTCCTTCACCTCTCAGTGTCTGAAACTAAGCCCCCCAGTGAAGCAGGTGCTTGGCTATGCCCATGGCCTGGCCTCTGGCCTCTCCTGGCTGCTGAAGGCTTTTGCTTGGACTTTCAGCAGCTGTTCCTGCCTGTGACCCCCTCTGTCTGGGACATTAATTCTACTTCAGGTCACTGTTTCTTTGGTGGTCATTTTGAATTAGCCACCCACTCCAGCATTCCAGTTGTAGGACCACCTCCATTGAATTTTGATTACGACAGTATCGCAGTCACTACTTGTAAAGATTTTTGGGTCTCCGGATGTACTGCTTTGTCTTCTTATTTATTATTACACTGTTTCATGCTTCCATTTATCAGATGTGTGATTCTACTGTCACTTCAGAGAACTCACAAAAAGAACCTGTTTAGGTTATTTCCTAATCAAAAAGCCTCTGCGCTGTGTTTCACATCTTCTTGACATTTCAGCAATGAAACAGATTTTCCATTATTTTTTAGGTCTGAACGGGAATGAGAGAAAAGTCCCTTACTTACAATTCAAAATTCTGGCATTGGGCACCACGTCATGATATTTGGGACAAGTGGGATCAAGTGCTCTCAAGTCAAGTGAGCTGTTTTCCTGGTGTATAGAAAAGTATAGCTCACAAAAAACCCTCAGTGCATGAAATGTGCTCCACCAACATACTTTTCTTTTTCTAACAGTTGCATGGCCATTCCTCCAGCCACAGAGCAAAGATAAGGAAAGAATTAGAGACTTTACTCTGAATACCTTTGCAAAAAAGCCAGAGGTTTTTTCTAAAGTAATTCATCTCCAAGAACCACCAGCTTTCTGTATTTTCATGAGTTTTGTGACAAAAACAACCTGCTAATAATGTTTTAAACATTTCAACTGCTTTTGTGTCATTACAATTTTCCCTGTATGATTAAGCATAAGGCATTCCTTGATCTACATTTTGTGAGAGATAAAAGTTTGAACAAAATTGTGGAAGGTTCCTCATTGCAACAGGTTAGAAAACCAGGAGGGAAGACACAAAGCCACACACAGTCTCCCATCTTTCCAGGCACCAGGCAGGATATGTATCCACTTCATCTCATCAGAGAGCTGAATCTCTCCTTTGGTGGGGCATTTGCCTAAGGATCTTCCACCCATGGTAAAATACCCAGGGAGGTTCTCCATGGCCTCCAGATTTCTCAAAGGTAGCACTACTGCCTGCCTTTCTGGTTACTTTTGTATTTGCCTTGTTATTTACCCCTTGACTTTAAGCCTCTTCTTTGGGGAATATATTAAATAGAAGTGACTTTCTTTTCTGTGACAGTCAGTCTGATGTGTTATGGACTGAAGTTTTAAAATGTGTTGTAATTGAGGTACTGAAAAGAAAACTTTCTGCATGTTAGGCAGCCTCAGTAGAGACTTTCCTCTTTCTCTGTGTTAAAAAAACATAAATAAATGTCTGTATTATCAGAATGGGACACCTGCAACAGCTTGAGAAGGGCAACTGGAGACACCTAGCACAGCACAGATGTTCCCTCCACTGCTGTCAGGTAAACAAGATGCTGTCTGTCTGGAAAAGGACTGCTGAACACTTGGAAATCCCACAGGCCTTTCCCCTGTGGCTCCCTAGGAACTGTGCCTACTCCTGAAAAAAATTGTCCTGAAAGATTTTGAACTGGGAGCCGAGATTCTTCTTGAATGCAGTAGCCCACCCACCAGAGCTACTCACAGCTCCTTTGAGGAACCTGGGAAATTCAATAGCAAACAACTAAACACCCAAGTCTGCATTTTGTCTTTTGAAATCTTAAGGTTGTCCCCTTAATTAGTCTGGAAAGCTCTGGAAGGTGGAGACTGAGAAGTTGTGTTGCAGAAAGGAAATCCAATTCTGAGGAGAAAAAGCTTGTTTGCTGTAGAAATAGACTCCCCAAGGCAAGAGGATTTTAGGCAGGATGCACCACATGAAGCCAGGCTGGATATTAACTGTTCAGATGGGGTGTTGAAGGAATATTATTTGCCCAGTGGAGGAGGTGTTTGCTAACTTGAAAAAAAAAAAAAGGAAGGAATTTAATTTCTGTCAGTCTGTGCTCTTCTCCTGGTGCTTAAGAGTTTTCCAGGGTTTTCCAATCATGCACGTGAGATGTGTAGAGAAGTTGTAGCTTCCCCTGAGTCAGTGTAGTGTAATAACATTGCCTGGGAACTGGGGAGAAATCCATAGTTTTCCTTTCTTCCTCAGATATTCCTGGCGGAGAGATGGGTGGGTGACTCGTGCAGACTGAAAGGTGTCTCAGTCTAATTCCTATTGTTCCAAAGTAAATCTGCTTTCCATTCCTGTCTCTGACTCATGTTGATTGCAGAAATCCATTCACATTTAGCAGGGAAATTTGCACTCAATAAACTCCTCTGCAGGAACATTCCACTGTCTTAGGCTGATGTATGAGGAAGCTCCACATCTTTCCTGCTTGAGTTTGACCTTTCAGGATGGAGTCCTGTACTGCCCGAGGGATGTACCTGTCCAGATCGCCATCACCAGGAACCTGGGAGCCTCTCAGGTAACTGTTCACTGCTGGGAACAGTGCACTGGGTGCCCACATCTGGGCTTTCGTCCCTGGAGTTTTCTAGTGTCACAGAGAGAGGGAAGCAGGACATGAACCTGATCTTACCGAGGGACCGTGTACATGGTACTTCATATTGCTGGTATTCTCTTTCTGTAGGACTCTGTAGGCCTGCCTACTTTTCGTGAAAGTCCCTGATAGATTCACTTTGTTCTCAAAGACGCAACTCAAACCTGGTTACTTCTCTACATTCTTTGCTTCTGTGTTTAATTCAGTTCATTTAGGATTCCGTACATGGGGGTGTGGTGTGCACAGCCATGCAGAGGTACATGAGTGATTGCACCTCTGGCATTGTCTGGGGTTTTGGTGACAGTAGTGAAGAAATAAATAAAAAAATTTCTTCCATGTGTAGTTTCTGTGTATCTTTAGGTGACCTGACTAGGACTGATTGCTCTGTCGTTGAGGAAAAGCGCTGCTGTCACCCTATGTCTCTCTTCTCTTTTTGAAACTTTAATTTCTGCACAGTATAACTTGTCTAAATAGGAAAAGCTTTTACATTACCAGCAGGAAATGTGAACCAGCTTGTTTACCACCTGAGGTTATACACGTGTGTGTAAAATATCCCTAAATGGAATGCGTAACATACAAAGCCTTTTTATTTGTCACCTGCCAGGATGTCCGTGTGCCTGTGGGGTCAGTCCATTAGCACTGAAAGGGACAATCCTTTCCCTGGGCACCATGCTCTGAAATACCTGACTGGGGCCACCACTTTGTTTAACTTCATTGCTGCCAGTTTAGCTTATAAAAATATGGATGGATTTTCTTTTCTTTTTAACAACACGCTTCAAGCAATGATGTTTTTCTTTAAGCAAAAAATATTTCTGTATAAAATGTCACATCTAGAATATCCCATTTGTTAT
Source organism: Corvus moneduloides (assembly GCF_009650955.1). Lineage (NCBI taxonomy): Eukaryota > Metazoa > Chordata > Aves > Passeriformes > Corvidae > Corvus > Corvus moneduloides. Next base: position 36,293,439 of record NC_045483.1, on the reverse strand, counting down.
TAGTCTCTAAGGAAGCCTGAACTTTTGCACTAGAAGTGAACAGGGTCACCAGAACAATTTGTTCTTTGTCTATCCCGTTACACATCAACTCTAAAGATTTCCAAAGATCCTCTGGACAGCTGTAGGCTAGAAACACATTCCCAATACAACCGAGGCACTTTGCCTCTTGCTGGCTGCAGTCAGCCACTACCCAGATTCCATCCCAGTGGTTCTCCCATCAAGGGATTTGATTTTTCTGGGTGACTCATTTTCTGTAGACTCTGGTTTATTATTATTTTTTTTTTTTTAATGGCCTGCTGTTTGATTGGTTTTTCTCCATTAATTTTCACTTCTGTCCATCAAGGTGAGGCTGACTGCCCTGTGGGGTTTTTTTCCTCTGGCTCCTGTGGATGGGTTATTTTTTTCCTTGGTTTTGACAGGAGGAAGGAACAGTGGAAGAACTAAAAATTGATATGGTTTAAAGCAAGCCTGGGATTTCTTTCAAATTGAGCTTGATAGTATGAGAATATGTTCTCCTCATTAACATCATCTGGATACCAAGTAGAGATTTGATGCTGCAGCATAAGCAGCAGAACACTGTGGATTTTATAACTCCATGATCATTAAAAGTAGGAGTTTGCTGCAGAAGAGCATTTGTCATCTCTTTAGTTGGTGTCTACTATGTCAGATTTTAGGACACTTTAATTACTTCTAAGGTGCCAAATTGAAAACCTACCCTTCTTTCATGAGTTTGTGCCTCTGACTCAGAAACTTGGGTGCCTTGTTCCATCACTGGAAAATAATATGTAGTGTCCTGTGGCTTGCACATTGTTAGTTTAGGGTGCAGTTTTAATCCATACTTTCTTGTTTCAATTTGGGATCACTGATTTTCATGGACCACTAGGCTCTGTACATCTAACAAACTACGATTTCTGCAATCATACATTGAAATTAGTTTGTAAGACTTCCACTGGAACTCAGTCATAAGGTGTGAAGGGCTTTGCTGCGGTAGTGTGATAACAAAATTAAACCGTTTTGAGTAGTTTTTCGTGTATGCAGTGCACAAAACTGTGTTGCTCTCAAATGCAGTGACTCAATTAATATGAAACAAGACAAAAGTTTTCCCCTGCCCAATCTCAAAAGACAGATTGCTGTACTTTTTTCTTCTATGTCAACTTTCTCTATGCAAAGCTTCATACAGCACAGGAGAAAGTCTGAGAGAACAAGGTCTAAAATACTCCCTGAGACTTCAGGTGTCACAGGGTTGTCCTCTGCAGAATAAAAAAGCCTTTGCCTTGGTTGTCATTGCTGTGAATTCAGTGAAGGCTGTAGTTGTGCTTGATCCCAGCTCAGGATCTCATGGCAAGACAAGTCTATTCTGAAGGCCATCCCCTCTATTTTTGATGAAAATTAATAAAGAATTGCTCTGTAGACATTATGCACTGACTCAAGAGGAAGCACAAGTGATGCCTTATCCCAGCCATGTTTGGTCCTAAGGCAGGAAAACAATTGGATGGATGAGGTTCCCTGGGAAGTTGCAGGGAGAAGTCACAGGGCTGGATGTGAAACCAAAAATAGCTGAAGTGAGATAACGAGAGATACACAGAGAGTGGGAAGCTTGTTTTCTTGTACTTCTTCCTTTCTGCCTTTCTCACAGGTGTTTGTGTTCAGAGCCTTGTGTTGTCTGGTTTCTGTTCTTTCTCCTGAGGAATGCAGCACAGCTCTCCTGGCAATCAGATGAGGAAGAAAGAGACTGAAAACCTCCTCATTGCACCCAGGCCAAGGGAGAAGCGCAGGCAGAGTTCTAATCCAGGGCTTCCAATACTTACGGTACTGATTTGGCTTTTTTAAAATAAATCATTTCACTTCTTATTAAAAAACCAAAAAGCCTGAGTTTGAATTAGGCAGATCTCTTTTGCTGTTAAAGCCAATAAAGAGAAAGATTTTATTTAATTCCGAGGTAAAGTATTTTTTGCCAGGTACTTCTTCTTTGTGTTTTACACATGTTCATATACTACAAGTAAGAGTATTGCTGCTCCCCTGTACTCCTTCATGGCATTAAGGAAGAGAAGATTTTTAGTTGTGTATGATTGATGTATTTCTCTTTGTCCAGTGGTTTTTTTTTATTTTACGTCAGGTTTGAGAGGCATGTATTTAACAAGATAACTCAAATTGATATGTGTGGCTTGACTAGAGATATATATGTATACACACACTATTTCAGTAATGAAGGAAGCCAATGATAACTTTGATATCAAAACATATGATGACGACATTTGAAGTTAAATTTAAAATAACTACTGCAAAAAATTATTGCTGATACTTTGTAATGATACCTTAAGGTCCAGTCCTTAATGGCTTTCTTTGAACTGATCAGGGTCTTTTTGTCACCTGCCACTGGTATAGTTGAATTTGATACAAATTCACAAGGCCTAAGAAGATGATAACAAAAATCTTACTTTCTATAATACCCTGCCATACCTGACAGTGTTTGTATGGACCTGAAGTTGTGCTCTCTTCCTTGGTTAGCAGCCTGATTCTTCAGTTAGATATTTAAGCACGGAAACCAAAGAATCAGTCATCCCTGTAATTAGCTTTCTTTGGTTGTTAAGAGCCAGCAAAGAAAGGTTTGTCATTATTACAGGCAGATCACCAGTTCTGCTGTGTTAAGGTTGTGAACTGTTCTCTCTTTAAAGGTTGACTGTCTCCTGCATGCTTTAAAGTACATGTTTTTACAAAGATTGCCTCACAAATGAATGTGTCTCACATCTGTGTTGAGAGTCATTAGAAACAGGATTTTTCTCACTCTTATTTTATTCCGGTTGAAAAGAATACTAAGGAAGTTGTTTCTGTTACAGAAAGAACATCCTATCATTTTTCTCCCTGAAAGTCACCAGTGCTTCACCTCATTTGGTCTCACTTCTGTCGGCAGAACTGTGCTGTTGGTACAGCTGGCATTGGGTGGATGGGTGTTTTTTCTGGCAGGGAATACACATTAAAAGTCTTTGCTGCAGAGAATGTCCCAGAGGTCTTCTGCTGCTCTGAGCTAGGTTGGAAACTGTGCATATTTCCCTTGGAAAGTGAAACTCTCTTTTCTGCCAGAGCAGAGTTGACCTAAAGAGCTTTTCTGGTGGGGATCCAACATTGCTGCTTTTCCCTTGGAGGGGGAGATTGTCCTGGCCGTCATTCACACACAGGCCTTGTCTGATTGGCAAAAGGAAAAGGTAGCATGTTTATCACAAATGGTGGAAAAGGAGCTGTTCAACTCTTGCTGGAAAGACTGGGACAGTTTCTTTCTTTCTAGAACATGTTGTTCAGCAGTCTTCTGCATTTAAGAATTTCATAAATTCTGGAGACATTATTACTAAACTTAATCACATCTTGGTGAATTCGCTGTCAAAAAATACAGTGAGAATTATATCAGCCCTGTGAGAGCTGCCCCCTGAGCACAGACAAGCACTTCTGTTCTACGCAGAACACCTTTCCTTTTGTGTGCCAGATGTTTCTCTGGCTTTTCTCCATAATGCTGTTCCCATCCTTCTGTGGCGGCACAGTCCTGAATTCACTCTCATGGTGTTCTTTATCCACAGATTAGTGTGTGGGAGGTCACTGGATAAATGCTTCACATCCCCTGCTGTCCTCAGGGAATAGAAGTTGCATCCTCAAATCCGATTATTTACTGAACCGGCTGTGCTGGAGCAAACGTTTTCGGAAAAGTATTTTCAGGCCTCTTTGGTTTTTAAAATGGTTTATTGATATATGGGCTATTATCCCTTTTAACAACAAAACATGAAGTGTTCCAAGGTGACCAACTTTTTCCAGCAACCAGGGTTTTTTTCCAGGTATCAGAATTCTGTGGGTACCTTTGGGCAATGCCTTTCTCTTTTTGACAGCTGAGCGTTGGTTACCCTGTGCGCTCTGCACCTGCATCAGCCAGCCCAGACAGCACATCCTGCAGCTCAGGAGGGCATTGGGGTTCCAGGGGCCTTAAAAAGGGCCACATCAGTCTGGTGTGTTTCTAATGATGCTGATGAGACCACAGAGAGAATCACTTTGATTGAAGGGGTAGGTATGTGGTGAAGAAACAGCTCATAAAACACACAGTCTGCAAGTGTAACATTACTTCATGAAAAAAGGTGCAAGGAGCCAAATCCTCTGAAGCAACTCAGCGGTAATAGGAGTACAAACCCATGTGCACCTGTGGCTGTTGGACATGTGTAGGAACACTTGGAACAAAGACCGTCCCACGGGGGCTTCCCTGTGCTGAGGGCTGGGTGGGCCGGCACCGAGCTCTCAGGACTATGCGCTCTCAAGGTGGAGCCTTTTTTAACAAACTCAAGACCCACATCATCGTATGCTGACAACACTGGAAAGCAGATATTCAGAGCTATTCTGCCAGCAACCAGACTGACTTTATTTGGGGATATTTTAGGAAATATGATGGAAACAGGAAGTTCTGCCTGCCATGTAGAGCACAATGAGTCAGCAGCTGCTTAGTGTGGTGGTGGTGAAGAAAACAAAAGCAAGTAACACACAGATGCAATTTTCCCTCACTTGTACAAGGCCTCCACAGTCAGATGTGATTTCTCCTAGAAGAGGCAAAAAAGAATGTCCCTTGTACCCATTCTGCCTTCGTCTGTAATTGAATTATAATCGCCCCCATTGCTCTTGTAGAGAAAGCCGGTGGTAAAATGTTACTTCAGAGTGTTTTGGGCAACACAGAAATTTGCTTAAAGGTTATTAATGCTCCTACTGAAGTGCTCTAGAGGTGGCTTTAAGAATATTCTTGGGCTATTCTAATGTTAATACAGAAATAACAGGGAAAGGAAGTTATTATTGCATTTGGATTGCAAACTGGCAGGGGGTTAAGTCCATCCAAGCTATCACTTACACAAATGTTCTTTGGTTCCCCTTTTCAGGGCAAAGTGAAAGTTCATAGCTCAGTTGTTGACAATTGCTTGTCCCAATTAAAAAAATAGATTTATTTGTGGCAGACATGATAAAAAGTTAACAGTGGTTTTGCTGCTTCTTGTAATTGAAAAGAAATATAGTGCTAATTTTTAACTTTTTAAAAAGAAGTTTTTGCAGGTGCACCAGGGGATAAATGTGTGCTGAATAGAAATTTTAACACAATTGTTGGTACTTGTTTGAGGAATATAGTCACAATAAAAACAGAGTTCACCAAAGAGCAACTTGAGAGGCGATTTTCCATTTTTGTGAGCTAATTAAGCACAGAAATGAAGCAATGGTGCTGGAGTTTTCCACATGGCTGACAAACGCAGTGAGAAATTCAGCTGCTGAAATTGGAAATAAAGAAAAATTCAATAATTAGCAAAGTGTGTTGGGCATATGGAGAGGTTTTCCATATTTTGACTTTGCTGAAGCATTGATAATTTCCTTTGAGCTGGTGGAAAAACCAGAATTTGGTGGACTGAAAAACTGAAGTGATACAAAAAAAATCTTCAGTAGTTGGCAGAGAGCTGCGTAAAAGAACTGCAGGAATGTTTGGGAAATGTAGGAACAGCCTGGAGAGACAGGAGATCCTCTGATGAGGTCACTTGTTAACAAAGCTCTTGGTCATGACCAAAAAATGGAAGGAGTGAGAAGCAAGACAAAACTCATATTCTCACCCCTCATTCGTAGAGTTTGGATTTAATCTTATTACTGACTGAGATTTCCACAAGCTAAGCATTAAAATGTAGTAAGTCATTAATTTTTTGTTTCTTGCTTTTCTGTCAGAACAGCAAAAACGGTTATTTTTTGCAGTTTTATCCCATGTAAATTGGAGCATTTGAACAGAGATGGAATCTGGCATAAAGTGCTCCTAAGGAACCTTGTTTGTCTGGACTTGATGGTGTGTTCCCAAAGTGGACAGGTAGCACTGTCCAGGTTTCGGAATGTTATTTCACAGAATTCCATGGCTTTTCAAATAACATTTGAAGAATTTTCTCTGTGAGTGGTAGAAGGTGGAGGTGGCTGTGGTTTTTCCTCCCTCATTAAGACAATGAAATAATTCAATAGAAAATACTGATTATGTCTTACATATATATAACCAAGACTAGTGACTATAAAGAACCAAGACTAATTAACTTCTCTATGTAGCCAGATTGTGGTTAACAAATTCAAAGTAATCATATTAATTAGCTCATTGACAGTTTAATTGTGGTCAGTTTTAAAATTATTCGACAATACTAGAAAGAAAAATCTTTTTTAGGAACTAATCACTTCATTCATGAATATTATTTCTTCAGAAGTGAGAATTGGAAGAACATTCATCAAATGTGAGTCACGGCATAATAGAATCATACCAGAGTCTGTGGAATCCTTCAGAAATTATGGAACGAAGTTGCTAAAGTGACTAATTTGCAATTGTGAGTTTGAGAGGTGATTAACACAGTGTCAGCTACTATTGAATCTGTTTCCATAAATTAGATACCAC